>NC_135445.1:21922079-22261033 GCF_051991255.1 Vanacampus margaritifer | reverse complement strand
AAGTGCACAATCAGGCTGAAAACGCATTTAAAGCAATAAAAAGTTCATTTTGGCTCTCACACCTATACTAAACGTTGTAGACTCAAAATTTTTGCTGTATTTAGTGTATTTTAGCATCCCGAAGATGATTCCAGCATTAATTTCATTGTGCTTATGCTCATTTTTAAGATTTTGACATTTTCATCTTAAGTGTACAATCAGGGGCTGAAAACGCGTTTAAAGCAATAAAAAGTTCATTTTGGCTCTCACACCTAAACTAAACGTTGTAGACTCAAAATTTTTGCTGTATTCAGTGTATTCTAGCATCCTGAAGATGATTCCAGCATTAATTTCATCGTGCTTATGCTCATTTTGAAGATTTTGACATTTTCACCTAAAGTGCACAATCAGGCTGAAAACGCATTTAAAGCAATAAAAAGTTCATTTTGGCTCACACACCTAAAATAAACGTTGTAGACTCAAAATTTTTGCTGTATTTAGTGTATTCTAGCATCCTGAAGATGATTCCAGCATTAATTTCATTGTGCTTATGCTCATTTTGAAGATTTTGACATTTTCACCTTAAGTGTACAATCAGGGGCTGAAAACGCGTTTAAAGCAATAAAAAGTTCATTTTGGCTCTCACACCTAAACTAAACGTTGTAGACTCAAAATTTTTGCTGTATTTAGTGTATTCTAGCATCCTGAAGATGATTCCAGCATTAATTTAATAGTGCTTATGCTCATTTTTAAGATTTTGACATTTTCACCTAAAGTGCACAATCAGGCTGAAAACGCATTTAAAGCAATAAAAAGTTCATTTTGGCTCACACACCTAAAATAAACGTTGTAGACTCAAATTTTTTGCTGTATTTAGTGTATTTTAGCATCCTGAAGATGATTCCAGCATTAATTTCATTGTGCTTATGCTCATTTTTAAGATTTTGACATTTTCACCTTAAGTGTACAATCAGGGGCTGAAAACGCGTTTAAAGCAATAAAAAGTTCATTTTGGCTCTCACACCTAAACTAAACGTTGTAGACTCAAAATTTTTGCTGTATTCAGTGTATTCTAGCATCCTGAAGATGATTCCAGCATTAATTTCATCGTGCTTATGCTCATTTTGAAGATTTTGACATTTTCACCTAAAGTGCACAATCAGGCTGAAAACGCATTTAAAGCAATAAAAAGTTCATTTTGGCTCACACACCTAAAATAAACGTTGTAGACTCAAAATTTTTGCTGTATTTAGTGTATTCTAGCATCCTGAAGATGATTCCAGCATTAATTTCATTGTGCTTATGCTCATTTTGAAGATTTTGACATTTTCACCTTAAGTGTACAATCAGGGGCTGAAAACGCGTTTAAAGCAATAAAAAGTTCATTTTGGCTCTCACACCTAAACTAAACGTTGTAGACTCAAAATTTTTGCTGTATTCAGTGTATTCTAGCATCCTGAAGATGATTCCAGCATTAATTTCATCGTGCTTATGCTCATTTTGAAGATTTTGACATTTTCACCTAAAGTGCACAATCAGGCTGAAAACGCATTTAAAGCAATAAAAAGTTCATTTTGGCTCACACACCTAAAATAAACGTTGTAAGACTCAAAATTTTTGCTGTATTTAGTGTATTCTAGCATCCTGAAGATGATTCCAGCATTAATTTCATTGTGCTTATGCTCATTTTGAAGATTTTGACATTTTCACCTTAAGTGTACAATCAGGGGCTGAAAACGCGTTTAAAGCAATAAAAAGTTCATTTTGGCTCTCACACCTAAACTAAACGTTGTAGACTCAAAATTTTTGCTGTATTTAGTGTATTCTAGCATCCTGAAGATGATTCCAGCATTAATTTAATAGTGCTTATGCTCATTTTTAAGATTTTGACATTTTCACCTAAAGTGCACAATCAGGCTGAAAACGCATTTAAAGCAATACAAAGTTCATTTTGGCTCTCACACCTAAATTAAACGTTGTAGACTCAAAATTTTTGCTGTATTTAGTGTATTCTAGCATCCTGAAGATGATTCCAGCATTAATTTCATTGTGCTTATGCTCATTTTGAAGATTTTGACATTTTCACCTTAAGTGTACAATCAGGGGCTGAAAACGCGTTTAAAGCAATAAAAAGTTCATTTTGGCTCTCACACCTAAACTAAACGTTGTAGACTCAAAATTTTTGCTGTATTTAGTGTATTCTAGCATCCTGAAGATGATTCCAGCATTAATTTCATTGTGCTTATGCTCATTTTGAAGATTTTGACATTTTCACCTTAAGTGTACAATCAGGGGCTGAAAACGCGTTTAAAGCAATAAAAAGTTCATTTTGGCTCTCACACCTAAACTAAACGTTGTAGACTCAAAATTTTTGCTGTATTTAGTGTATTCTAGCATCCTGAAGATGATTCCAGCATTAATTTCATCGTGCTTATGCTCATTTTGAAGATTTTGACATTTTCACCTAAAGTGCACAATCAGGCTGAAAACGCATTTAAAGCAATAAAAAGTTCATTTTGGCTCACACACCTAAAATAAACGTTGTAGACTCAAAATTTTTGCTGTATTTAGTGTATTCTAGCATCCTGAAGATGATTCCAGCATTAATTTCATTGTGCTTATGCTCATTTTGAAGATTTTGACATTTTCACCTTAAGTGTACAATCAGGGGCTGAAAACGCGTTTAAAGCAATAAAAAGTTCATTTTGGCTCTCACACCTAAACTAAACATTGTAGAATCAAAATTTTTGCTGTATTTAGTGTATTCTAGCATCCTGAAGATGATTCCAGCATTAATTTCATTGTGCTTATGCTCATTTTTAAGATTTTGACATTTTCACCTAAAGTGCACAATCAGGCTGAAAACGCATTTAAAGCAATAAAAAGTTCATTTTTGGCTCTCACACCTAAACTAAACGTTGTAGACTCAAAATTTTTGCTGTATTTAGTGTATTCTAGCATCCTGAAGATGATTCCAGCATTAATTTCATTGTGCTTATGCTCATTTTGAAGATTTTGACATTTTCACCTTAAGTGTACAATCAGGGGCTGAAAACGCGTTTAAAGCAATAAAAAGTTCATTTTGGCTCTCACACCTAAACTAAACGTTGTAGACTCAAAATTTTTGCTGTATTTAGTGTATTCTAGCATCCTGAAGATGATTCCAGCATTAATTTAATAGTGCTTATGCTCATTTTTAAGATTTTGACATTTTCACCTAAAGTGCACAATCAGGCTGAAAACGCATTTAAAGCAATAAAAAGTTCATTTTGGCTCTCACACCTAAACTAAACGTTGTAGACTCAAAATTTTTGCTGTATTTAGTGTATTCTAGCATCCTGAAGATGATTCCAGCATTAATTTCATTGTGCTTATGCTCATTTTGAAGATTTTGACATTTTCACCTTAAGTGTACAATCAGGGGCTGAAAACGCGTTTAAAGCAATAAAAAGTTCATTTTGGCTCTCACACCTAAACTAAACGTTGTAGACTCAAATTTTTTGCTGTATTTAGTGTATTCGAGCATCCTGAAGATGATTCCAGCATTAATTTCATTGTGCTTATGCTCATTTTGAAGATTTTGACATTTTCACCTAAAGTGCACAATCAGGCTGAAAACGCATTTAAAGCAATAAAAAGTTCATTTTGGCTCTCACACCTAAACTAAACGTTGTAGACTCAAAATTATTGCTGTATTTAGTGTATTCTAGCATCCTGAAGATGATTCCAGCATTAATTTCATTGTACTTATGCTCATTTTGAAGATTTTGACATTTTCACCTTAAGTGTACAATCAGGGGCTGAAAACGCGTTTAAAGCAATAAAAAGTTCATTTTGGCTCTCACACCTAAACTAAACGTTGTAGACTCAAAATTTTTGCTGTATTTAGTGTATTCTAGCATCCTGAAGATGATTCCAGCATTAATTTCATCGTGCTTATGCTCATTTTGAAGATTTTGACATTTTCACCTAAAGTGCACAATCAGGCTGAAAACGCATTTAAAGCAATAAAAAGTTCATTTTGGCTCACACACCTAAAATAAACGTTGTAGACTCAAAATTTTTGCTGTATTTAGTGTATTCTAGCATCCTGAAGATGATTCCAGCATTAATTTCATTGTGCTTATGCTCATTTTGAAGATTTTGACATTTTCACCTTAAGTGTACAATCAGGGGCTGAAAACGCGTTTAAAGCAATAAAAAGTTCATTTTGGCTCTCACACCTAAACTAAACGTTGTAGACTCAAAATTTTTGCTGTATTTAGTGTATTCTAGCATCCTGAAGATGATTCCAGCATTAATTTAATAGTGCTTATGCTCATTTTTAAGATTTTGACATTTTCACCTAAAGTGCACAATCAGGCTGAAAACGCATTTAAAGCAATAAAAAGTTCATTTTGGCTCTCACACCTAAACTAAACGTTGTAGACTCAAAATTTTTGCTGTATTTAGTGTATTCTAGCATCCTGAAGATGATTCCAGCATTAATTTCATTGTGCTTATGCTCATTTTGAAGATTTTGACATTTTCACCTTAAGTGTACAATCAGGGGCTGAAAACGCGTTTAAAGCAATAAAAAGTTCATTTTGGCTCTCACACCTAAACTAAACGTTGTAGACTCAAAATTTTTGCTGTATTTAGTGTATTCTAGCATCCTGAAGATGATTCCAGCATTAATTTCATTGTGCTTATGCTCATTTTGAAGATTTTGACATTTTCACCTAAAGTGCACAATCAGGCTGAAAACGCATTTAAAGCAATAAAAAGTTCATTTTGGCTCTCACACCTAAACTAAACGTTGTAGACTCAAAATTATTGCTGTATTTAGTGTATTCTAGCATCCTGAAGATGATTCCAGCATTAATTTCATTGTGCTTATGCTCATTTTGAAGATTTTGACATTTTCACCTTAAGTGTACAATCAGGGGCTGAAAACGCGTTTAAAGCAATAAAAAGTTCATTTTGGCTCTCACACCTAAACTAAACGTTGTAGACTCAAAATTTTTGCTGTATTTAGTGTATTCTAGCATCCTGAAGATGATTCCAGCATTAATTTCATTGTGCTTATGCTCATTTTTAAGATTTTGACATTTTCACCTAAAGTGTACAATCAGGGGCTGAAAACGCGTTTAAAGCAATAAAAAGTTCATTTTGGCTCTCACACCTAAACTAAACGTTGTAGACTCAAATTTTTTGCTGTATTCAGTGTATTCTAGCATCCTGAAGATGATTCCAGCATTAATTTCATCGTGCTTATGCTCATTTTGAAGATTTTGACATTTTCACCTAAAGTGCACAATCAGGCTGAAAACGCATTTAAAGCAATAAAAAGTTCATTTTGGCTCACACACCTAAAATAAACGTTGTAGACTCAAAATTTTTGCTGTATTTAGTGTATTCTAGCATCCTGAAGATGATTCCAGCATTAATTTCATTGTGCTTATGCTCATTTTGAAGATTTTGACATTTTCACCTTAAGTGTACAATCAGGGGCTGAAAACGCGTTTAAAGCAATAAAAAGTTCATTTTGGCTCTCACACCTAAACTAAACGTTGTAGAATCAAAATTTTTGCTGTATTTAGTGTATTCTAGCATCCTGAAGATGATTCCAGCATTAATTTCATTGTGCTTATGCTCATTTTTAAGATTTTGACATTTTCACCTAAAGTGCACAATCAGGCTGAAAACGCATTTAAAGCAATAAAAAGTTCATTTTTGGCTCTCACACCTAAACTAAACGTTGTAGACTCAAAATTTTTGCTGTATTTAGTGTATTCTAGCATCCTGAAGATGATTCCAGCATTAATTTCATTGTGCTTATGCTCATTTTGAAGATTTTGACATTTTCACCTTAAGTGTACAATCAGGGGCTGAAAACGCGTTTAAAGCAATAAAAAGTTCATTTTGGCTCTCACACCTAAACTAAACGTTGTAGACTCAAAATTTTTGCTGTATTTAGTGTATTCTAGCATCCTGAAGATGATTCCAGCATTAATTTAATAGTGCTTATGCTCATTTTTAAGATTTTGACATTTTCACCTAAAGTGCACAATCAGGCTGAAAACGCATTTAAAGCAATAAAAAGTTCATTTTGGCTCTCACACCTAAACTAAACGTTGTAGACTCAAAATTATTGCTGTATTTAGTGTATTCTAGCATCCTGAAGATGATTCCAGCATTAATTTCATTGTGCTTATGCTCATTTTGAAGATTTTGACATTTTCACCTTAAGTGTACAATCAGGGGCTGAAAACGCGTTTAAAGCAATAAAAAGTTCATTTTGGCTCTCACACCTAAACTAAACGTTGTAGACTCAAAATTTTTGCTGTATTTAGTGTATTCTAGCATCCTGAAGATGATTCCAGCATTAATTTCATTGTGCTTATGCTCATTTTTAAGATTTTGACATTTTCACCTAAAGTGTACAATCAGGGGCTGAAAACGCGTTTAAAGCAATAAAAAGTTCATTTTGGCTCTCACACCTAAACTAAACGTTGTAGACTCAAAATTTTTGCTGTATTCAGTGTATTCTAGCATCCTGAAGATGATTCCAGCATTAATTTCATCGTGCTTATGCTCATTTTGAAGATTTTGACATTTTCACCTAAAGTGCACAATCAGGCTGAAAACGCATTTAAAGCAATAAAAAGTTCATTTTGGCTCACACACCTAAAATAAACGTTGTAGACTCAAATTTTTTGCTGTATTTAGTGTATTCTAGCATCCTGAAGATGATTCCAGCATTAATTTCATTGTGCTTATGCTCATTTTGAAGATTTTGACATTTTCACCTTAAGTGTACAATCAGGGGCTGAAAACGCGTTTAAAGCAATAAAAAGTTCATTTTGGCTCTCACACCTAAACTAAACGTTGTAGAATCAAAATTTTTGCTGTATTTAGTGTATTCTAGCATCCTGAAGATGATTCCAGCATTAATTTCATTGTGCTTATGCTCATTTTTAAGATTTTGACATTTTCACCTAAAGTGCACAATCAGGCTGAAAACGCATTTAAAGCAATAAAAAGTTCATTTTGGCTCTCACACCTATACTAAACGTTGTAGACTCAAAATTTTTGCTGTATTTAGTGTATTTTAGCATCCCGAAGATGATTCCAGCATTAATTTCATTGTGCTTATGCTCATTTTTAAGATTTTGACATTTTCATCTTAAGTGTACAATCAGGGGCTGAAAACGCGTTTAAAGCAATAAAAAGTTCATTTTGGCTCTCACACCTAAACTAAACGTTGTAGACTCAAAATTTTTGCTGTATTCAGTGTATTCTAGCATCCTGAAGATGATTCCAGCATTAATTTCATCGTGCTTATGCTCATTTTGAAGATTTTGACATTTTCACCTAAAGTGCACAATCAGGCTGAAAACGCATTTAAAGCAATAAAAAGTTCATTTTGGCTCACACACCTAAAATAAACGTTGTAGACTCAAAATTTTTGCTGTATTTAGTGTATTCTAGCATCCTGAAGATGATTCCAGCATTAATTTCATTGTGCTTATGCTCATTTTGAAGATTTTGACATTTTCACCTTAAGTGTACAATCAGGGGCTGAAAACGCGTTTAAAGCAATAAAAAGTTCATTTTGGCTCTCAGACCTAAACTAAACGTTGTAGACTCAAAATTGTTGCTGTATTCAGTGTATTCTAGCATCCTGAAGATGATTCCAGCATTAATTTCATCGTGCTTATGCTCATTTTGAAGATTTTGACATTTTCACCTAAAGTGCACAATCAGGCTGAAAACGCATTTAAAGCAATAAAAAGTTCATTTTGGCTCACACACCTAAAATAAACGTTGTAAGACTCAAAATTTTTGCTGTATTTAGTGTATTCTAGCATCCTGAAGATGATTCCAGCATTAATTTCATTGTGCTTATGCTCATTTTGAAGATTTTGACATTTTCACCTTAAGTGTACAATCAGGGGCTGAAAACGCGTTTAAAGCAATAAAAAGTTCATTTTGGCTCTCACACCTAAACTAAACGTTGTAGACTCAAAATTTTTGCTGTATTTAGTGTATTCTAGCATCCTGAAGATGATTCCAGCATTAATTTAATAGTGCTTATGCTCATTTTTAAGATTTTGACATTTTCACCTAAAGTGCACAATCAGGCTGAAAACACATTTAAAGCAATAAAAAGTTCATTTTGGCTCTCACACCTAAACTAAACGTTGTAGACTCAAAATTATTGCTGTATTTAGTGTATTCTAGCATCCTGAAGATGATTCCAGCATTAATTTCATTGTGCTTATGCTCATTTTGAAGATTTTGACATTTTCACCTTAAGTGTACAATCAGGGGCTGAAAACGCGTTTAAAGCAATAAAAAGTTCATTTTGGCTCTCACACCTAAACTAAACGTTGTAGACTCAAAATTTTTGCTGTATTTAGTGTATTCTAGCATCCTGAAGATGATTCCAGCATTAATTTCATTGTGCTTATGCTCATTTTTAAGATTTTGACATTTTCACCTAAAGTGTACAATCAGGGGCTGAAAACGCGTTTAAAGCAATAAAAAGTTCATTTTGGCTCTCACACCTAAACTAAACGTTGTAGACTCAAAATTTTTGCTGTATTCAGTGTATTCTAGCATCCTGAAGATGATTCCAGCATTAATTTCATCGTGCTTATGCTCATTTTGAAGATTTTGACATTTTCACCTAAAGTGCACAATCAGGCTGAAAACGCATTTAAAGCAATAAAAAGTTCATTTTGGCTCACACACCTAAAATAAACGTTGTAGACTCAAATTTTTTGCTGTATTTAGTGTATTCTAGCATCCTGAAGATGATTCCAGCATTAATTTCATTGTGCTTATGCTCATTTTGAAGATTTTGACATTTTCACCTTAAGTGTACAATCAGGGGCTGAAAACGCGTTTAAAGCAATAAAAAGTTCATTTTGGCTCTCACACCTAAACTAAACGTTGTAGAATCAAAATTTTTGCTGTATTTAGTGTATTCTAGCATCCTGAAGATGATTCCAGCATTAATTTCATCGTGCTTATGCTCATTTTGAAGATTTTGACATTTTCACCTAAAGTGCACAATCAGGCTGAAAACGTATTTAAAGCAATAAAAAGTTCATTTTGGCTCACACACCTAAAATAAACGTTGTAGACTTAAAATTTTTGCTGTATTTAGTGTATTCTAGCATCCTGAAGATGATTCCAGCATTAATTTCATTGTGCTTATGCTCATTTTGAAGATTTTGACATTTTCACCTTAAGTGTACAATCAGGGGCTGAAAACGCGTTTAAAGCAATAAAAAGTTCATTTTGGCTCTCACACCTAAACTAAACGTTGTAGACTCAAAATTTTTGCTGTATTCAGTGTATTCTAGAATCCTGAAGATGATTCCAGCATTAATTTCATCGTGCTTATGCTCATTTTGAAGATTTTGACATTTTCACCTAAAGTGCACAATCAGGCTGAAAACGCATTTAAAGCAATAAAAAGTTCATTTTGGCTCACACACCTAAAATAAACGTTGTAGACTCAAAATTTTTGCTGTATTTAGTGTATTCTAGCATCCTGAAGATGATTCCAGCATTAATTTCATTGTGCTTATGCTCATTTTGAAGATTTTGACATTTTCACCTTAAGTGTACAATCAGGGGCTGAAAACGCGTTTAAAGCAATAAAAAGTTCATTTTGGCTCTCACACCTAAACTAAACATTGTAGAATCAAAATTTTTGCTGTATTTAGTGTATTCTAGCATCCTGAAGATGATTCCAGCATTAATTTCATTGTGCTTATGCTCATTTTTAAGATTTTGACATTTTCATTTAAAGTGCACAATCAGGCTGAAAACGCATTTAAAGCAATAAAAAGTTCATTTTTGGCTCTCACACCTAAACTAAACGTTGTAGACTCAAAATTTTTGCTGTATTTAGTGTATTCTAGCATCCTGAAGATGATTCCAGCATTAATTTCATTGTGCTTATGCTCATTTTGAAGATTTTGACATTTTCACCTTAAGTGTACAATCAGGGGCTGAAAACGCGTTTAAAGCAATAAAAAGTTCATTTTGGCTCTCACACCTAAACTAAACGTTGTAGACTCAAAATTTTTGCTGTATTTAGTGTATTCTAGCATCCTGAAGATGATTCCAGCATTAATTTCATTGTGCTTATGCTCATTTTGAAGATTTTGACATTTTCACCTTAAGTGTACAATCAGGGGCTGAAAACGCGTTTAAAGCAATAAAAAGTTCATTTTGGCTCTCACACCTAAACTAAACGTTGTAGACTCAAAATTTTTGCTGTATTTAGTGTATTCTAGCATCCTGAAGATGATTCTAGCATTAATTTAATTGTGCTTATGCTCATTTTTAAGATTTTGACATTTTCACCTTAAGTGTACAATCAGGGGCTGAAAACGCGTTTAAAGCAATAAAAAGTTCATTTTGGCTCTCACACCTAAACTAAACGTTGTAGACTCAAAATTTTTGCTGTATTCAGTGTATTCTAGAATCCTGAAGATGATTCCAGCATTAATTTCATCGTGCTTATGCTCATTTTGAAGATTTTGACATTTTCACCTAAAGTGCACAATCAGGCTGAAAAAGCATTTAAAGCAATAAAAAGTTCATTTTGGCTCACACACCTAAAATAAACGTTGTAGACTCAAAATTTTTGCTGTATTTAGTGTATTCTAGCATCCTGAAGATGATTCCAGCATTAATTTCATTGTGCTTATGCTCATTTTGAAGATTTTGACATTTTCACCTTAAGTGTACAATCAGGGGCTGAAAACGCGTTTAAAGCAATAAAAAGTTCATTTTGGCTCTCACACCTAAACTAAACATTGTAGAATCAAAATTTTTGCTGTATTTAGTGTATTCTAGCATCCTGAAGATGATTCCAGCATTAATTTCATTGTGCTTATGCTCATTTTTAAGATTTTGACATTTTCATTTAAAGTGCACAATCAGGCTGAAAATGCATTTAAAGCAATAAAAAGTTCATTTTTGGCTCTCACACCTAAACTAAACGTTGTAGACTCAAAATTTTTGCTGTATTTAGTGTATTCTAGCATCCTGAAGATGATTCCAGCATTAATTTCATTGTGCTTATGCTCATTTTGAAGATTTTGACATTTTCACCTTAAGTGTACAATCAGGGGCTGAAAACGCGTTTAAAGCAATAAAAAGTTCATTTTGGCTCTCACACCTAAACTAAACGTTGTAGACTCAAAATTTTTGCTGTATTCAGTGTATTCTAGCATCCTGAAGATGATTCCAGCATTAATTTCATCGTGCTTATGCTCATTTTGAAGATTTTGACATTTTCACCTAAAGTGCACAATCAGGCTGAAAACGCATTTAAAGCAATAAAAAGTTCATTTTGGCTCACACACCTAAAATAAACGTTGTAAGACTCAAAATTTTTGCTGTATTTAGTGTATTCTAGCATCCTGAAGATGATTCCAGCATTAATTTCATTGTGCTTATGCTCATTTTGAAGATTTTGACATTTTCACCTTAAGTGTACAATCAGGGGCTGAAAACGCGTTTAAAGCAATAAAAAGTTCATTTTGGCTCTCACACCTAAACTAAACGTTGTAGACTCAAAATTTTTGCTGTATTTAGTGTATTCTAGCATCCTGAAGATGATTCCAGCATTAATTTAATAGTGCTTATGCTCATTTTTAAGATTTTGACATTTTCACCTAAAGTGCACAATCAGGCTGAAAACGCATTTAAAGCAATAAAAAGTTCATTTTGGCTCTCACACCTAAACTAAACGTTGTAGACTCAAAATTTTTGCTGTATTTAGTGTATTCTAGCATCCTGAAGATGATTCCAGCATTAATTTCATTGTGCTTATGCTCATTTTGAAGATTTTGACATTTTCACCTTAAGTGTACAATCAGGGGCTGAAAACGCGTTTAAAGCAATAAAAAGTTCATTTTGGCTCTCACACCTAAACTAAACGTTGTAGACTCAAAATTTTTGCTGTATTTAGTGTATTCTAGCATCCTGAAGATGATTCCAGCATTAATTTCATTGTGCTTATGCTCATTTTGAAGATTTTGACATTTTCACCTTAAGTGTACAATCAGGGGCTGAAAACGCGTTTAAAGCAATAAAAAGTTCATTTTGGCTCTCACACCTAAACTAAACGTTGTAGAATCAAAATTTTTGCTGTATTTAGTGTATTCTAGCATCCTGAAGATGATTCCAGCATTAATTTCATTGTGCTTATGCTCATTTTTAAGATTTTGACATTTTCACCTAAAGTGCACAATCAGGCTGAAAACGCATTTAAAGCAATAAAAAGTTCATTTTGGCTCACACACCTAAAATAAACGTTGTAGACTCAAATTTTTTGCTGTATTTAGTGTATTTTAGCATCCTGAAGATGATTCCAGCATTAATTTCATTGTGCTTATGCTCATTTTTAAGATTTTGACATTTTCACCTTAAGTGTACAATCAGGGGCTGAAAACGCGTTTAAAGCAATAAAAAGTTCATTTTGGCTCTCACACCTAAACTAAACGTTGTAGACTCAAAATTTTTGCTGTATTCAGTGTATTCTAGCATCCTGAAGATGATTCCAGCATTAATTTCATCGTGCTTATGCTCATTTTGAAGATTTTGACATTTTCACCTAAAGTGCACAATCAGGCTGAAAACGCATTTAAAGCAATAAAAAGTTCATTTTGGCTCACACACCTAAAATAAACGTTGTAGACTCAAAATTTTTGCTGTATTTAGTGTATTCTAGCATCCTGAAGATGATTCCAGCATTAATTTCATTGTGCTTATGCTCATTTTGAAGATTTTGACATTTTCACCTTAAGTGTACAATCAGGGGCTGAAAACGCGTTTAAAGCAATAAAAAGTTCATTTTGGCTCTCACACCTAAACTAAACGTTGTAGAATCAAAATTTTTGCTGTATTTAGTGTATTCTAGCATCCTGAAGATGATTCCAGCATTAATTTCATTGTGCTTATGCTCATTTTTAAGATTTTGACATTTTCACCTAAAGAGCACAATCAGGCTGAAAACGCATTTAAAGCAATAAAAAGTTCATTTTTGGCTCTCACACCTAAACTAAACGTTGTAGACTCAAAATTTTTGCTGTATTTAGTGTATTCTAGCATCCTGAAGATGATTCCAGCATTAATTTCATTGTGCTTATGCTCATTTTGAAGATTTTGACATTTTCACCTTAAGTGTACAATCAGGGGCTGAAAACGCGTTTAAAGCAATAAAAAGTTCATTTTGGCTCTCACACCTAAACTAAACGTTGTAGACTCAAAATTTTTGCTGTATTCAGTGTATTCTAGCATCCTGAAGATGATTCCAGCATTAATTTCATCGTGCTTATGCTCATTTTGAAGATTTTGACATTTTCACCTAAAGTGCACAATCAGGCTGAAAACGCATTTAAAGCAATAAAAAGTTCATTTTGGCTCACACACCTAAAATAAACGTTGTAAGACTCAAAATTTTTGCTGTATTTAGTGTATTCTAGCATCCTGAAGATGATTCCAGCATTAATTTCATTGTGCTTATGCTCATTTTGAAGATTTTGACATTTTCACCTTAAGTGTACAATCAGGGGCTGAAAACGCGTTTAAAGCAATAAAAAGTTCATTTTGGCTCTCACACCTAAACTAAACGTTGTAGACTCAAAATTTTTGCTGTATTTAGTGTATTCTAGCATCCTGAAGATGATTCCAGCATTAATTTAATAGTGCTTATGCTCATTTTTAAGATTTTGACATTTTCACCTAAAGTGCACAATCAGGCTGAAAACGCATTTAAAGCAATAAAAAGTTCATTTTGGCTCTCACACCTAAACTAAACGTTGTAGACTCAAAATTATTGCTGTATTTAGTGTATTCTAGCATCCTGAAGATGATTCCAGCATTAATTTCATTGTGCTTATGCTCATTTTGAAGATTTTGACATTTTCACCTTAAGTGTACAATCAGGGGCTGAAAACCCGTTTAAAGCAATAAAAAGTTCATTTTGGCTCTCACACCTAAACTAAACGTTGTAGACTCAAAGTTTTTGCTGTATTTAGTGTATTCTAGCATCCTGAAGATGATTCCAGCATTAATTTCATTGTGCTTATGCTCATTTTTAAGATTTTGACATTTTCACCTAAAGTGTACAATCAGGGGCTGAAAACGCGTTTAAAGCAATAAAAAGTTCATTTTGGCTCTCACACCTAAACTAAACGTTGTAGACTCAAAATTTTTGCTGTATTCAGTGTATTCTAGCATCCTGAAGATGATTCCAGCATTAATTTCATCGTGCTTATGCTCATTTTGAAGATTTTGACATTTTCACCTAAAGTGCACAATCAGGCTGAAAACGCATTTAAAGCAATAAAAAGTTCATTTTGGCTCACACACCTAAAATAAACGTTGTAGACTCAAATTTTTTGCTGTATTTAGTGTATTCTAGCATCCTGAAGATGATTCCAGCATTAATTTCATTGTGCTTATGCTCATTTTGAAGATTTTGACATTTTCACCTTAAGTGTACAATCAGGGGCTGAAAACGCGTTTAAAGCAATAAAAAGTTCATTTTGGCTCTCACACCTAAACTAAACGTTGTAGAATCAAATTTTTTGCTGTATTTAGTGTATTCTAGCATCCTGAAGATGATTCCAGCATTAATTTCATTGTGCTTATGCTCATTTTTAAGATTTTGACATTTTCACCTAAAGTGCACAATCAGGCTGAAAACGCATTTAAAGCAATAAAAAGTTCATTTTGGCTCTCACACCTATACTAAACGTTGTAGACTCAAAATTTTTGCTGTATTTAGTGTATTTTAGCATCCCGAAGATGATTCCAGCATTAATTTCATTGTGCTTATGCTCATTTTTAAGATTTTGACATTTTCATCTTAAGTGTACAATCAGGGGCTGAAAACGCGTTTAAAGCAATAAAAAGTTCATTTTGGCTCTCACACCTAAACTAAACGTTGTAGACTCAAAATTTTTGCTGTATTCAGTGTATTCTAGCATCCTGAAGATGATTCCAGCATTAATTTCATCGTGCTTATGCTCATTTTGAAGATTTTGACATTTTCACCTAAAGTGCACAATCAGGCTGAAAACGCATTTAAAGCAATAAAAAGTTCATTTTGGCTCACACACCTAAAATAAACGTTGTAGACTCAAAATTTTTGCTGTATTTAGTGTATTCTAGCATCCTGAAGATGATTCCAGCATTAATTTCATTGTGCTTATGCTCATTTTGAAGATTTTGACATTTTCACCTTAAGTGTACAATCAGGGGCTGAAAACGCGTTTAAAGCAATAAAAAGTTCATTTTGGCTCTCACACCTAAACTAAACGTTGTAGACTCAAAATTTTTGCTGTATTTAGTGTATTCTAGCATCCTGAAGATGATTCCAGCATTAATTTAATAGTGCTTATGCTCATTTTTAAGATTTTGACATTTTCACCTAAAGTGCACAATCAGGCTGAAAACGCATTTAAAGCAATAAAAAGTTCATTTTGGCTCACACACCTAAAATAAACGTTGTAGACTCAAATTTTTTGCTGTATTTAGTGTATTTTAGCATCCTGAAGATGATTCCAGCATTAATTTCATTGTGCTTATGCTCATTTTTAAGATTTTGACATTTTCACCTTAAGTGTACAATCAGGGGCTGAAAACGCGTTTAAAGCAATAAAAAGTTCATTTTGGCTCTCACACCTAAACTAAACGTTGTAGACTCAAAATTTTTGCTGTATTCAGTGTATTCTAGCATCCTGAAGATGATTCCAGCATTAATTTCATCGTGCTTATGCTCATTTTGAAGATTTTGACATTTTCACCTAAAGTGCACAATCAGGCTGAAAACGCATTTAAAGCAATAAAAAGTTCATTTTGGCTCACACACCTAAAATAAACGTTGTAGACTCAAAATTTTTGCTGTATTTAGTGTATTCTAGCATCCTGAAGATGATTCCAGCATTAATTTCATTGTGCTTATGCTCATTTTGAAGATTTTGACATTTTCACCTTAAGTGTACAATCAGGGGCTGAAAACGCGTTTAAAGCAATAAAAAGTTCATTTTGGCTCTCACACCTAAACTAAACGTTGTAGACTCAAAATTTTTGCTGTATTCAGTGTATTCTAGCATCCTGAAGATGATTCCAGCATTAATTTCATCGTGCTTATGCTCATTTTGAAGATTTTGACATTTTCACCTAAAGTGCACAATCAGGCTGAAAACGCATTTAAAGCAATAAAAAGTTCATTTTGGCTCACACACCTAAAATAAACGTTGTAAGACTCAAAATTTTTGCTGTATTTAGTGTATTCTAGCATCCTGAAGATGATTCCAGCATTAATTTCATTGTGCTTATGCTCATTTTGAAGATTTTGACATTTTCACCTTAAGTGTACAATCAGGGGCTGAAAACGCGTTTAAAGCAATAAAAAGTTCATTTTGGCTCTCACACCTAAACTAAACGTTGTAGACTCAAAATTTTTGCTGTATTTAGTGTATTCTAGCATCCTGAAGATGATTCCAGCATTAATTTAATAGTGCTTATGCTCATTTTTAAGATTTTGACATTTTCACCTAAAGTGCACAATCAGGCTGAAAACGCATTTAAAGCAATACAAAGTTCATTTTGGCTCTCACACCTAAATTAAACGTTGTAGACTCAAAATTTTTGCTGTATTTAGTGTATTCTAGCATCCTGAAGATGATTCCAGCATTAATTTCATTGTGCTTATGCTCATTTTGAAGATTTTGACATTTTCACCTTAAGTGTACAATCAGGGGCTGAAAACGCGTTTAAAGCAATAAAAAGTTCATTTTGGCTCTCACACCTAAACTAAACGTTGTAGACTCAAAATTTTTGCTGTATTTAGTGTATTCTAGCATCCTGAAGATGATTCCAGCATTAATTTCATTGTGCTTATGCTCATTTTTAAGATTTTGACATTTTCACCTAAAGTGTACAATCAGGGGCTGAAAACGCGTTTAAAGCAATAAAAAGTTCATTTTGGCTCTCACACCTAAACTAAACGTTGTAGACTCAAAATTTTTGCTGTATTCAGTGTATTCTAGCATCCTGAAGATGATTCCAGCATTAATTTCATCGTGCTTATGCTCATTTTGAAGATTTTGACATTTTCACCTAAAGTGCACAATCAGGCTGAAAACGCATTTAAAGCAATAAAAAGTTCATTTTGGCTCACACACCTAAAATAAACGTTGTAGACTCAAAATTTTTGCTGTATTTAGTGTATTCTAGCATCCTGAAGATGATTCCAGCATTAATTTCATTGTGCTTATGCTCATTTTGAAGATTTTGACATTTTCACCTTAAGTGTACAATCAGGGGCTGAAAACGCGTTTAAAGCAATAAAAAGTTCATTTTGGCTCTCACACCTAAACTAAACGTTGTAGAATCAAAATTTTTGCTGTATTTAGTGTATTCTAGCATCCTGAAGATGATTCCAGCATTAATTTCATTGTGCTTATGCTCATTTTTAAGATTTTGACATTTTCACCTAAAGTGCACAATCAGGCTGAAAACGCATTTAAAGCAATAAAAAGTTCATTTTGGCTCACACACCTAAAATAAACGTTGTAGACTCAAATTTTTTGCTGTATTTAGTGTATTTTAGCATCCTGAAGATGATTCCAGCATTAATTTCATTGTGCTTATGCTCATTTTTAAGATTTTGACATTTTCACCTTAAGTGTACAATCAGGGGCTGAAAACGCGTTTAAAGCAATAAAAAGTTCATTTTGGCTCTCACACCTAAACTAAACGTTGTAGACTCAAAATTTTTGCTGTATTCAGTGTATTCTAGCATCCTGAAGATGATTCCAGCATTAATTTCATCGTGCTTATGCTCATTTTGAAGATTTTGACATTTTCACCTAAAGTGCACAATCAGGCTGAAAACGCATTTAAAGCAATAAAAAGTTCATTTTGGCTCACACACCTAAAATAAACGTTGTAGACTCAAAATTTTTGCTGTATTTAGTGTATTCTAGCATCCTGAAGATGATTCCAGCATTAATTTCATTGTGCTTATGCTCATTTTGAAGATTTTGACATTTTCACCTTAAGTGTACAATCAGGGGCTGAAAACGCGTTTAAAGCAATAAAAAGTTCATTTTGGCTCTCACACCTAAACTAAACGTTGTAGAATCAAAATTTTTGCTGTATTTAGTGTATTCTAGCATCCTGAAGATGATTCCAGCATTAATTTCATTGTGCTTATGCTCATTTTTAAGATTTTGACATTTTCACCTAAAGTGCACAATCAGGCTGAAAACGCATTTAAAGCAATAAAAAGTTCATTTTGGCTCACACACCTAAAATAAACGTTGTAGACTCAAAATTATTGCTGTATTTAGTGTATTCTAGCATCCTGAAGATGATTCCAGCATTAATTTCATTGTGCTTATGCTCATTTTGAAGATTTTGACATTTTCACCTTAAGTGTACAATCAGGGGCTGAAAACGCGTTTAAAGCAATAAAAAGTTCATTTTGGCTCTCACACCTAAACTAAACGTTGTAGACTCAAAATTTTTGCTGTATTTAGTGTATTTTAGCATCCTGAAGATGATTCCAGCATTAATTTCATTGTTCTTATGCTCATTTTTAAGATTTTGACATTTTCACCTTAAGTGTACAATCAGGGGCTGAAAACGCGTTTAAAGCAATAAAAAGTTCATTTTGGCTCTCACACCTAAACTAAACGTTGTAGACTCAAAATTTTTGCTGTATTCAGTGTATTCTAGCATCCTGAAGATGATTCCAGCATTAATTTCATTGTGCTTATGCTCATTTTTAAGATTTTGACATTTTCACCTTAAGTGTACAATCAGGGGCTGAAAACGTGTTTAAAGCAATAAAAAGTTCATTTTGGCTCTCACACCTAAACTAAACGTTGTAGACGCAAAATTTTTGCTGTATTTAGTGTATTCTAGCATCCTGAAGATGATTCCAGCATTAATTTCATTGTGCTTATGCTCATTTTGAAGATTTTGACATTTTCACCTAAAGTGCACAATCAGGCTGAAAACGCATTTAAAGCAATAAAAAGTTCATTTTGGCTCTCACACCTAAACTAAACGTTGTAGACTCAAAAATTTTGCTGTATTCAGTGTATTCTAGCATCCTGAAGATGATTCCAGCATTAATTTCATCGTGCTTATGCTCATTTTGAAGATTTTGACATTTTCACCTAAAGTGCACAATCAGGCTGAAAACGCATTTAAAGCAATAAAAAGTTCATTTTGGCTCACACACCTAAAATAAACGTTGTAGACTCAAATTTTTTGCTGTATTTAGTGTATTTTAGCATCCTGAAGATGATTCCAGCATTAATTTCATTGTGCTTATGCTCATTTTTAAGATTTTGACATTTTCACCTTAAGTGTACAATCAGGGGCTGAAAACGTGTTTAAAGCAATAAAAAGTTCATTTTGGCTCTCACACCTAAACTAAACGTTGTAGACTCAAAATTTTTGCTGTATTCAGTGTATTCTAGCATCCTGAAGATGATTCCAGCATTAATTTCATCGTGCTTATGCTCATTTTGAAGATTTTGACATTTTCACCTAAAGTGCACAATCAGGCTGAAAACGCATTTAAAGCAATAAAAAGTTCATTTTGGCTCACACACCTAAAATAAACGTTGTAGACTCAAAAATTTTGCTGTATTTAGTGTATTCTAGCATCCTGAAGATGATTCCAGCATTAATTTCATTGTGCTTATGCTCATTTTGAAGATTTTGACATTTTCACCTTAAGTGTACAATCAGGGGCTGAAAACGCGTTTAAAGCAATAAAAAGTTCATTTTGGCTCTCACACCTAAACTAAACATTGTAGAATCAAAATTTTTGCTGTATTTAGTGTATTCTAGCATCCTGAAGATGATTCCAGCATTAATTTTATTGTGCTTATGCTCATTTTTAAGATTTTGACATTTTCACCTAAAGTGCACAATCAGGCTGAAAACGCATTTAAAGCAATAAAAAGTTCATTTTTGGCTCTCACACCTAAACTAAACGTTGTAGACTCAAAATTTTTGCTGTATTTAGTGTATTCTAGCATCCTGAAGATGATTCCAGCATTAATTTCATTGTGCTTATGCTCATTTTGAAGATTTTGACATTTTCACCTTAAGTGTACAATCAGGGGCTGAAAACGCGTTTAAAGCAATAAAAAGTTCATTTTGGCTCTCACACCTAAACTAAACGTTGTAGACTCAAAATTTTTGCTGTATTTAGTGTATTCTAGCATCCTGAAGATGATTCCAGCATTAATTTCATCGTGCTTATGCTCATTTTGAAGATTTTGACATTTTCACCTAAAGTGCACAATCAGGCTGAAAACGCATTTAAAGCAATAAAAAGTTCATTTTGGCTCACACACCTAAAATAAACGTTGTAGACTCAAAATTTTTGCTGTATTTAGTGTATTCTAGCATCCTGAAGATGATTCCAGCATTAATTTCATTGTGCTTATGCTCATTTTGAAGATTTTGACATTTTCACCTTAAGTGTACAATCAGGGGCTGAAAACGCGTTTAAAGCAATAAAAAGTTCATTTTGGCTCTCACACCTAAACTAAACGTTGTAGACTCAAAATTTTTGCTGTATTCAGTGTATTCTAGCATCCTGAAGATGATTCCAGCATTAATTTCATCGTGCTTATGCTCATTTTGAAGATTTTGACATTTTCACCTAAAGTGCACAATCAGGCTGAAAACGCATTTAAAGCAATAAAAAGTTCATTTTGGCTCACACACCTAAAATAAACGTTGTAGACTCAAAATTTTTGCTGTATTTAGTGTATTCTAGCATCCTGAAGATGATTCCAGCATTAATTTCATTGTGCTTATGCTCATTTTGAAGATTTTGACATTTTCACCTTAAGTGTACAATCAGGGGCTGAAAACGCGTTTAAAGCAATAAAAAGTTCATTTTGGCTCTCACACCTAAACTAAACGTTGTAGAATCAAAATTTTTGCTGTATTTAGTGTATTCTAGCATCCTGAAGATGATTCCAGCATTAATTTCATTGTGCTTATGCTCATTTTTAAGATTTTGACATTTTCACCTAAAGTGCACAATCAGGCTGAAAACGCATTTAAAGCAATAAAAAGTTCATTTTGGCTCACACACCTAAAATAAACGTTGTAGACTCAAAATTATTGCTGTATTTAGTGTATTCTAGCATCCTGAAGATGATTCCAGCATTAATTTCATTGTGCTTATGCTCATTTTGAAGATTTTGACATTTTCACCTAAAGTGCACAATCAGGCTGAAAACGCATTTAAAGCAATAAAAAGTTCATTTTGGCTCTCACACCTAAACTAAACGTTGTAGACTCAAAAATTTTGCTGTATTCAGTGTATTCTAGCATCCTGAAGATGATTCCAGCATTAATTTCATCGTGCTTATGCTCATTTTGAAGATTTTGACATTTTCACCTAAAGTGCACAATCAGGCTGAAAACGCATTTAAAGCAATAAAAAGTTCATTTTGGCTCACACACCTAAAATAAACGTTGTAGACTCAAATTTTTTGCTGTATTTAGTGTATTTTAGCATCCTGAAGATGATTCCAGCATTAATTTCATTGTGCTTATGCTCATTTTTAAGATTTTGACATTTTCACCTTAAGTGTACAATCAGGGGCTGAAAACGCGTTTAAAGCAATAAAAAGTTCATTTTGGCTCTCACACCTAAACTAAACGTTGTAGACTCAAAATTTTTGCTGTATTCAGTGTATTCTAGCATCCTGAAGATGATTCCAGCATTAATTTCATCGTGCTTATGCTCATTTTGAAGATTTTGACATTTTCACCTAAAGTGCACAATCAGGCTGAAAACGCATTTAAAGCAATAAAAAGTTCATTTTGGCTCACACACCTAAAATAAACGTTGTAGACTCAAAATTTTTGCTGTATTTAGTGTATTCTAGCATCCTGAAGATGATTCCAGCATTAATTTCATTGTGCTTATGCTCATTTTGAAGATTTTGACATTTTCACCTTAAGTGTACAATCAGGGGCTGAAAACGCGTTTAAAGCAATAAAAAGTTCATTTTGGCTCTCACACCTAAACTAAACATTGTAGAATCAAAATTTTTGCTGTATTTAGTGTATTCTAGCATCCTGAAGATGATTCCAGCATTAATTTCATTGTGCTTATGCTCATTTTTAAGATTTTGACATTTTCACCTAAAGTGCACAATCAGGCTGAAAACGCATTTAAAGCAATAAAAAGTTCATTTTTGGCTCTCACACCTAAACTAAACGTTGTAGACTCAAAATTTTTGCTGTATTTAGTGTATTCTAGCATCCTGAAGATGATTCCAGCATTAATTTCATTGTGCTTATGCTCATTTTGAAGATTTTGACATTTTCACCTTAAGTGTACAATCAGGGGCTGAAAACGCGTTTAAAGCAATAAAAAGTTCATTTTGGCTCTCACACCTAAACTAAACGTTGTAGACTCAAAATTTTTGCTGTATTTAGTGTATTCTAGCATCCTGAAGATGATTCCAGCATTAATTTCATCGTGCTTATGCTCATTTTGAAGATTTTGACATTTTCACCTAAAGTGCACAATCAGGCTGAAAACGCATTTAAAGCAATAAAAAGTTCATTTTGGCTCACACACCTAAAATAAACGTTGTAGACTCAAAATTTTTGCTGTATTTAGTGTATTCTAGCATCCTGAAGATGATTCCAGCATTAATTTCATTGTGCTTATGCTCATTTTGAAGATTTTGACATTTTCACCTTAAGTGTACAATCAGGGGCTGAAAACGCGTTTAAAGCAATAAAAAGTTCATTTTGGCTCTCACACCTAAACTAAACATTGTAGAATCAAAATTTTTGCTGTATTTAGTGTATTCTAGCATCCTGAAGATGATTCCAGCATTAATTTCATTGTGCTTATGCTCATTTTTAAGATTTTGACATTTTCACCTAAAGTGCACAATCAGGCTGAAAACGCATTTAAAGCAATAAAAAGTTCATTTTTGGCTCTCACACCTAAACTAAACGTTGTAGACTCAAAATTTTTGCTGTATTTAGTGTATTCTAGCATCCTGAAGATGATTCCAGCATTAATTTCATTGTGCTTATGCTCATTTTGAAGATTTTGACATTTTCACCTTAAGTGTACATTTAGGGGCTGAAAACGCGTTTAAAGCAATAAAAAGTTCATTTTGGCTCTCACACCTAAACTAAACGTTGTAGACTCAAAATTTTTGCTGTATTTAGTGTATTCTAGCATCCTGAAGATGATTCCAGCATTAATTTAATAGTGCTTATGCTCATTTTTAAGATTTTGACATTTTCACCTAAAGTGCACAATCAGGCTGAAAACGCATTTAAAGCAATAAAAAGTTCATTTTGGCTCTCACACCTAAACTAAACGTTGTAGACTCAAAATTTTTGCTGTATTTAGTGTATTCTAGCATCCTGAAGATGATTCCAGCATTAATTTCATTGTGCTTATGCTCATTTTGAAGATTTTGACATTTTCACCTTAAGTGTACAATCAGGGGCTGAAAACGCGTTTAAAGCAATAAAAAGTTCATTTTGGCTCTCACACCTAAACTAAACGTTGTAGACTCAAAATTTTTGCTGTATTTAGTGTATTCGAGCATCCTGAAGATGATTCCAGCATTAATTTCATTGTGCTTATGCTCATTTTGAAGATTTTGACATTTTCACCTAAAGTGCACAATCAGGCTGAAAACGCATTTAAAGCAATAAAAAGTTCATTTTGGCTCTCACACCTAAACTAAACGTTGTAGACTCAAAATTATTGCTGTATTTAGTGTATTCTAGCATCCTGAAGATGATTCCAGCATTAATTTCATTGTGCTTATGCTCATTTTGAAGATTTTGACATTTTCACCTTAAGTGTACAATCAGGGGCTGAAAACGCGTTTAAAGCAATAAAAAGTTCATTTTGGCTCTCACACCTAAACTAAACGTTGTAGACTCAAAATTTTTGCTGTATTTAGTGTATTCTAGCATCCTGAAGATGATTCCAGCATTAATTTCATCGTGCTTATGCTCATTTTGAAGATTTTGACATTTTCACCTAAAGTGCACAATCAGGCTGAAAACGCATTTAAAGCAATAAAAAGTTCATTTTGGCTCACACACCTAAAATAAACGTTGTAGACTCAAAATTTTTGCTGTATTTAGTGTATTCTAGCATCCTGAAGATGATTCCAGCATTAATTTCATTGTGCTTATGCTCATTTTGAAGATTTTGACATTTTCACCTTAAGTGTACAATCAGGGGCTGAAAACGCGTTTAAAGCAATAAAAAGTTCATTTTGGCTCTCACACCTAAACTAAACGTTGTAGAATCAAAATTTTTGCTGTATTTAGTGTATTCTAGCATCCTGAAGATGATTCCAGCATTAATTTCATTGTGCTTATGCTCATTTTTAAGATTTTGACATTTTGACCTAAAGTGCACAATCAGGCTGAAAACGCATTTAAAGCAATAAAAAGTTCATTTTTGGCTCTCACACCTAAACTAAACGTTGTAGACTCAAAATTTTTGCTGTATTTAGTGTATTCTAGCATCCTGAAGATGATTCCAGCATTAATTTCATTGTGCTTATGCTCATTTTGAAGATTTTGACATTTTCACCTTAAGTGTACAATCAGGGGCTGAAAACGCGTTTAAAGCAATAAAAAGTTCATTTTGGCTCTCACACCTAAACTAAACGTTGTAGACTCAAAATTTTTGCTGTATTTAGTGTATTCTAGCATCCTGAAGATGATTCCAGCATTAATTTAATAGTGCTTATGCTCATTTTTAAGATTTTGACATTTTCACCTAAAGTGCACAATCAGGCTGAAAACGCATTTAAAGCAATAAAAAGTTCATTTTGGCTCTCACACCTAAACTAAACGTTGTAGACTCAAAATTTTTGCTGTATTTAGTGTATTCTAGCATCCTGAAGATGATTCCAGCATTAATTTCATTGTGCTTATGCTGATTTTGAAGATTTTGACATTTTCACCTTAAGTGTACAATCAGGGGCTGAAAACGCGTTTAAAGCAATAAAAAGTTCATTTTGGCTCTCACACCTAAACTAAACGTTGTAGACTCAAAATTTTTGCTGTATTTAGTGTATTCTAGCATCCTGAAGATGATTCCAGCATTAATTTCATTGTGCTTATGCTCATTTTGAAGATTTTGACATTTTCACCTAAAGTGCACAATCAGGCTGAAAACGCATTTAAAGCAATAAAAAGTTCATTTTGGCTCTCACACCTAAACTAAACGTTGTAGACTCAAAATTATTGCTGTATTTAGTGTATTCTAGCATCCTGAAGATGATTCCAGCATTAATTTCATTGTGCTTATGCTCATTTTGAAGATTTTGACATTTTCACCTTAAGTGTACAATCAGGGGCTGAAAACGCGTTTAAAGCAATAAAAAGTTAATTTTGGCTCTCACACCTAAACTAAACGTTGTAGACTCAAAATTTTTGCTGTATTTAGTGTATTCTAGCATCCTGAAGATGATTCCAGCATTAATTTCATTGTGCTTATGCTCATTTTTAAGATTTTGACATTTTCACCTAAAGTGTACAATCAGGGGCTGAAAACGCGTTTAAAGCAATAAAAAGTTCATTTTGGCTCTCACACCTAAACTAAACGTTGTAGACTCAAATTTTTTGCTTTATTCAGTGTATTCTAGCATCCTGAAGATGATTCCAGCATTAATTTCATCGTGCTTATGCTCATTTTGAAGATTTTGACATTTTCACCTAAAGTGCACAATCAGGCTGAAAACGCATTTAAAGCAATAAAAAGTTCATTTTGGCTCACACACCTAAAATAAACGTTGTAGACTCAAAATTTTTGCTGTATTTAGTGTATTCTAGCATCCTGAAGATGATTCCAGCATTAATTTCATTGTGCTTATGCTCATTTTGAAGATTTTGACATTTTCACCTTAAGTGTACAATCAGGGGCTGAAAACGCGTTTAAAGCAATAAAAAGTTCATTTTGGCTCTCACACCTAAACTAAACGTTGTAGAATCAAAATTTTTGCTGTATTTAGTGTATTCTAGCATCCTGAAGATGATTCCAGCATTAATTTCATTGTGCTTATGCTCATTTTTAAGATTTTGACATTTTCACCTAAAGTGCACAATCAGGCTGAAAACGCATTTAAAGCAATAAAAAGTTCATTTTTGGCTCTCACACCTAAACTAAACGTTGTAGACTCAAAATTTTTGCTGTATTTAGTGTATTCTAGCATCCTGAAGATGATTCCAGCATTAATTTCATTGTGCTTATGCTCATTTTGAAGATTTTGACATTTTCACCTTAAGTGTACAATCAGGGGCTGAAAACGCGTTTAAAGCAATAAAAAGTTCATTTTGGCTCTCACACCTAAACTAAACGTTGTAGACTCAAAATTTTTGCTGTATTCAGTGTATTCTAAAATCCTGAAGATGATTCCAGCATTAATTTCATCGTGCTTATGCTCATTTTGAAGATTTTGACATTTTCACCTAAAGTGCACAATCAGGCTGAAAACGCATTTAAAGCAATAAAAAGTTAATTTTGGCTCACACACCTAAAATAAACGTTGTAAGACTCAAAATTTTTGCTGTATTTAGTGTATTCTAGCATCCTGAAGATGATTCCAGCATTAATTTCATTGTGCTTATGCTCATTTTGAAGATTTTGACATTTTCACCTTAAGTGTACAATCAGGGGCTGAAAACGCGTTTAAAGCAATAAAAAGTTCATTTTGGCTCTCACACCTAAACTAAACGTTGTAGACTCAAAATTTTTGCTGTATTTAGTGTATTCTAGCATCCTGAAGATGATTCCAGCATTAATTTAATAGTGCTTATGCTCATTTTTAAGATTTTGACATTTTCACCTAAAGTGCACAATCAGGCTGAAAACGCATTTAAAGCAATAAAAAGTTCATTTTGGCTCTCACACCTAAACTAAACGTTGTAGACTCAAAATTATTGCTGTATTTAGTGTATTCTAGCATCCTGAAGATGATTCCAGCATTAATTTCATTGTGCTTATGCTCATTTTTAAGATTTTGACATTTTCACCTAAAGTGTACAATCAGGGGCTGAAAACGCGTTTAAAGCAATAAAAAGTTCATTTTGGCTCTCACACCTAAACTAAACGTTGTAGACTCAAAATTTTTGCTGTATTCAGTGTATTCTAGCATCCTGAAGATGATTCCAGCATTAATTTCATCGTGCTTATGCTCATTTTGAAGATTTTGACATTTTCACCTAAAGTGCACAATCAGGCTGAAAACGCATTTAAAGCAATAAAAAGTTCATTTTGGCTCACACACCTAAAATAAACGTTGTAGACTCAAATTTTTTGCTGTATTTAGTGTATTCTACCATCCTGAAGATGATTCCAGCATTAATTTCATTGTGCTTATGCTCATTTTAAAGATTTTGACATTTTCACCTTAAGTGTACAATCAGGGGCTGAAAACGCGTTTAAAGCAATAAAAAGTTCATTTTGGCTCTCACACCTAAACTAAACGTTGTAGAATCAAAATTTTTGCTGTATTTAGTGTATTCTAGCATCCTGAAGATGATTCCAGCATTAATTTCATTGTGCTTATGCTCATTTTTAAGATTTTGACATTTTCACCTAAAGTGCACAATCAGGCTGAAAACGCATTTAAAGCAATAAAAAGTTCATTTTGGCTCTCACACCTATACTAAACGTTGTAGACTCAAAATTTTTGCTGTATTTAGTGTATTTTAGCATCCCGAAGATGATTCCAGCATTAATTTCATTGTGCTTATGCTCATTTTTAAGATTTTGACATTTTCATCTTAAGTGTACAATCAGGGGCTGAAAACGCGTTTAAAGCAATAAAAAGTTCATTTTGGCTCTCACACCTAAACTAAACGTTGTAGACTCAAAATTTTTGCTGTATTCAGTGTATTCTAGCATCCTGAAGATGATTCCAGCATTAATTTCATCGTGCTTATGCTCATTTTGAAGATTTTGACATTTTCACCTAAAGTGCACAATCAGGCTGAAAACGCATTTAAAGCAATAAAAAGTTCATTTTGGCTCACACACCTAAAATAAACGTTGTAGACTCAAAATTTTTGCTGTATTTAGTGTATTCTAGCATCCTGAAGATGATTCCAGCATTAATTTCATTGTGCTTATGCTCATTTTGAAGATTTTGACATTTTCACCTTAAGTGTACAATCAGGGGCTGAAAACGCGTTTAAAGCAATAAAAAGTTCATTTTGGCTCTCACACCTAAACTAAACGTTGTAGACTCAAAATTGTTGCTGTATTCAGTGTATTCTAGCATCCTGAAGATGATTCCAGCATTAATTTCATCGTGCTTATGCTCATTTTGAAGATTTTGACATTTTCACCTAAAGTGCACAATCAGGCTGAAAACGCATTTAAAGCAATAAAAAGTTCATTTTGGCTCACACACCTAAAATAAACGTTGTAAGACTCAAAATTTTTGCTGTATTTAGTGTATTCTAGCATCCTGAAGATGATTCCAGCATTAATTTCATTGTGCTTATGCTCATTTTGAAGATTTTGACATTTTCACCTTAAGTGTACAATCAGGGGCTGAAAACGCGTTTAAAGCAATAAAAAGTTCATTTTGGCTCTCACACCTAAACTAAACGTTGTAGACTCAAAATTTTTGCTGTATTTAGTGTATTCTAGCATCCTGAAGATGATTCCAGCATTAATTTAATAGTGCTTATGCTCATTTTTAAGATTTTGACATTTTCACCTAAAGTGCACAATCAGGCTGAAAACGCATTTAAAGCAATAAAAAGTTCATTTTGGCTCTCACACCTAAACTAAACGTTGTAGACTCAAAATTATTGCTGTATTTAGTGTATTCTAGCATCCTGAAGATGATTCCAGCATTAATTTCATTGTGCTTATGCTCATTTTGAAGATTTTGACATTTTCACCTTAAGTGTACAATCAGGGGCTGAAAACGCGTTTAAAGCAATAAAAAGTTCATTTTGGCTCTCACACCTAAACTAAACGTTGTAGACTCAAAATTTTTGCTGTATTTAGTGTATTCTAGCATCCTGAAGATGATTCCAGCATTAATTTCATTGTGCTTATGCTCATTTTTAAGATTTTGACATTTTCACCTAAAGTGTACAATCAGGGGCTGAAAACGCGTTTAAAGCAATAAAAAGTTCATTTTGGCTCTCACACCTAAACTAAACGTTGTAGACTCAAAATTTTTGCTGTATTCAGTGTATTCTAGCATCCTGAAGATGATTCCAGCATTAATTTCATCGTGCTTATGCTCATTTTGAAGATTTTGACATTTTCACCTAAAGTGCACAATCAGGCTGAAAACGCATTTAAAGCAATAAAAAGTTCATTTTGGCTCACACACCTAAAATAAACGTTGTAGACTCAAATTTTTTGCTGTATTTAGTGTATTCTAGCATCCTGAAGATGATTCCAGCATTAATTTCATTGTGCTTATGCTCATTTTGAAGATTTTGACATTTTCACCTTAAGTGTACAATCAGGGGCTGAAAACGCGTTTAAAGCAATAAAAAGTTCATTTTGGCTCTCACACCTAAACTAAACGTTGTAGAATCAAAATTTTTGCTGTATTTAGTGTATTCTAGCATCCTGAAGATGATTCCAGCATTAATTTCATCGTGCTTATGCTCATTTTGAAGATTTTGACATTTTCACCTAAAGTGCACAATCAGGCTGAAAACGTATTTAAAGCAATAAAAAGTTCATTTTGGCTCACACACCTAAAATAAACGTTGTAGACTTAAAATTTTTGCTGTATTTAGTGTATTCTAGCATCCTGAAGATGATTCCAGCATTAATTTCATTGTGCTTATGCTCATTTTGAAGATTTTGACATTTTCACCTAAAGTGCACAATCAGGCTGAAAACGCATTTAAAGCAATAAAAAGTTCATTTTGGCTCACACACCTAAAATAAACTTTGTAGACTCAAAATTTTTGCTGTATTTAGTGTATTCTAGCATCCTGAAGATGATTCCAGCATTAATTTCATTGTGCTTATGCTCATTTTGAACATTTTGACATTTTCACCTTAAGTGTACAATCAGGGGCTGAAAACGCGTTTAAAGCAATAAAAAGTTCATTTTGGCTCTCACACCTAAACTAAACGTTGTAGACTCAAAATTTTTGCTGTATTTAGTGTATTCTAGCATCCTGAAGATGATTCCAGCATTAATTTCATTGTGCTTATGCTCATTTTTAAGATTTTGACATTTTCACCTAAAGTGCACAATCAGGCTGAAAACGCATTTAAAGCAATAAAAAGTTCATTTTGGCTCTCACACCTAAACTAAACGTTGTAGACTCAAAATTTTTGCTGTATTTAGTGTATTCTAGCATCCTGAAGATGATTCTAGCATTAATTTAATTGTGCTTATGCTCATTTTTAAGATTTTGACATTTTCACCTAAAGTGCACAATCAGGCTGAAAACGCATTTAAAGCAATAAAAAGTTCATTTTGGCTCACACACCTAAAATAAACGTTGTAGACTCAAAATTTTTGCTGTATTTAGTGTATTCTAGCATCCTGAAGATGATTCCAGCATTAATTTCATTGTGCTTATGCTCATTTTGAAGATTTTGACATTTTCACCTTAAGTGTACAATCAGGGGCTGAAAACGCGTTTAAAGCAATAAAAAGTTCATTTTGGCTCTCACACCTAAACTAAACATTGTAGAATCAAAATTTTTGCTGTATTTAGTGTATTCTAGCATCCTGAAGATGATTCCAGCATTAATTTCATTGTGCTTATGCTCATTTTTAAGATTTTGACATTTTCATTTAAAGTGCACAATCAGGCTGAAAACGCATTTAAAGCAATAAAAAGTTCATTTTTGGCTCTCACACCTAAACTAAACGTTGTAGACTCAAAATTTTTGCTGTATTTAGTGTATTCTAGCATCCTGAAGATGATTCCAGCATTAATTTCATTGTGCTTATGCTCATTTTGAAGATTTTGACATTTTCACCTTAAGTGTACAATCAGGAGCTGAAAACGCGTTTAAAGCAATAAAAAGTTCATTTTGGCTCTCACACCTAAACTAAACGTTGTAGACTGAAAATTTTTGCTGTATTTAGTGTATTCTAGCATCCTGAAGATGATTCCAGCATTAATTTCATTGTGCTTATGCTCATTTTGAAGATTTTGACATTTTCACCTTAAGTGTACAATCAGGGGCTGAAAACGCGTTTAAAGCAATAAAAAGTTCATTTTGGCTCTCACACCTAAACTAAACGTTGTAGACTCAAAATTTTTGCTGTATTTAGTGTATTCTAGCATCCTGAAGATGATTCCAGCATTAATTTCATTGTGCTTATGCTCATTTTGAAGATTTTGACATTTTCACCTTAAGTGTACAATCAGGAGCTGAAAACGCGTTTAAAGCAATAAAAAGTTCATTTTGGCTCTCACACCTAAACTAAACGTTGTAGACTGAAAATTTTTGCTGTATTTAGTGTATTCTAGCATCCTGAAGATGATTCCAGCATTAATTTCATTGTGCTTATGCTCATTTTGAAGATTTTGACATTTTCACCTTAAGTGTACAATCAGGGGCTGAAAACGCGTTTAAAGCAATAAAAAGTTCATTTTGGCTCTCACACCTAAACTAAACGTTGTAGACTCAAAATTTTTGCTGTATTTAGTGTATTCTAGCATCCTGAAGATGATTCTAGCATTAATTTAATTGTGCTTATGCTCATTTTTAAGATTTTGACATTTTCACCTAAAGTGCACAATCAGGCTGAAAAAGCATTTAAAGCAATAAAAAGTTCATTTTGGCTCACACACCTAAAATAAACGTTGTAGACTCAAAATTTTTGCTGTATTTAGTGTATTCTAGCATCCTGAAGATGATTCCAGCATTAATTTCATTGTGCTTATGCTCATTTTGAAGATTTTGACATTTTCACCTTAAGTGTACAATCAGGGGCTGAAAACGCGTTTAAAGCAATAAAAAGTTCATTTTGGCTCTCACACCTAAACTAAACATTGTAGAATCAAAATTTTTGCTGTATTTAGTGTATTCTAGCATCCTGAAGATGATTCCAGCATTAATTTCATTGTGCTTATGCTCATTTTTAAGATTTTGACATTTTCATTTAAAGTGCACAATCAGGCTGAAAATGCATTTAAAGCAATAAAAAGTTCATTTTTGGCTCTCACACCTAAACTAAACGTTGTAGACTCAAAATTTTTGCTGTATTTAGTGTATTCTAGCATCCTGAAGATGATTCCAGCATTAATTTCATTGTGCTTATGCTCATTTTGAAGATTTTGACATTTTCACCTTAAGTGTACAATCAGGGGCTGAAAACGCGTTTAAAGCAATAAAAAGTTCATTTTGGCTCTCACACCTAAACTAAACGTTGTAGACTCAAAATTTTTGCTGTATTCAGTGTATTCTAGCATCCTGAAGATGATTCCAGCATTAATTTCATCGTGCTTATGCTCATTTTGAAGATTTTGACATTTTCACCTAAAGTGCACAATCAGGCTGAAAACGCATTTAAAGCAATAAAAAGTTCATTTTGGCTCACACACCTAAAATAAACGTTGTAAGACTCAAAATTTTTGCTGTATTTAGTGTATTCTAGCATCCTGAAGATGATTCCAGCATTAATTTCATTGTGCTTATGCTCATTTTGAAGATTTTGACATTTTCACCTTAAGTGTACAATCAGGGGCTGAAAACGCGTTTAAAGCAATAAAAAGTTCATTTTGGCTCTCACACCTAAACTAAACGTTGTAGACTCAAAATTTTTGCTGTATTTAGTGTATTCTAGCATCCTGAAGATGATTCCAGCATTAATTTAATAGTGCTTATGCTCATTTTTAAGATTTTGACATTTTCACCTAAAGTGCACAATCAGGCTGAAAACGCATTTAAAGCAATAAAAAGTTCATTTTGGCTCTCACACCTAAACTAAACGTTGTAGACTCAAAATTATTGCTGTATTTAGTGTATTCTAGCATCCTGAAGATGATTCCAGCATTAATTTCATTGTGCTTATGCTCATTTTGAAGATTTTGACATTTTCACCTTAAGTGTACAATCAGGGGCTGAAAACCCGTTTAAAGCAATAAAAAGTTAATTTTGGCTCTCACACCTAAACTAAACGTTGTAGACTCAAAGTTTTTGCTGTATTTAGTGTATTCTAGCATCCTGAAGATGATTCCAGCATTAATTTCATTGTGCTTATGCTCATTTTTAAGATTTTGACATTTTCACCTAAAGTGTACAATCAGGGGCTGAAAACGCGTTTAAAGCAATAAAAAGTTCATTTTGGCTCTCACACCTAAACTAAACGTTGTAGACTCAAAATTTTTGCTGTATTCAGTGTATTCTAGCATCCTGAAGATGATTCCAGCATTAATTTCATCGTGCTTATGCTCATTTTGAAGATTTTGACATTTTCACCTAAAGTGCACAATCAGGCTGAAAACGCATTTAAAGCAATAAAAAGTTCATTTTGGCTCACACACCTAAAATAAACGTTGTAGACTCAAATTTTTTGCTGTATTTAGTGTATTCTAGCATCCTGAAGATGATTCCAGCATTAATTTCATTGTGCTTATGCTCATTTTGAAGATTTTGACATTTTCACCTTAAGTGTACAATCAGGGGCTGAAAACGCGTTTAAAGCAATAAAAAGTTCATTTTGGCTCTCACACCTAAACTAAACGTTGTAGAATCAAATTTTTTGCTGTATTTAGTGTATTCTAGCATCCTGAAGATGATTCCAGCATTAATTTCATTGTGCTTATGCTCATTTTTAAGATTTTGACATTTTCACCTAAAGTGCACAATCAGGCTGAAAACGCATTTAAAGCAATAAAAAGTTCATTTTGGCTCTCACACCTATACTAAACGTTGTAGACTCAAAATTTTTGCTGTATTTAGTGTATTTTAGCATCCCGAAGATGATTCCAGCATTAATTTCATTGTGCTTATGCTCATTTTTAAGATTTTGACATTTTCATCTTAAGTGTACAATCAGGGGCTGAAAACGCGTTTAAAGCAATAAAAAGTTCATTTTGGCTCTCACACCTAAACTAAACGTTGTAGACTCAAAATTTTTGCTGTATTCAGTGTATTCTAGCATCCTGAAGATGATTCCAGCATTAATTTCATCGTGCTTATGCTCATTTTGAAGATTTTGACATTTTCACCTAAAGTGCACAATCAGGCTGAAAACGCATTTAAAGCAATAAAAAGTTCATTTTGGCTCACACACCTAAAATAAACGTTGTAGACTCAAAATTTTTGCTGTATTTAGTGTATTCTAGCATCCTGAAGATGATTCCAGCATTAATTTCATTGTGCTTATGCTCATTTTGAAGATTTTGACATTTTCACCTTAAGTGTACAATCAGGGGCTGAAAACGCGTTTAAAGCAATAAAAAGTTCATTTTGGCTCTCACACCTAAACTAAACGTTGTAGACTCAAAATTTTTGCTGTATTTAGTGTATTCTAGCATCCTGAAGATGATTCCAGCATTAATTTAATAGTGCTTATGCTCATTTTTAAGATTTTGACATTTTCACCTAAAGTGCACAATCAGGCTGAAAACGCATTTAAAGCAATAAAAAGTTCATTTTGGCTCACACACCTAAAATAAACGTTGTAGACTCAAATTTTTTGCTGTATTTAGTGTATTTTAGCATCCTGAAGATGATTCCAGCATTAATTTCATTGTGCTTATGCTCATTTTTAAGATTTTGACATTTTCACCTTAAGTGTACAATCAGGGGCTGAAAACGCGTTTAAAGCAATAAAAAGTTCATTTTGGCTCTCACACCTAAACTAAACGTTGTAGACTCAAAATTTTTGCTGTATTCAGTGTATTCTAGCATCCTGAAGATGATTCCAGCATTAATTTCATCGTGCTTATGCTCATTTTGAAGATTTTGACATTTTCACCTAAAGTGCACAATCAGGCTGAAAACGCATTTAAAGCAATAAAAAGTTCATTTTGGCTCACACACCTAAAATAAACGTTGTAGACTCAAAATTTTTGCTGTATTTAGTGTATTCTAGCATCCTGAAGATGATTCCAGCATTAATTTCATTGTGCTTATGCTCATTTTGAAGATTTTGACATTTTCACCTTAAGTGTACAATCAGGGGCTGAAAACGCGTTTAAAGCAATAAAAAGTTCATTTTGGCTCTCACACCTAAACTAAACGTTGTAGACTCAAAATTTTTGCTGTATTCAGTGTATTCTAGCATCCTGAAGATGATTCCAGCATTAATTTCATCGTGCTTATGCTCATTTTGAAGATTTTGACATTTTCACCTAAAGTGCACAATCAGGCTGAAAACGCATTTAAAGCAATAAAAAGTTCATTTTGGCTCACACACCTAAAATAAACGTTGTAAGACTCAAAATTTTTGCTGTATTTAGTGTATTCTAGCATCCTGAAGATGATTCCAGCATTAATTTCATTGTGCTTATGCTCATTTTGAAGATTTTGACATTTTCACCTTAAGTGTACAATCAGGGGCTGAAAACGCGTTTAAAGCAATAAAAAGTTCATTTTGGCTCTCACACCTAAACTAAACGTTGTAGACTCAAAATTTTTGCTGTATTTAGTGTATTCTAGCATCCTGAAGATGATTCCAGCATTAATTTAATAGTGCTTATGCTCATTTTTAAGATTTTGACATTTTCACCTAAAGTGCACAATCAGGCTGAAAACGCATTTAAAGCAATACAAAGTTCATTTTGGCTCTCACACCTAAATTAAACGTTGTAGACTCAAAATTTTTGCTGTATTTAGTGTATTCTAGCATCCTGAAGATGATTCCAGCATTAATTTCATTGTGCTTATGCTCATTTTGAAGATTTTGACATTTTCACCTTAAGTGTACAATCAGGGGCTGAAAACGCGTTTAAAGCAATAAAAAGTTCATTTTGGCTCTCACACCTAAACTAAACGTTGTAGACTCAAAATTTTTGCTGTATTTAGTGTATTCTAGCATCCTGAAGATGATTCCAGCATTAATTTCATTGTGCTTATGCTCATTTTTAAGATTTTGACATTTTCACCTAAAGTGTACAATCAGGGGCTGAAAACGCGTTTAAAGCAATAAAAAGTTCATTTTGGCTCTCACACCTAAACTAAACGTTGTAGACTCAAAATTTTTGCTGTATTCAGTGTATTCTAGCATCCTGAAGATGATTCCAGCATTAATTTCATCGTGCTTATGCTCATTTTGAAGATTTTGACATTTTCACCTAAAGTGCACAATCAGGCTGAAAACGCATTTAAAGCAATAAAAAGTTCATTTTGGCTCACACACCTAAAATAAACGTTGTAGACTCAAAATTTTTGCTGTATTTAGTGTATTCTAGCATCCTGAAGATGATTCCAGCATTAATTTCATTGTGCTTATGCTCATTTTGAAGATTTTGACATTTTCACCTTAAGTGTACAATCAGGGGCTGAAAACGCGTTTAAAGCAATAAAAAGTTCATTTTGGCTCTCACACCTAAACTAAACGTTGTAGAATCAAAATTTTTGCTGTATTTAGTGTATTCTAGCATCCTGAAGATGATTCCAGCATTAATTTCATTGTGCTTATGCTCATTTTTAAGATTTTGACATTTTCACCTAAAGTGCACAATCAGGCTGAAAACGCATTTAAAGCAATAAAAAGTTCATTTTGGCTCACACACCTAAAATAAACGTTGTAGACTCAAATTTTTTGCTGTATTTAGTGTATTTTAGCATCCTGAAGATGATTCCAGCATTAATTTCATTGTGCTTATGCTCATTTTTAAGATTTTGACATTTTCACCTTAAGTGTACAATCAGGGGCTGAAAACGCGTTTAAAGCAATAAAAAGTTCATTTTGGCTCTCACACCTAAACTAAACGTTGTAGACTCAAAATTTTTGCTGTATTCAGTGTATTCTAGCATCCTGAAGATGATTCCAGCATTAATTTCATCGTGCTTATGCTCATTTTGAAGATTTTGACATTTTCACCTAAAGTGCACAATCAGGCTGAAAACGCATTTAAAGCAATAAAAAGTTCATTTTGGCTCACACACCTAAAATAAACGTTGTAGACTCAAAATTTTTGCTGTATTTAGTGTATTCTAGCATCCTGAAGATGATTCCAGCATTAATTTCATTGTGCTTATGCTCATTTTGAAGATTTTGACATTTTCACCTTAAGTGTACAATCAGGGGCTGAAAACGCGTTTAAAGCAATAAAAAGTTCATTTTGGCTCTCACACCTAAACTAAACGTTGTAGAATCAAAATTTTTGCTGTATTTAGTGTATTCTAGCATCCTGAAGATGATTCCAGCATTAATTTCATTGTGCTTATGCTCATTTTTAAGATTTTGACATTTTCACCTAAAGTGCACAATCAGGCTGAAAACGCATTTAAAGCAATAAAAAGTTCATTTTGGCTCACACACCTAAAATAAACGTTGTAGACTCAAAATGTTTGCTGTATTTAGTGTATTCTAGCATCCTGAAGATGATTCCAGCATTAATTTCATTGTGCTTATGCTCATTTTGAAGATTTTGACATTTTCACCTTAAGTGTACAATCAGGGGCTGAAAACGCGTTTAAAGCAATAAAAAGTTCATTTTGGCTCTCACACCTAAACTAAACGTTGTAGAATCAAAATTTTTGCTGTATTTAGTGTATTCTAGCATCCTGAAGATGATTCCAGCATTAATTTCATTGTGCTTATGCTCATTTTTAAGATTTTGACATTTTCACCTTAAGTGTACAATCAGGGGCTGAAAACGCGTTTAAAGCAATAAAAAGTTCATTTTGGCTCTCACACCTAAACTAAACGTTGTAGAGTCAAAATTTTTGCTGTATTTAGTGTATTCTAGCATCCTGAAGATGATTCCAGCATTAATTTCATTGTGCTTATGCTCATTTTTAAGATTTTGACATTTTCACCTAAAGTGCACAATCAGGCTGAAAACGCATTTAAAGCAATAAAAAGTTCATTTTGGCTCTCACACCTAAACTAAACGTTGTAGACTCAAAATTTTTGCTGTATTTAGTGTATTCTAGCATCCTGAAGATGATTCCAGCATTAATTTCATTGTGCTTATGCTCATTTTGAAGATTTTGACATTTTCACCTTAAGTGTACAATCAGGGGCTGAAAACGCGTTTAAAGCAATAAAAAGTTCATTTTGGCTCTCACACCTAAACTAAACGTTGTAGACTAAAAATTTTTGCTGTATTTAGTGTATTCTAGCATCCTGAAGATGATTCCAGCATTAATTTCATTGTGCTTATGCTCATTTTTAAGATTTTGACATTTTCACCTAAAGTGCACAATCAGGCTGAAAACGCATTTAAAGCAATAAAAAGTTCATTTTGGCTCTCACACCTAAACTAAACGTTGTAGACTCAAAATTTTTGCTGTATTTAGTGTATTTTAGCATCCTGAAGATGATTCCAGCATTAATTTCATTGTGCTTATGCTCATTTTGAAGATTTTGACATTTTCACCTTAAGTGTACAATCAGGGGCTGAAAACGCGTTTAAAGCAATAAAAAGTTCATTTTGGCTCTCACACCTAAACTAAACGTTGTAGACTCAAAATTTTTGCTGTATTCAGTGTATTCTAGCATCCTGAAGATGATTCCAGCATTAATTTCATCGTGCTTATGCTCATTTTGAAGATTTTGACATTTTCACCTAAAGTGCACAATCAGGCTGAAAACGCATTTAAAGCAATAAAAAGTTCATTTTGGCTCACACACCTAAAATAAACGTTGTAGACTCAAAATTTTTGCTGTATTTAGTGTATTCTAGCATCCTGAAGATGATTCCAGCATTAATTTCATTGTGCTTATGCTCATTTTGAAGATTTTGACATTTTCACCTTAAGTGTACAATCAGGGGCTGAAAACGCGTTTAAAGCAATAAAAAGTTCATTTTGGCTCTCACACCTAAACTAAACGTTGTAGACTCAAAATTTTTGCTGTATTTAGTGTATTCTAGCATCCTGAAGATGATTCCAGCATTAATTTCATTGTGCTTATGCTCATTTTTAAGATTTTGACATTTTCACCTAAAGTGCACAATCAGGCTGAAAACGCATTTAAAGCAATAAAAAGTTCATTTTGGCTCTCACACCTAAACTAAACGTTGTAGACTCAAAATTTTTGCTGTATTTAGTGTATTCTAGCATCCTGAAGATGATTCCAGCATTAATTTCATTGTGCTTATGCTCATTTTTAAGATTTTGACATTTTCACCTAAAGTGCACAATCAGGCTGAAAACGCATTTAAAGCAATAAAAAGTTCATTTTGGCTCTCACACCTAAACTAAACGTTGTAGACTCAAAATTTTTGCTGTATTTAGTGTATTCTAGCATCCTGAAGATGATTCCAGCATTAATTTCATTGTGCTTATGCTCATTTTGAAGATTTTGACATTTTCACCTTAAGTGTACAATCAGGGGCTGAAAACGCGTTTAAAGCAATAAAAAGTTTATTTTGGCTCTCACACCTAAACTAAACGTTGTAGACTCAAAATTTTTGCTGTATTCAGTGTATTTTAGCATCCTGAAGATGATTCCAGCATTAATTTCATCGTGCTTATGCTCATTTTGAAGATTTTGACATTTTCACCTAAAGTGCACAATCAGGCTGAAAACGCATTTAAAGCAATAAAAAGTTCATTTTGGCTCTCACACCTAAACTAAACGTTGTAGACTCAAAATTTTTGCTGTATTTAGTGTATTCTAGCATCCTGAAGATGATTCCAGCATTAATTTCATTGTGCTTATGCTCATTTTGAAGATTTTGACATTTTCACCTTAAGTGTATAATCAGGGGCTGAAAACGCGTTTAAAGCAATAAAAAGTTCATTTTGGCTCTCACACCTAAACTAAACGTTGTAGACTCAAAATTTTTGCTGTATTTAGTGTATTCTAGCATCCTGAAGATGATTCCAGCATTAATTTCATTGTGCTTATGCTCATTTTTAAGATTTTGACATTTTCACCTAAAGTGCACGATCAGGCTGAAAACGCATTTAAAGCTATAAAAAGTTCATTTTGGCTCTCACACCTAAACTAAACGTTGTAGACTCAAAATTTTTGCTGTATTTAGTGTATTCTAGCATCCTGAAGATGATTCCAGCATTAATTTCATTGTGCTTATGCTCATTTTGAAGATTTTGACATTTTCACCTTAAGTGTACAATCAGGGGCTGAAAACGCGTTTAAAGCAATAAAAAGTTCATTTTGGCACTCACACCTAAACTAAACGTTGTAGAGTCAAAATTTTTGCTGTATTTAGTGTATTCTAGCATCCTGAAGATGATTCCAGCATTAATTTCATTGTGCTTATGCTCATTTTTAAGATTTTGACATTTTCACCTTAAGTGCACAATCAGGCTGAAAACGCATTTAAAGCAATAAAAAGTTCATTTTGGCTCTCACACCTAAACTAAACGTTGTAGACTCAAAATTTTTGCTGTATTTAGTGTATTCTAGCATCCTGAAGATGATTCCAGCATTAATTTCATTGTGCTTATGCTCATTTTGAAGATTTTGACATTTTCACCTTAAGTGTACAATCAGGGGCTGAAAACGCGTTTAAAGCAATAAAAAGTTCATTTTGGCTCTCACACCTAAACTAAACGTTGTAGACTCAAAATTTTTGCTGTATTTAGTGTATTCTAGCATCCTGAAGATGATTCCAGCATTAATTTCATTGTGCTTATGCTCATTTTTAAGATTTTGACATTTTCACCTAAAGTGCACAATCAGGCTGAAAACGCATTTAAAGCAATAAAAAGTTCATTTTGGCTCTCACACCTAAACTAAACGTTGTAGACTCAAAATTTTTGCTGTATTTAGTGTATTCTAGCATCCTGAAGATGATTCCAGCATTAATTTCATTGTGCTTATGCTCATTTTTAAGATTTTGACATTTTCACCTAAAGTGCACAATCAGGCTGAAAACGCATTTAAAGCAATAAAAAGTTCATTTTGGCTCTCACACCTAAACTAAACGTTGTAGACTCAAAATTTTTGCTGTATTTAGTGTATTCTAGCATCCTGAAGATGATTCCAGCATTAATTTAATTGTGCTTATGCTCATTTTGAAGATTTTGACATTTTCACCTAAAGTGCACAATCAGGCTGAAAACCATTTAAAGCAATAAAAAGTTTATTTTGGCTCACACACCTAAAATAAACGTTGTAGACTCATAAATTTTGCTGTATTTAGTGTATTCTAGCATCCTGAAGATGATTCCAGCATTAATTTCATTGTGCTTATGCTCATTTTGAAGATTTTGACATTTTCACCTTAAGTGTACAATCAGGGGCTGAAAACGCGTTTAAAGCAATAAAAAGTTCATTTTGGCTCTCACACCTAAACTAAACGTTGTAGACTCAAAATTTTTGCTGTATTTAGTGTATTCTAGCATCCTGAAGATGATTCCAGCATTAATTTAATTGTGCTTATGCTCATTTTTAAGATTTTGACATTTTCACCTAAAGTGCACAATCAGGCTGAAAACGCATTTAAAGCAATAAAAAGTTCATTTTGGCTCTCACACCTAAACTAAACGTTGTAGACTCAAAATTTTTGCTGTATTTAGCATCCTGAAGATGATTCCAGCATTAATTTCATTGTGCTTATGCTCATTTTGAAGATTTTGACATTTTCACCTTAAGTGTACAATCAGGGGCTGAAAACGCGTTTAAAGCAATAAAAAGTTCATTTTGGCTCTCACACCTAAACTAAACGTTGTAGACTCAAAATTTTTGCTGTATTCAGTGTATTCTAGCATCCTGAAGATGATTCCAGCATTAATTTCATCGTGCTTATGCTCATTTTGAAGATTTTGACATTTTCACCTAAAGTGCACAATCAGGCTGAAAACGCATTTAAAGCAATAAAAAGTTCATTTTGGCTCACACACCTAAAATAAACGTTGTAGACTCAAAATTTTTGCTGTATTTAGTGTATTCTAGCATCCTGAAGATGATTCCAGCATTAATTTCATTGTGCTTATGCTCATTTTGAAGATTTTGACATTTTCACCTTAAGTGTACAATCAGGGGCTGAAAACGCGTTTAAAGCAATAAAAAGTTCATTTTGGCTCTCACACCTAAACTAAACGTTGTAGACTCAAAATTTTTGCTGTATTTAGTGTATTCTAGCATCCTGAAGATGATTCCAGCATTAATTTCATTGTGCTTATGCTCATTTTTAAGATTTTGACATTTTCACCTAAAGTGCACAATCAGGCTGAAAACGCATTTAAAGCAATAAAAAGTTCATTTTGGCTCTCACACCTAAACTAAACGTTGTAGACTCAAAATTTTTGCTGTATTTAGTGTATTCTAGCATCCTGAAGATGATTCCAGCATTAATTTCATTGTGCTTATGCTCATTTTTAAGATTTTGACATTTTCACCTAAAGTGCACAATCAGGCTGAAAACGCATTTAAAGCAATAAAAAGTTCATTTTGGCTCTCACACCTAAACTAAACGTTGTAGACTCAAAATTTTTGCTGTATTTAGTGTATTCTAGCATCCTGAAGATGATTCCAGCATTAATTTCATTGTGCTTATGCTCATTTTGAAGATTTTGACATTTTCACCTTAAGTGTACAATCAGGGGCTGAAAACGCGTTTAAAGCAATAAAAAGTTTATTTTGGCTCTCACACCTAAACTAAACGTTGTAGACTCAAAATTTTTGCTGTATTCAGTGTATTTTAGCATCCTGAAGATGATTCCAGCATTAATTTCATCGTGCTTATGCTCATTTTGAAGATTTTGACATTTTCACCTAAAGTGCACAATCAGGCTGAAAACGCATTTAAAGCAATAAAAAGTTCATTTTGGCTCTCACACCTAAACTAAACGTTGTAGACTCAAAATTTTTGCTGTATTTAGTGTATTCTAGCATCCTGAAGATGATTCCAGCATTAATTTCATTGTGCTTATGCTCATTTTGAAGATTTTGACATTTTCACCTTAAGTGTATAATCAGGGGCTGAAAACGCGTTTAAAGCAATAAAAAGTTCATTTTGGCTCTCACACCTAAACTAAACGTTGTAGACTCAAAATTTTTGCTGTATTTAGTGTATTCTAGCATCCTGAAGATGATTCCAGCATTAATTTCATTGTGCTTATGCTCATTTTTAAGATTTTGACATTTTCACCTAAAGTGCACGATCAGGCTGAAAACGCATTTAAAGCAATAAAAAGTTCATTTTGGCTCTCACACCTAAACTAAACGTTGTAGACTCAAAATTTTTGCTGTATTTAGTGTATTCTAGCATCCTGAAGATGATTCCAGCATTAATTTCATTGTGCTTATGCTCATTTTGAAGATTTTGACATTTTCACCTTAAGTGTACAATCAGGGGCTGAAAACGCGTTTAAAGCAATAAAAAGTTCATTTTGGCACTCACACCTAAACTAAACGTTGTAGAGTCAAAATTTTTGCTGTATTTAGTGTATTCTAGCATCCTGAAGATGATTCCAGCATTAATTTCATTGTGCTTATGCTCATTTTTAAGATTTTGACATTTTCACCTAAAGTGCACAATCAGGCTGAAAACGCATTTAAAGCAATAAAAAGTTCATTTTGGCTCTCACACCTAAACTAAACGTTGTAGACTCAAAATTTTTGCTGTATTTAGTGTATTCTAGCATCCTGAAGATGATTCCAGCATTAATTTCATTGTGCTTATGCTCATTTTGAAGATTTTGACATTTTCACCTTAAGTGTACAATCAGGGGCTGAAAACGCGTTTAAAGCAATAAAAAGTTCATTTTGGCTCTCACACCTAAACTAAACGTTGTAGACTCAAAATTTTTGCTGTATTTAGTGTATTCTAGCATCCTGAAGATGATTCCAGCATTAATTTCATTGTGCTTATGCTCATTTTTAAGATTTTGACATTTTCACCTAAAGTGCACAATCAGGCTGAAAACGCATTTAAAGCAATAAAAAGTTCATTTTGGCTCTCACACCTAAACTAAACGTTGTAGACTCAAAATTTTTGCTGTATTTAGTGTATTCTAGCATCCTGAAGATGATTCCAGCATTAATTTCATTGTGCTTATGCTCATTTTTAAGATTTTGACATTTTCACCTAAAGTGCACAATCAGGCTGAAAACGCATTTAAAGCAATAAAAAGTTCATTTTGGCTCTCACACCTAAACTAAACGTTGTAGACTCAAAATTTTTGCTGTATTTAGTGTATTCTAGCATCCTGAAGATGATTCCAGCATTAATTTAATTGTGCTTATGCTCATTTTGAAGATTTTGACATTTTCACCTTAAGTGTACAATCAGGCGCTGAAAACGCGTTTAAAGCAATAAAAAGTTCATTTTGGCTCTCACACCTAAACTAAACGTTGTAGACTCAAAATTTTTGCTGTATTCAGTGTATTCTAGCATCCTGAAGATGATTCCAGCATTAATTTCATCGTGCTTATGCTCATTTTGAAGATTTTGACATTTTCACCTAAAGTGCACAATCAGGCTGAAAACCATTTAAAGCAATAAAAAGTTTATTTTGGCTCACACACCTAAAATAAACGTTGTAGACTCATAAATTTTGCTGTATTTAGTGTATTCTAGCATCCTGAAGATGATTCCAGCATTAATTTCATTGTGCTTATGCTCATTTTGAAGATTTTGACATTTTCACCTTAAGTGTACAATCAGGGGCTGAAAACGCGTTTAAAGCAATAAAAAGTTCATTTTGGCTCTCACACCTAAACTAAACGTTGTAGACTCAAAATTTTTGCTGTATTTAGTGTATTCTAGCATCCTGAAGATGATTCCAGCATTAATTTAATTGTGCTTATGCTCATTTTTAAGATTTTGACATTTTCACCTAAAGTGCACAATCAGGCTGAAAACGCATTTAAAGCAATAAAAAGTTCATTTTGGCTCTCACACCTAAACTAAACGTTGTAGACTCAAAATTTTTGCTGTATTTAGCATCCTGAAGATGATTCCAGCATTAATTTCATTGTGCTTATGCTCATTTTGAAGATTTTGACATTTTCACCTTAAGTGTACAATCAGGGGCTGAAAACGCGTGTAAGCAATAAAAAGTTCATTTTGGCTCTCACACCTAAACTAAACGTTGTAGACTCAAAATTTTTGCTGTATTTAGTGTATTCTAGCATCCTGAAGATGATTCCAGCATTAATTTCATTGTGCTTATGCTCATTTTTAAGATTTTGACATTTTCACCTAAAGTGCACAATCAGGCTGAAAACGCATTTAAAGCAATAAAAAGTTCATTTTGGCTCTCACACCTAAACTAAACGTTGTAGACTCAAAATTTTTGCTGTATTTAGTGTATTCTAGCATCCTGAAGATGATTCCAGCATTAATTTCATTGTGCTTATGCTCATTTTGAAGATTTTGACATTTTCACCTTAAGTGTACAATCAGGGGCTGAAAACGCGTTTAAAGCAATAAAAAGTTCATTTTGGCTCTCACACCTAAACTAAACGTTGTAGACTCAAAATTTTTGCTGTATTTAGTGTATTCTAGCATCCTGAAGATGATTCCAGCATTAATTTCATTGTGCTTATGCTCATTTTTAAGATTTTGACATTTTCACCTAAAGTGCACAATCAGGCTCAAAACGCATTTAAAGCAATAAAAAGTTCATTTTGGCTCTCACACCTAAACTAAACGTTGTAGACACAAAATTTTTGCTGTATTTAGTGTATTCTAGCATCCTGAAGATGATTCCAGCATTAATTTAATTGTGCTTATGCTCATTTTTAAGATTTTGACATTTTTACCTAAAGTGCACAATCAGGCTGAAAACGCATTTAAAGCAATAAAAAGTTCATTTTGGCTCTCACACCTAAACTAAACGTTGTAGACTCAAAATTTTTGCTGTATTTAGTGTATTCTAGCATCCTGAAGATGATTCCAGCATTAATTTCATTGTGCTTATGCTCATTTTGAAGATTTTGACATTTTCACCTTAAGTGTACAATCAGGGGCTGAAAACGCGTTTAAAGCAATAAAAAGTTCATTTTGGCTCTCACACCTAAACTAAACGTTGTAGACTCAAAATTTTTGCTGTATTTAGTGTATTCTAGCATCCTGAAGATGATTCCAGCATTAATTTCATTGTGCTTATGCTCATTTTTAAGATTTTGACATTTTCACCTAAAGTGCACAATCAGGCTGAAAACGCATTTAAAGCAATAAAAAGTTCATTTTGGCTCTCACACCTAAACTAAACGTTGTAGACTCAAAATTTTTGCTGTATTTAGTGTATTCTAGCATCCTGAAGATGATTCCAGCATTAATTTCATTGTGCTTATGCTCATTTTTAAGATTTTGACATTTTCACCTAAAGTGCACAATCAGGCTGAAAACGCATTTAAAGCAATAAAAAGTTCATTTTGGCTCTCACACCTAAACTAAACGTTGTAGACTCAAAATTTTTGCTGTATTTAGTGTATTTTAGCATCCTGAAGATGATTCCAGCATTAATTTCATTGTGCTTATGCTCATTTTTAAGATTTTGACATTTTCATCTTAAGTGTACAATCAGGGGCTGAAAACGCGTTTAAAGCAATAAAAAGTTCATTTTGGCTCTCACACCTAAACTAAACGTTGTAGACTCAAAATTTTTGCTGTATTCAGTGTATTCTAGCATCCTGAAGATGATTCCAGCATTAATTTCATCGTGCTTATGCTCATTTTGAAGATTTTGACATTTTCACCTAAAGTGCACAATCAGGCTGAAAACGCATTTAAAGCAATAAAAAGTTCATTTTGGCTCACACACCTAAAATAAACGTTGTAGACTCAAAATTTTTGCTGTATTTAGTGTATTCTAGCATCCTGAAGATGATTCCAGCATTAATTTCATTGTGCTTATGCTCATTTTGAAGATTTTGACATTTTCACCTTAAGTGTACAATCAGGGGCTGAAAACGCGTTTAAAGCAATAAAAAGTTCATTTTGGCTCTCACACCTAAACTAAACGTTGTAGACTCAAAATTTTTGCTGTATTTAGTGTATTCTAGCATCCTGAAGATGATTCCAGCATTAATTTCATTGTGCTTATGCTCATTTTTAAGATTTTGACATTTTCACCTAAAGTGCACAATCAGGCTGAAAACGCATTTAAAGCAATAAAAAGTTCATTTTGGCTCTCACACCTAAACTAAACGTTGTAGACTCAAAATTTTTGCTGTATTTAGTGTATTTTAGCATCCTGAAGATGATTCCAGCATTAATTTCATTGTGCTTATGCTCATTTTTAAGATTTTGACATTTTCATCTTAAGTGTACAATCAGGGGCTGAAAACGCGTTTAAAGCAATAAAAAGTTCATTTTGGCTCTCACACCTAAACTAAACGTTGTAGACTCAATTTTTTTGCTGTATTCAGTGTATTCTAGCATCCTGAAGATGATTCCAGCATTAATTTCATCGTGCTTATGCTCATTTTGAAGATTTTGACATTTTCACCTAAAGTGCACAATCAGGCTGAAAACGCATTTAAAGCAATAAAAAGTTCATTTTGGCTCACACACCTAAAATAAACGTTGTAGACTCAAAATTTTTGCTGTATTTAGTGTATTCTAGCATCCTGAAGATGATTCCAGCATTAATTTCATTGTGCTTATGCTCATTTTTAAGATTTTGACATTTTCACCTAAAGTGCACAATCAGGCTGAAAACGCATTTAAAGCAATAAAAAGTTCATTTTGGCTCTCACACCTAAACTAAACGTTGTAGACTCAAAATTTTTGCTGTATTTAGTGTATTTTAGCATCCTGAAGAAGTTCATTTTGGCTCTCACACCTAAACTAAACGTTGTAGACTCAAAATTTTTGCTGTATTTAGTGTATTCTAGCATCCTGAAGATGATTCCAGCATTAATTTCATTGTGCTTATGCTCATTTTTAAGATTTTGACATTTTCACCTAAAGTGCACAATCAGGCTGAAAACGCATTTAAAGCAATAAAAAGTTCATTTTGGCTCTCACACCTAAACTAAACGTTGTAGACTCAAAATTTTTGCTGTATTTAGTGTATTTTAGCATCCTGAAGATGATTCCAGCATTAATTTCATTGTGCTTATGCTCATTTTTAAGATTTTGACATTTTCATCTTAAGTGTACAATCAGGGGCTGAAAACGCGTTTAAAGCAATAAAAAGTTCATTTTGGCTCTCACACCTAAACTAAACGTTGTAGACTCAATTTTTTTGCTGTATTCAGTGTATTCTAGCATCCTGAAGATGATTCCAGCATTAATTTCATCGTGCTTATGCTCATTTTGAAGATTTTGACATTTTCACCTAAAGTGCACAATCAGGCTGAAAACGCATTTAAAGCAATAAAAAGTTCATTTTGGCTCACACACCTAAAATAAACGTTGTAGACTCAAAATTTTTGCTGTATTTAGTGTATTCTAGCATCCTGAAGATGATTCCAGCATTAATTTCATTGTGCTTATGCTCATTTTTAAGATTTTGACATTTTCACCTAAAGTGCACAATCAGGCTGAAAACGCATTTAAAGCAATAAAAAGTTCATTTTGGCTCTCACACCTAAACTAAACGTTGTAGACTCAAAATTTTTGCTGTATTTAGTGTATTTTAGCATCCTGAAGATGATTCCAGCATTAATTTCATCGTGCTTATGCTCATTTTGAAGATTTTGACATTTTCACCTAAAGTGCACAATCAGGCTGAAAACGCATTTAAAGCAATAAAAAGTTCATTTTGGCTCTCACACCTAAACTAAACGTTGTAGACTCAAAATTTTTGCTGTATTTAGTGTATTCTAGCATCCTGAAGATGATTCCAGCATTAATTTCATTGTGCTTATGCTCATTTTGAAGATTTTGACATTTTCACCTTAAGTGTACAATCAGGGGCTGAAAACGCGTTTAAAGCAATAAAAAGTTCATTTTGGCTCTCACACCTAAACTAAACGTTGTAGACTCAAAATTTTTGCTGTATTTAGTGTATTCTAGCATCCTGAAGATGATTCCAGCATTAATTTAATTGTGCTTATGCTCATTTTTAAGATTTTGACATTTTCACCTAAAGTGTAAAATCAGGCTGAAAACGCATTTAAAGCAATAAAAAGTTCATTTTGGCTCTCACACCTAAACTAAACGTTGTAGACTCAAAATTTTTGCTGTATTTAGTGTATTCTAGCATCCTGAAGATGATTCCAGCATTAATTTCATTGTGCTTATGCTCATTTTGAAGATTTTGACATTTTCACCTTAAGTGTACAATCAGGGGCTGAAAACGCGTTTAAAGCAATAAAAAGTTCATTTTGGCTCTCACACCTAAACTAAACGTTGTAGAGTCAAAATTTTTGCTGTATTTAGTGTATTCTAGCATCCTGAAGATGATTCCAGCATTAATTTCATTGTGCTTATGCTCATTTTTAAGATTTTGACATTTTCACCTAAATTGCACAATCAGGCTGAAAACGCATTTAAAGCAATAAAAAGTTCATTTTGGCTCTCACACCTAAACTAAACGTTGTAGACTCAAAATTTTTGCTGTATTTAGTGTATTCTAGCATCCTGAAGATGATTCCAGCATTAATTTCATTGTGCTTATGCTCATTTTGAAGATTTTGACATTTTCACCTTAAGTGTACAATCAGGGGCTGAAAACGCGTTTAAAGCAATAAAAAGTTCATTTTGGCTCTCACACCTAAACTAAACGTTGTAGACTAAAAATTTTTGCTGTATTTAGTGTATTCTAGCATCCTGAAGATGATTCCAGCATTAATTTCATTGTGCTTATGCTCATTTTTAAGATTTTGACATTTTCACCTAAAGTGCACAATCAGGCTGAAAACGCATTTAAAGCAATAAAAAGTTCATTTTGGCTCTCACACCTAAACTAAACGTTGTAGACTCAAAATTTTTGCTGTATTTAGTGTATTTTAGCATCCTGAAGATGATTCCAGCATTAATTTCATTGTGCTTATGCTCATTTTGAAGATTTTGACATTTTCACCTTAAGTGTACAATCAGGGGCTGAAAACGCGTTTAAAGCAATAAAAAGTTCATTTTGGCTCTCACACCTAAACTAAACGTTGTAGACTCAAAATTTTTGCTGTATTCAGTGTATTCTAGCATCCTGAAGATGATTCCAGCATTAATTTCATCGTGCTTATGCTCATTTTGAAGATTTTGACATTTTCACCTAAAGTGCACAATCAGGCTGAAAACGCATTTAAAGCAATAAAAAGTTCATTTTGGCTCACACACCTAAAATAAACGTTGTAGACTCAAAATTTTTGCTGTATTTAGTGTATTCTAGCATCCTGAAGATGATTCCAGCATTAATTTCATTGTGCTTATGCTCATTTTGAAGATTTTGACATTTTCACCTTAAGTGTACAATCAGGGGCTGAAAACGCGTTTAAAGCAATAAAAAGTTCATTTTGGCTCTCACACCTAAACTAAACGTTGTAGACTCAAAATTTTTGCTGTATTTAGTGTATTCTAGCATCCTGAAGATGATTCCAGCATTAATTTCATTGTGCTTATGCTCATTTTTAAGATTTTGACATTTTCACCTAAAGTGCACAATCAGGCTGAAAACGCATTTAAAGCAATAAAAAGTTCATTTTGGCTCTCACACCTAAACTAAACGTTGTAGACTCAAAATTTTTGCTGTATTTAGTGTATTCTAGCATCCTGAAGATGATTCCAGCATTAATTTCATTGTGCTTATGCTCATTTTTAAGATTTTGACATTTTCACCTAAAGTGCACAATCAGGCTGAAAACGCATTTAAAGCAATAAAAAGTTCATTTTGGCTCTCACACCTAAACTAAACGTTGTAGACTCAAAATTTTTGCTGTATTTAGTGTATTCTAGCATCCTGAAGATGATTCCAGCATTAATTTCATTGTGCTTATGCTCATTTTGAAGATTTTGACATTTTCACCTTAAGTGTACAATCAGGGGCTGAAAACGCGTTTAAAGCAATAAAAAGTTTATTTTGGCTCTCACACCTAAACTAAACGTTGTAGACTCAAAATTTTTGCTGTATTCAGTGTATTCTAGCATCCTGAAGATGATTCCAGCATTAATTTCATCGTGCTTATGCTCATTTTGAAGATTTTGACATTTTCACCTAAAGTGCACAATCAGGCTGAAAACGCATTTAAAGCAATAAAAAGTTCATTTTGGCTCTCACACCTAAACTAAACGTTGTAGACTCAAAATTTTTGCTGTATTTAGTGTATTCTAGCATCCTGAAGATGATTCCAGCATTAATTTCATTGTGCTTATGCTCATTTTGAAGATTTTGACATTTTCACCTTAAGTGTATAATCAGGGGCTGAAAACGCGTTTAAAGCAATAAAAAGTTCATTTTGGCTCTCACACCTAAACTAAACGTTGTAGACTCAAAATTTTTGCTGTATTTAGTGTATTCTAGCATCCTGAAGATGATTCCAGCATTAATTTCATTGTGCTTATGCTCATTTTTAAGATTTTGACATTTTCACCTAAAGTGCACGATCAGGCTGAAAACGCATTTAAAGCAATAAAAAGTTCATTTTGGCTCTCACACCTAAACTAAACGTTGTAGACTCAAAATTTTTGCTGTATTTAGTGTATTCTAGCATCCTGAAGATGATTCCAGCATTAATTTCATTGTGCTTATGCTCATTTTGAAGATTTTGACATTTTCACCTTAAGTGTACAATCAGGGGCTGAAAACGCGTTTAAAGCAATAAAAAGTTCATTTTGGCACTCACACCTAAACTAAACGTTGTAGAGTCAAAATTTTTGCTGTATTTAGTGTATTCTAGCATCCTGAAGATGATTCCAGCATTAATTTCATTGTGCTTATGCTCATTTTTAAGATTTTGACATTTTCACCTAAAGTGCACAATCAGGCTGAAAACGCATTTAAAGCAATAAAAAGTTCATTTTGGCTCTCACACCTAAACTAAACGTTGTAGACTCAAAATTTTTGCTGTATTTAGTGTATTCTAGCATCCTGAAGATGATTCCAGCATTAATTTCATTGTGCTTATGCTCATTTTGAAGATTTTGACATTTTCACCTTAAGTGTACAATCAGGGGCTGAAAACGCGTTTAAAGCAATAAAAAGTTCATTTTGGCTCTCACACCTAAACTAAACGTTGTAGACTCAAAATTTTTGCTGTATTTAGTGTATTCTAGCATCCTGAAGATGATTCCAGCATTAATTTCATTGTGCTTATGCTCATTTTTAAGATTTTGACATTTTCACCTAAAGTGCACAATCAGGCTGAAAACGCATTTAAAGCAATAAAAAGTTCATTTTGGCTCTCACACCTAAACTAAACGTTGTAGACTCAAAATTTTTGCTGTATTTAGTGTATTCTAGCATCTTGAAGATGATTCCAGCATTAATTTCATTGTGCTTATGCTCATTTTGAAGATTTTGACATTTTCACCTTAAGTGTACAATCAGGGGCTGAAAACGCGTTTAAAGCAATAAAAAGTTCATTTTGGCTCTCACACCTAAACTAAACGTTGTAGACTCAAAATTTTTGCTGTATTTAGTGTATTCTAGCATCCTGAAGATGATTCCAGCATTAATTTCATTGTGCTTATGCTCATTTTTAAGATTTTGACATTTTCACCTAAAGTGCACAATCAGGCTGAAAACGCATTTAAAGCAATAAAAAGTTCATTTTGTTTCTCACACCTAAACTAAACGTTGTAGACTCAAAATTTTTGCTGTATTTAGTGTATTCTAGCATCCTGAAGATGATTCCAGCATTAATTTAATTGTGCTTATGCTCATTTTGAAGATTTTGACATTTTCACCTTAAGTGTACAATCAGGCGCTGAAAACGCGTTTAAAGCAATAAAAAGTTCATTTTGGCTCTCACACCTAAACTAAACGTTGTAGACTCAAAATTTTTGCTGTATTCAGTGTATTCTAGCATCCTGAAGATGATTCCAGCATTAATTTCATCGTGCTTATGCTCATTTTGAAGATTTTGACATTTTCACCTAAAGTGCACAATCAGGCTGAAAACCATTTAAAGCAATAAAAAGTTTATTTTGGCTCACACACCTAAAATAAACGTTGTAGACTCAAAAATTTTGCTGTATTTAGTGTATTCTAGCATCCTGAAGATGATTCCAGCATTAATTTCATTGTGCTTATGCTCATTTTGAAGATTTTGACATTTTCACCTTAAGTGTACAATCAGGGGCTGAAAACGCGTTTAAAGCAATAAAAAGTTCATTTTGGCTCTCACACCTAAACTAAACGTTGTAGACTCAAAATTTTTGCTGTATTTAGTGTATTCTAGCATCCTGAAGATGATTCCAGCATTAATTTAATTGTGCTTATGCTCATTTTTAAGATTTTGACATTTTCACCTAAAGTGCACAATCAGGCTGAAAACGCATTTAAAGCAATAAAAAGTTCATTTTGGCTCTCACACCTAAACTAAACGTTGTAGACTCAAAATTTTTGCTGTATTTAGCATCCTGAAGATGATTCCAGCATTAATTTCATTGTGCTTATGCTCATTTTGAAGATTTTGACATTTTCACCTTAAGCGTACAATCAGGGGCTGAAAACGCGTTTAAGCAATAAAAAGTTCATTTTGGCTCTCACACCTAAACTAAACGTTGTAGACTCAAAATTTTTGCTGTATTTAGTGTATTCTAGCATCCTGAAGATGATTCCAGCATTAATTTCATTGTGCTTATGCTCATTTTTAAGATTTTGACATTTTCACCTAAAGTGCACAATCAGGCTGAAAACGCATTTAAAGCAATAAAAAGTTCATTTTGGCTCTCACACCTAAACTAAACGTTGTAGACTCAAAATTTTTGCTGTATTTAGTGTATTCTAGCATCCTGAAGATGATTCCAGCATTAATTTCATTGTGCTTATGCTCATTTTGAAGATTTTGACATTTTCACCTTAAGTGTACAATCAGGGGCTGAAAACGCGTTTAAAGCAATAAAAAGTTCATTTTGGCTCTCACACCTAAACTAAACGTTGTAGACTCAAAATTTTTGCTGTATTTAGTGTATTCTAGCATCCTGAAGATGATTCCAGCATTAATTTCATTGTGCTTATGCTCATTTTTAAGATTTTGACATTTTCACCTAAAGTGCACAATCAGGCTCAAAACGCATTTAAAGCAATAAAAAGTTCATTTTGGCTCTCACACCTAAACTAAACGTTGTAGACACAAAATTTTTGCTGTATTTAGTGTATTCTAGCATCCTGAAGATGATTCCAGCATTAATTTAATTGTGCTTATGCTCATTTTTAAGATTTTGACATTTTCACCTAAAGTGCACAATCAGGCTGAAAACGCATTTAAAGCAATAAAAAGTTCATTTTGGCTCTCACACCTAAACTAAACGTTGTAGACTCAAAATTTTTGCTGTATTTAGTGTATTCTAGCATCCTGAAGATGATTCCAGCATTAATTTCATTGTGCTTATGCTCATTTTGAAGATTTTGACATTTTCACCTTAAGTGTACAATCAGGGGCTGAAAACGCGTTTAAAGCAATAAAAAGTTCATTTTGGCTCTCACACCTAAACTAAACGTTGTAGACTCAAAATTTTTGCTGTATTTAGTGTATTCTAGCATCCTGAAGATGATTCCAGCATTAATTTCATTGTGCTTATGCTCATTTTTAAGATTTTGACATTTTCACCTAAAGTGCACAATCAGGCTGAAAACGCATTTAAAGCAATAAAAAGTTCATTTTGGCTCTCACACCTAAACTAAACGTTGTAGACTCAAAATTTTTGCTGTATTTAGTGTATTCTAGCATCCTGAAGATGATTCCAGCATTAATTTCATTGTGCTTATGCTCATTTTTAAGATTTTGACATTTTCACCTAAAGTGCACAATCAGGCTGAAAACGCATTTAAAGCAATAAAAAGTTCATTTTGGCTCTCACACCTAAACTAAACGTTGTAGACTCAAAATTTTTGCTGTATTTAGTGTATTTTAGCATCCTGAAGATGATTCCAGCATTAATTTCATTGTGCTTATGCTCATTTTTAAGATTTTGACATTTTCATCTTAAGTGTACAATCAGGGGCTGAAAACGCGTTTAAAGCAATAAAAAGTTCATTTTGGCTCTCACACCTAAACTAAACGTTGTAGACTCAAAATTTTTGCTGTATTCAGTGTATTCTAGCATCCTGAAGATGATTCCAGCATTAATTTCATCGTGCTTATGCTCATTTTGAAGATTTTGACATTTTCACCTAAAGTGCACAATCAGGCTGAAAACGCATTTAAAGCAATAAAAAGTTCATTTTGGCTCACACACCTAAAATAAACGTTGTAGACTCAAAATTTTTGCTGTATTTAGTGTATTCTAGCATCCTGAAGATGATTCCAGCATTAATTTCATTGTGCTTATGCTCATTTTGAAGATTTTGACATTTTCACCTTAAGTGTACAATCAGGGGCTGAAAACGCGTTTAAAGCAATAAAAAGTTCATTTTGGCTCTCACACCTAAACTAAACGTTGTAGACTCAAAATTTTTGCTGTATTTAGTGTATTCTAGCATCCTGAAGATGATTCCAGCATTAATTTCATTGTGCTTATGCTCATTTTTAAGATTTTGACATTTTCACCTAAAGTGCACAATCAGGCTGAAAACGCATTTAAAGCAATAAAAAGTTCATTTTGGCTCTCACACCTAAACTAAACGTTGTAGACTCAAAATTTTTGCTGTATTTAGCATCCTGAAGATGATTCCAGCATTAATTTCATTGTGCTTATGCTCATTTTTAAGATTTTGACATTTTCATCTTAAGTGTACAATCAGGGGCTGAAAACGCGTTTAAAGCAATAAAAAGTTCATTTTGGCTCTCACACCTAAACTAAACGTTGTAGACTCAAAATTTTTGCTGTATTCAGTGTATTCTAGCATCCTGAAGATGATTCCAGCATTAATTTCATCGTGCTTATGCTCATTTTGAAGATTTTGACATTTTCACCTAAAGTGCACAATCAGGCTGAAAACGCATTTAAAGCAATAAAAAGTTCATTTTGGCTCACACACCTAAAATAAACGTTGTAGACTCAAAATTTTTGCTGTATTTAGTGTATTCTAGCATCCTGAAGATGATTCCAGCATTAATTTCATTGTGCTTATGCTCATTTTGAAGATTTTGACATTTTCACCTTAAGTGTACAATCAGGGGCTGAAAACGCGTTTAAAGCAATAAAAAGTTCATTTTGGCTCTCACACCTAAACTAAACGTTGTAGACTCAAAATTTTTGCTGTATTTAGTGTATTCTAGCATCCTGAAGATGATTCCAGCATTAATTTCATTGTGCTTATGCTCATTTTTAAGATTTTGACATTTTCACCTAAAGTGCACAATCAGGCTGAAAACGCATTTAAAGCAATAAAAAGTTCATTTTGGCTCTCACACCTAAACTAAACGTTGTAGACTCAAAATTTTTGCTGTATTTAGTGTATTTTAGCATCCTGAAGATGATTCCAGCATTAATTTCATTGTGCTTATGCTCATTTTTAAGATTTTGACATTTTCATCTTAAGTGTACAATCAGGGGCTGAAAACGCGTTTAAAGCAATAAAAAGTTCATTTTGGCTCTCACACCTAAACTAAACGTTGTAGACTCAATTTTTTTGCTGTATTCAGTGTATTCTAGCATCCTGAAGATGATTCCAGCATTAATTTCATCGTGCTTATGCTCATTTTGAAGATTTTGACATTTTCACCTAAAGTGCACAATCAGGCTGAAAACGCATTTAAAGCAATAAAAAGTTCATTTTGGCTCACACACCTAAAATAAACGTTGTAGACTCAAAAATTTTGCTGTATTTAGTGTATTCTAGCATCCTGAAGATGATTCCAGCATTAATTTCATTGTGCTTATGCTCATTTTTAAGATTTTGACATTTTCACCTAAAGTGCACAATCAGGCTGAAAACGCATTTAAAGCAATAAAAAGTTCATTTTGGCTCTCACACCTAAACTAAACGTTGTAGACTCAAAATTTTTGCTGTATTTAGTGTATTTTAGCATCCTGAAGATGATTCCAGCATTAATTTCATTGTGCTTATGCTCATTTTTAAGATTTTGACATTTTCATCTTAAGTGTACAATCAGGGGCTGAAAACGCGTTTAAAGCAATAAAAAGTTCATTTTGGCTCTCACACCTAAACTAAACGTTGTAGACTCAAAATTTTTGCTGTATTCAGTGTATTCTAGCATCCTGAAGATGATTCCAGCAATAATTTCATCGTGCTTATGCTCATTTTGAAGATTTTGACATTTTCACCTAAAGTGCACAATCAGGCTGAAAACGCATTTAAAGCAATAAAAAGTTCATTTTGGCTCACACACCTAAAATAAACGTTGTAGACTCAAAATTTTTGCTGTATTTAGTGTATTCTAGCATCCTGAAGATGATTCCAGCATTAATTTCATTGTGCTTATGCTCATTTTGAAGATTTTGACATTTTCACCTTAAGTGTACAATCAGGGGCTGAAAACGCGTTTAAAGCAATAAAAAGTTCATTTTGGCTCTCACACCTAAACTAAACGTTGTAGACTCAAAATTTTTGCTGTATTTAGTGTATTCTAGCATCCTGAAGATGATTCCAGCATTAATTTCATTGTGCTTATGCTCATTTTTAAGATTTTGACATTTTCACCTAAAGTGCACAATCAGGCTGAAAACGCATTTAAAGCAATAAAAAGTTCATTTTGGCTCTCACACCTAAACTAAACGTTGTAGACTCAAAATTTTTGCTGTATTTAGTGTATTCTAGCATCCTGAAGATGATTCCAGCATTAATTTCATTGTGCTTATGCTCATTTTTAAGATTTTGACATTTTCACCTAAAGTGCACAATCAGGCTGAAAACGCATTTAAAGCAATAAAAAGTTCATTTTGTTTCTCACACCTAAACTAAACGTTGTAGACTCAAAATTTTTGCTGTATTTAGTGTATTCTAGCATCCTGAAGATGATTCCAGCATTAATTTAATTGTGCTTATGCTCATTTTGAAGATTTTGACATTTTCACCTTAAGTGTACAATCAGGCGCTGAAAACGCGTTTAAAGCAATAAAAAGTTCATTTTGGCTCTCACACCTAAACTAAACGTTGTAGACTCAAAATTTTTGCTGTATTCAGTGTATTCTAGCATCCTGAAGATGATTCCAGCATTAATTTCATCGTGCTTATGCTCATTTTGAAGATTTTGACATTTTCACCTAAAGTGCACAATCAGGCTGAAAACCATTTAAAGCAATAAAAAGTTTATTTTGGCTCACACACCTAAAATAAACGTTGTAGACTCAAAAATTTTGCTGTATTTAGTGTATTCTAGCATCCTGAAGATGATTCCAGCATTAATTTCATTGTGCTTATGCTCATTTTGAAGATTTTGACATTTTCACCTTAAGTGTACAATCAGGGGCTGAAAACGCGTTTAAAGCAATAAAAAGTTCATTTTGGCTCTCACACCTAAACTAAACGTTGTAGACTCAAAATTTTTGCTGTATTTAGTGTATTCTAGCATCCTGAAGATGATTCCAGCATTAATTTAATTGTGCTTATGCTCATTTTTAAGATTTTGACATTTTCACCTAAAGTGCACAATCAGGCTGAAAACGCATTTAAAGCAATAAAAAGTTCATTTTGGCTCTCACACCTAAACTAAACGTTGTAGACTCAAAATTTTTGTGTATTTAGCATCCTGAAGATGATTCCAGCATTAATTTCATTGTGCTTATGCTCATTTTGAAGATTTTGACATTTTCACCTTAAGCGTACAATCAGGGGCTGAAAACGCGTTTAAGCAATAAAAAGTTCATTTTGGCTCTCACACCTAAACTAAACGTTGTAGACTCAAAATTTTTGCTGTATTTAGTGTATTCTAGCATCCTGAAGATGATTCCAGCATTAATTTCATTGTGCTTATGCTCATTTTTAAGATTTTGACATTTTCACCTAAAGTGCACAATCAGGCTGAAAACGCATTTAAAGCAATAAAAAGTTCATTTTGGCTCTCACACCTAAACTAAACGTTGTAGACTCAAAATTTTTGCTGTATTTAGTGTATTCTAGCATCCTGAAGATGATTCCAGCATTAATTTCATTGTGCTTATGCTCATTTTGAAGATTTTGACATTTTCACCTTAAGTGTACAATCAGGGGCTGAAAACGCGTTTAAAGCAATAAAAAGTTCATTTTGGCTCTCACACCTAAACTAAACGTTGTAGACTCAAAATTTTTGCTGTATTTAGTGTATTCTAGCATCCTGAAGATGATTCCAGCATTAATTTCATTGTGCTTATGCTCATTTTTAAGATTTTGACATTTTCACCTAAAGTGCACAATCAGGCTCAAAACGCATTTAAAGCAATAAAAAGTTCATTTTGGCTCTCACACCTAAACTAAACGTTGTAGACACAAAATTTTTGCTGTATTTAGTGTATTCTAGCATCCTGAAGATGATTCCAGCATTAATTTAATTGTGCTTATGCTCATTTTTAAGATTTTGACATTTTCACCTAAAGTGCACAATCAGGCTGAAAACGCATTTAAAGCAATAAAAAGTTCATTTTGGCTCTCACACCTAAACTAAACGTTGTAGACTCAAAATTTTTGCTGTATTTAGTGTATTCTAGCATCCTGAAGATGATTCCAGCATTAATTTCATTGTGCTTATGCTCATTTTGAAGATTTTGACATTTTCACCTTAAGTGTACAATCAGGGGCTGAAAACGCGTTTAAAGCAATAAAAAGTTCATTTTGGCTCTCACACCTAAACTAAACGTTGTAGACTCAAAATTTTTGCTGTATTTAGTGTATTCTAGCATCCTGAAGATGATTCCAGCATTAATTTCATTGTGCTTATGCTCATTTTTAAGATTTTGACATTTTCACCTAAAGTGCACAATCAGGCTGAAAACGCATTTAAAGCAATAAAAAGTTCATTTTGGCTCTCACACCTAAACTAAACGTTGTAGACTCAAAATTTTTGCTGTATTTAGTGTATTCTAGCATCCTGAAGATGATTCCAGCATTAATTTCATTGTGCTTATGCTCATTTTTAAGATTTTGACATTTTCACCTAAAGTGCACAATCAGGCTGAAAACGCATTTAAAGCAATAAAAAGTTCATTTTGGCTCTCACACCTAAACTAAACGTTGTAGACTCAAAATTTTTGCTGTATTTAGTGTATTTTAGCATCCTGAAGATGATTCCAGCATTAATTTCATTGTGCTTATGCTCATTTTTAAGATTTTGACATTTTCATCTTAAGTGTACAATCAGGGGCTGAAAACGCGTTTAAAGCAATAAAAAGTTCATTTTGGCTCTCACACCTAAACTAAACGTTGTAGACTCAAAATTTTTGCTGTATTCAGTGTATTCTAGCATCCTGAAGATGATTCCAGCATTAATTTCATCGTGCTTATGCTCATTTTGAAGATTTTGACATTTTCACCTAAAGTGCACAATCAGGCTGAAAACGCATTTAAAGCAATAAAAAGTTCATTTTGGCTCACACACCTAAAATAAACGTTGTAGACTCAAAATTTTTGCTGTATTTAGTGTATTCTAGCATCCTGAAGATGATTCCAGCATTAATTTCATTGTGCTTATGCTCATTTTGAAGATTTTGACATTTTCACCTTAAGTGTACAATCAGGGGCTGAAAACGCGTTTAAAGCAATAAAAAGTTCATTTTGGCTCTCACACCTAAACTAAACGTTGTAGACTCAAAATTTTTGCTGTATTTAGTGTATTCTAGCATCCTGAAGATGATTCCAGCATTAATTTCATTGTGCTTATGCTCATTTTTAAGATTTTGACATTTTCACCTAAAGTGCACAATCAGGCTGAAAACGCATTTAAAGCAATAAAAAGTTCATTTTGGCTCTCACACCTAAACTAAACGTTGTAGACTCAAAATTTTTGCTGTATTTAGCATCCTGAAGATGATTCCAGCATTAATTTCATTGTGCTTATGCTCATTTTTAAGATTTTGACATTTTCATCTTAAGTGTACAATCAGGGGCTGAAAACGCGTTTAAAGCAATAAAAAGTTCATTTTGGCTCTCACACCTAAACTAAACGTTGTAGACTCAAAATTTTTGCTGTATTCAGTGTATTCTAGCATCCTGAAGATGATTCCAGCATTAATTTCATCGTGCTTATGCTCATTTTGAAGATTTTGACATTTTCACCTAAAGTGCACAATCAGGCTGAAAACGCATTTAAAGCAATAAAAAGTTCATTTTGGCTCACACACCTAAAATAAACGTTGTAGACTCAAAATTTTTGCTGTATTTAGTGTATTCTAGCATCCTGAAGATGATTTCAGCATTAATTTCATTGTGCTTATGCTCATTTTGAAGATTTTGACATTTTCACCTTAAGTGTACAATCAGGGGCTGAAAACGCGTTTAAAGCAATAAAAAGTTCATTTTGGCTCTCACACCTAAACTAAACGTTGTAGACTCAAAATTTTTGCTGTATTTAGTGTATTCTAGCATCCTGAAGATGATTCCAGCATTAATTTCATTGTGCTTATGCTCATTTTTAAGATTTTGACATTTTCACCTAAAGTGCACAATCAGGCTGAAAACGCATTTAAAGCAATAAAAAGTTCATTTTGGCTCTCACACCTAAACTAAACGTTGTAGACTCAAAATTTTTGCTGTATTTAGTGTATTTTAGCATCCTGAAGATGATTCCAGCATTAATTTCATTGTGCTTATGCTCATTTTTAAGATTTTGACATTTTCATCTTAAGTGTACAATCAGGGGCTGAAAACGCGTTTAAAGCAATAAAAAGTTCATTTTGGCTCTCACACCTAAACTAAACGTTGTAGACTCAATTTTTTTGCTGTATTCAGTGTATTCTAGCATCCTGAAGATGATTCCAGCATTAATTTCATCGTGCTTATGCTCATTTTGAAGATTTTGACATTTTCACCTAAAGTGTACAATCAGGCTGAAAACGCATTTAAAGCAATAAAAAGTTCATTTTGGCTCACACACCTAAAATAAACGTTGTAGACTCAAAATTTTTGCTGTATTTAGTGTATTCTAGCATCCTGAAGATGATTCCAGCATTAATTTCATTGTGCTTATGCTCATTTTTAAGATTTTGACATTTTCACCTAAAGTGCACAATCAGGCTGAAAACGCATTTAAAGCAATAAAAAGTTCATTTTGGCTCTCACACCTAAACTAAACGTTGTAGACTCAAAATTTTTGCTGTATTTAGTGTATTTTAGCATCCTGAAGATGATTCCAGCATTAATTTCATTGTGCTTATGCTCATTTTTAAGATTTTGACATTTTCATCTTAAGTGTACAATCAGGGGCTGAAAACGCGTTTAAAGCAATAAAAAGTTCATTTTGGCTCTCACACCTAAACTAAACGTTGTAGACTCAAAATTTTTGCTGTATTCAGTGTATTCTAGCATCCTGAAGATGATTCCAGCATTAATTTCATCGTGCTTATGCTCATTTTGAAGATTTTGACATTTTCACCTAAAGTGCACAATCAGGCTGAAAACGCATTTAAAGCAATAAAAAGTTCATTTTGGCTCACACACCTAAAATAAACGTTGTAGACTCAAAATTTTTGCTGTATTTAGTGTATTCTAGCATCCTGAAGATGATTCCAGCATTAATTTCATTGTGCTTATGCTCATTTTGAAGATTTTGACATTTTCACCTTAAGTGTACAATCAGGGGCTGAAAACGCGTTTAAAGCAATAAAAAGTTCATTTTGGCTCTCACACCTAAACTAAACGTTGTAGACTCAAAATTTTTGCTGTATTTAGTGTATTCTAGCATCCTGAAGATGATTCCAGCATTAATTTCATTGTGCTTATGCTCATTTTTAAGATTTTGACATTTTCACCTAAAGTGCACAATCAGGCTGAAAACGCATTTAAAGCAATAAAAAGTTCATTTTGGCTCTCACACCTAAACTAAACGTTGTAGACTCAAAATTTTTGCTGTATTTAGTGTATTCTAGCATCCTGAAGATGATTCCAGCATTAATTTCATTGTGCTTATGCTCATTTTGAAGATTTTGACATTTTCACCTTAAGTGTACAATCAGGCGCCGAAAACGCGTTTAAAGCAATAAAAAGTTCATTTTGGCTCTCACACCTAAACTAAACGTTGTAGACTCAATTTTTTTGCTGTATTCAGTGTATTCTAGCATCCTGAAGATGATTCCAGCATTAATTTCATCGTGCTTATGCTCATTTTGAAGATTTTGACATTTTCACCTAAAGTGCACAATCAGGCTGAAAACGCATTTAAAGCAATAAAAAGTTCATTTTGGCTCACACACCTAAAATAAACGTTGTAGACTCAAAATTTTTGCTGTATTTAGTGTATTCTAGCATCCTGAAGATGATTCCAGCATTAATTTCATTGTGCTTATGCTCATTTTGAAGATTTTGACATTTTCACCTTAAGTGTACAATCAGGGGCTGAAAACGCGTTTAAAGCAATAAAAAGTTCATTTTGGCTCTCAAACCTAAACTAAACGTTGTAGACTCAAAATTTTTGCTGTATTTAGTGTATTCTAGCATCCTGAAGATGATTCCAGCATTAATTTTATTGTGCTTATGCTCATTTTTAAGATTTTGACATTTTCACCTAAAGTGCACAATCAGGCTGAAAACGCATTTAAAGCAATAAAAAGTTTATTTTGGCTCTCACACCTAAACTAAACGTTGTAGACTCAAAATTTTTGCTGTATTTAGTGTATTCTAGCATCCTGAAGATGATTCCAGCATTAATTTCATTGTGCTTATGCTCATTTTGAAGATTTTGACATTTTCACCTTAAGTGTACAATCAGGGGCTGAAAACGCGTTTAAAGCAATAAAAAGTTCATTTTGGCTCTCACACCTAAACTAAACGTTGTAGACTCAAAATTTTTGCTGTATTCAGTGTATTCTAGCATCCTGAAGATGATTCCAGCATTAATTTCATCGTGCTTATGCTCATTTTGAAGATTTTGACATTTTCACCTAAAGTGCACAATCAGGCTGAAAACGCATTTAAAGCAATTAAAAGTTCATTTTGGCTCACACACCTAAAATAAACGTTGTAGACTCAAAATGCTTGCTGTATTTAGTGTATTCTAGCATCCTGAAGATGATTCCAGCATTAATTTCATTGTGCTTATGCTCATTTTGAAGATTTTGACATTTTCACCTTAAGTGTACAATCAGGGGCTGAAAACGCGTTTAAAGCAATAAAAAGTTCATTTTGGCTCTCACACCTAAACTAAACGTTGTAGACTCAAAATTTTTGCTGTATTTAGTGTATTCTAGCATCCTGAAGATGATTCCAGCATTAATTTCATTGTGCTTATGCTCATTTTTAAGATTTTGACATTTTCACCTAAAGTGCACAATCAGGCTGAAAACGCATTTAAAGCAATAAAAAGTTCATTTTGGCTCTCACACCTAAACTAAACGTTGTAGACTCAAAATTTTTGCTGTATTTAGCATCCTGAAGATGATTCCAGCATTAATTTCATTGTGCTTATGCTCATTTTGAAGATTTTGACATTTTCACCTTAAGTGTACAATCAGGGGCTGAAAACGCGTTTAAAGCAATAAAAAGTTCATTTTGGCTCTCACACCTATAAACTAAACGTTGTAGACTCAAAATTTTTGCTGTATTTAGTGTATTCTAGCATCCTGAAGATGATTCCAGCATTAATTTCATTGTGCTTATGCTCATTTTTAAGATTTTGACATTTTCACCTAAAGTGCACAAACAGGCTGAAAACGCATTTAAAGCAATAAAAAGTTCATTTTGGCTCTCACACCTAAACTAAACGTTGTAGACTCAAAATTTTTGCTGTATTTAGTGTATTCTAGCATCCTGAAGATGATTCCAGCATTAATTTCATTGTGCTTATGCTCATTTTGAAGATTTTGACATTTTCACCTTAAGTGTACAATCAGGGGCTGAAAACGCGTTTAAAGCAATAAAAAGTTCATTTTGGCTCTCACACCTAAACTAAACGTTGTAGACTCAAAATTTTTGCTGTATTTAGTGTATTCTAGCATCCTGAAGATGATTCCAGCATTAATTTCATTGTGCTTATGCTCATTTTTAAGATTTTGACATTTTCACCTAAAGTGCACAATCAGGCTGAAAACGCATTTAAAGCAATAAAAAGTTCATTTTGGCTCTCACACCTAAACTAAACGTTGTAGACTCAAAATTTTTGCTGTATTTAGTGTATTTTAGCATCCTGAAGATGATTCCAGCATTAATTTCATTGTGCTTATGCTCATTTTTAAGATTTTGACATTTTCATCTTAAGTGTACAATCAGGGGCTGAAAACGCGTTTAAAGCAATAAAAAGTTCATTTTGGCTCTCACACCTAAACTAAACGTTGTAGACTCAATTTTTTTGCTGTATTCAGTGTATTCTAGCATCCTGAAGATGATTCCAGCATTAATTTCATCGTGCTTATGCTCATTTTGAAGATTTTGACATTTTCACCTAAAGTGCACAATCAGGCTGAAAACGCATTTAAAGCAATAAAAAGTTCATTTTGGCTCACACACCTAAAATAAACGTTGTAGACTCAAAATTTTTGCTGTATTTAGTGTATTCTAGCATCCTGAAGATGATTCCAGCATTAATTTCATTGTGCTTATGCTCATTTTGAAGATTTTGACATTTTCACCTTAAGTGTACAATCAGGGGCTGAAAACGCGTTTAAAGCAATAAAAAGTTCATTTTGGCTCTCAAACCTAAACTAAACGTTGTAGACTCAAAATTTTTGCTGTATTTAGTGTATTCTAGCATCCTGAAGATGATTCCAGCATTAATTTTATTGTGCTTATGCTCATTTTTAAGATTTTGACATTTTCACCTAAAGTGCACAATCAGGCTGAAAACGCATTTAAAGCAATAAAAAGTTTATTTTGGCTCTCACACCTAAACTAAACGTTGTAGACTCAAAATTTTTGCTGTATTTAGTGTATTCTAGCATCCTGAAGATGATTCCAGCATTAATTTCATTGTGCTTATGCTCATTTTGAAGATTTTGACATTTTCACCTTAAGTGTACAATCAGGGGCTGAAAACGCGTTTAAAGCAATAAAAAGTTCATTTTGGCTCTCACAACTAAACTAAACGTTGTAGACTCAAAATTTTTGCTGTATTCAGTGTATTCTAGCATCCTGAAGATGATTCCAGCATTAATTTCATCGTGCTTATGCTCATTTTGAAGATTTTGACATTTTCACCTAAAGTGCACAATCAGGCTGAAAACGCATTTAAAGCAATAAAAAGTTCATTTTGGCTCTCACACCTAAACTAAACGTTGTAGACTCAAAATTTTTGCTGTATTCAGTGTATTCTAGCATCCTGAAGATGATTCCAGCATTAATTTCATCGTGCTTATGCTCATTTTGAAGATTTTGACATTTTCACCTAAAGTGCACAATCAGGCTGAAAACGCATTTAAAGCAATTAAAAGTTCATTTTGGCTCACACACCTAAAATAAACGTTGTAGACTCAAAATGCTTGCTGTATTTAGTGTATTCTAGCATCCTGAAGATGATTCCAGCATTAATTTCATTGTGCTTATGCTCATTTTGAAGATTTTGACATTTTCACCTTAAGTGTACAATCAGGGGCTGAAAACGCGTTTAAAGCAATAAAAAGTTCATTTTGGCTCTCACACCTAAACTAAACGTTGTAGACTCAAAATTTTTGCTGTATTTAGTGTATTCTAGCATCCTGAAGATGATTCCAGCATTAATTTCATTGTGCTTATGCTCATTTTTAAGATTTTGACATTTTCACCTAAAGTGCACAATCAGGCTGAAAACGCATTTAAAGCAATAAAAAGTTCATTTTGGCTCTCACACCTAAACTAAACGTTGTAGACTCAAAATTTTTGCTGTATTTAGCATCCTGAAGATGATTCCAGCATTAATTTCATTGTGCTTATGCTCATTTTGAAGATTTTGACATTTTCACCTTAAGTGTACAATCAGGGGCTGAAAACGCGTTTAAAGCAATAAAAAGTTCATTTTGGCTCTCACACCTATAAACTAAACGTTGTAGACTCAAAATTTTTGCTGTATTTAGTGTATTCTAGCATCCTGAAGATGATTCCAGCATTAATTTCATTGTGCTTATGCTCATTTTTAAGATTTTGACATTTTCACCTAAAGTGCACAAACAGGCTGAAAACGCATTTAAAGCAATAAAAAGTTCATTTTGGCTCTCACACCTAAACTAAACGTTGTAGACTCAAAATTTTTGCTGTATTTAGTGTATTCTAGCATCCTGAAGATGATTCCAGCATTAATTTCATTGTGCTTATGCTCATTTTGAAGATTTTGACATTTTCACCTTAAGTGTACAATCAGGGGCTGAAAACGCGTTTAAAGCAATAAAAAGTTCATTTTGGCTCTCACACCTAAACTAAACGTTGTAGACTCAAAATTTTTGCTGTATTTAGTGTATTCTAGCATCCTGAAGATGATTCCAGCATTAATTTCATTGTGCTTATGCTCATTTTTAAGATTTTGACATTTTCACCTAAAGTGCACAATCAGGCTGAAAACGCATTTAAAGCAATAAAAAGTTCATTTTGGCTCTCACACCTAAACTAAACGTTGTAGACTCAAAATTTTTGCTGTATTTAGTGTATTTTAGCATCCTGAAGATGATTCCAGCATTAATTTCATTGTGCTTATGCTCATTTTTAAGATTTTGACATTTTCATCTTAAGTGTACAATCAGGGGCTGAAAACGCGATTAAAGCAATAAAAAGTTCATTTTGGCTCTCACACCTAAACTAAACGTTGTAGACTCAATTTTTTTGCTGTATTCAGTGTATTCTAGCATCCTGAAGATGATTCCAGCATTAATTTCATCGTGCTTATGCTCATTTTGAAGATTTTGACATTTTCACCTAAAGTGCACAATCAGGCTGAAAACGCATTTAAAGCAATAAAAAGTTCATTTTGGCTCACACACCTAAAATAAACGTTGTAGACTCAAAATTTTTGCTGTATTTAGTGTATTCTAGCATCCTGAAGATGATTCCAGCATTAATTTCATTGTGCTTATGCTCATTTTGAAGATTTTGACATTTTCACCTTAAGTGTACAATCAGGGGCTGAAAACGCGTTTAAAGCAATAAAAAGTTCATTTTGGCTCTCAAACCTAAACTAAACGTTGTAGACTCAAAATTTTTGCTGTATTTAGTGTATTCTAGCATCCTGAAGATGATTCCAGCATTAATTTTATTGTGCTTATGCTCATTTTTAAGATTTTGACATTTTCACCTAAAGTGCACAATCAGGCTGAAAACGCATTTAAAGCAATAAAAAGTTTATTTTGGCTCTCACACCTAAACTAAACGTTGTAGACTCAAAATTTTTGCTGTATTTAGTGTATTCTAGCATCCTGAAGATGATTCCAGCATTAATTTCATTGTGCTTATGCTCATTTTGAAGATTTTGACATTTTCACCTTAAGTGTACAATCAGGGGCTGAAAACGCGTTTAAAGCAATAAAAAGTTCATTTTGGCTCTCACAACTAAACTAAACGTTGTAGACTCAAAATTTTTGCTGTATTCAGTGTATTCTAGCATCCTGAAGATGATTCCAGCATTAATTTCATCGTGCTTATGCTCATTTTGAAGATTTTGACATTTTCACCTAAAGTGCACAATCAGGCTGAAAACGCATTTAAAGCAATAAAAAGTTCATTTTGGCTCACACACCTAAAATAAACGTTGTAGACTCAAAATGCTTGCTGTATTTAGTGTATTCTAGCATCCTGAAGATGATTCCAGCATTAATTTCATTGTGCTTATGCTCATTTTGAAGATTTTGACATTTTCACCTTAAGTGTACAATCAGGGGCTGAAAACGCGTTTAAAGCAATAAAAAGTTCATTTTGGCTCTCACACCTAAACTAAACGTTGTAGACTCAAAATTTTTGCTGTATTTAGTGTATTCTAGCATCCTGAAGATGATTCCAGCATTAATTTAATTGTGCTTATGCTCATTTTTAAGATTTTGACATTTTCACCTAAAGTGCACAATCAGGCTGAAAACGCATTTAAAGCAATAAAAAGTTCATTTTGGCTCTCACACCTAAACTAAACGTTGTAGACTCAAAATTTTTGCTGTATTTAGTGTATTCTAGCATCCTGAAGATGATTCCAGCATTAATTTCATTGTGCTTATGCTCATTTTGAAGATTTTGACATTTTCACCTTAAGTGTACAATCAGGGGCTGAAAACGCGTTTAAAGCAATAAAAAGTTCATTTTGGCTCTCACACCTAAACTAAACGTTGTAGACTCAAAATTTTTGCTGTATTCAGTGTATTCTAGCATCCTGAAGATGATTCCAGCATTAATTTCATCGTGCTTATGCTCATTTTGAAGATTTTGACATTTTCACCTAAAGTGCACAATCAGGCTGAAAACGCATTTAAAGCAATAAAAAGTTCATTTTGGCTCACACATCTAAAATAAACGTTGTAGACTCAAATTTTTTGCTGTATTTAGTGTATTCTAGCATCCTGAAGATGATTCCAGCATTAATTTCATTGTGCTTTTGCTCATTTTGAAGATTTTGACATTTTCACCTTAAGTGTACAATCAGGGGCTGAAAACGCGTTTAAAGCAATAAAAAGTTCATTTTGGCTCTCACACCTAAACTAAACGTTGTAGACTCAAAATTTTTGCTGTATTCAGTGTATTCTAGCATCCTGAAGATGATTCCAGCATTAATTTCATCGTGCTTATGCTCATTTTGAAGATTTTGACATTTTCACCTAAAGTGCACAATCAGGCTGAAAACGCATTTAAAGCAATAAAAAGTTCATTTTGGCTCTCACACCTAAACTAAACGTTGTAGACTCAAAATTTTTGCTGTATTTAGTGTATTCTAGCATCCTGAAGATGATTCCAGCATTAATTTCATTGTGCTTATGCTCATTTTGAAGATTTTGACATTTTCACCTTAAGTGTACAATCAGGGGCTGAAAACGCGTTTAAAGCAATAAAAAGTTCATTTTGGCTCTCACACCTAAACTAAACGTTGTAGACTCAAAATTTTTGCTGTATTTAGTGTATTCTAGCATCCTGAAGATGATTCCAGCATTAATTTAATTGTGCTTATGCTCATTTTTAAGATTTTGACATTTTCACCTAAAGTGCAAAATCAGGCTGAAAACGCATTTAAAGCAATAAAAAGTTCATTTTGGCTCTCACACCTAAACTAAACGTTGTAGACTCAAAATTTTTGCTGTATTTAGTGTATTCTAGCATCCTGAAGATGATTCCAGCATTAATTTCATTGTGCTTATGCTCATTTTGAAGATTTTGACATTTTCACCTTAAGTGTACAATCAGGGGCTGAAAACGCGTTTAAAGCAATAAAAAGTTCATTTTGGCTCTCACACCTAAACTAAACGTTGTAGAGTCAAAATTTTTGCTGTATTTAGTGTATTCTAGCATCCTGAAGATGATTCCAGCATTAATTTCATTGTGCTTATGCTCATTTTTAAGATTTTGACATTTTCACCTAAAGTGCACAATCAGGCTGAAAACGCATTTAAAGCAATAAAAAGTTCATTTTGGCTCTCACACCTAAACTAAACGTTGTAGACTCAAAATTTTTGCTGTATTTAGTGTATTCTAGCATCCTGAAGATGATTCCAGCATTAATTTCATTGTGCTTATGCTCATTTTTAAGATTTTGACATTTTCACCTTAAGTGTACAATCAGGGGCTGAAAACGCGTTTAAAGCAATAAAAAGTTCATTTTGGCTCTCACACCTAAACTAAACGTTGTAGACTCAAAATTTTTGCTGTATTCAGTGTATTCTAGCATCCTGAAGATGATTCCAGCATTAATTTCATTGTGCTTATGCTCATTTTGAAGATTTTGACATTTTCACCTTAAGTGTACAATCAGGGGCTGAAAACGCGTTTAAAGCAATAAAAAGTTCATTTTGGCTCTCACACCTAAACTAAACGTTGTAGACTCAAAATTTTTGCTGTATTTAGTGTATTCTAGCATCCTGAAGATGATTCCAGCATTAATTTAATTGTGCTTATGCTCATTTTTAAGATTTTGACATTTTCACCTAAAGTGCAAAATCAGGCTGAAAACGCATTTAAAGCAATAAAAAGTTCATTTTGGCTCTCACACCTAAACTAAACGTTGTAGACTCAAAATTTTTGCTGTATTTAGTGTATTCTAGCATCCTGAAGATGATTCCAGCATTAATTTCATTGTGCTTATGCTCATTTTGAAGATTTTGACATTTTCACCTTAAGTGTACAATCAGGGGCTGAAAACGCGTTTAAAGCAATAAAAAGTTCATTTTGGCTCTCACACCTAAACTAAACGTTGTAGAGTCAAAATTTTTGCTGTATTTAGTGTATTCTAGCATCCTGAAGATGATTCCCGCATTAATTTCATCGTGCTTATGCTCATTTTTAAGATTTTGACATTTTCACCTAAAGTGCACAATCAGGCTGAAAACGCATTTAAAGCAATAAAAAGTTCATTTTGGCTCTCACACCTAAACTAAACGTTGTAGACTCAAAATTTTTGCTGTATTTAGTGTATTCTAGCATCCTGAAGATGATTCCAGCATTAATTTCATTGTGCTTATGCTCATTTTGAAGATTTTGACATTTTCACCTTAAGTGTACAATCAGGGGCTGAAAACGCGTTTAAAGCAATAAAAAGTTCATTTTGGCTCTCACACCTAAACTAAACGTTGTAGACTCAAAATTTTTGCTGTATTTAGTGTATTCTAGCATCCTGAAGATGATTCCAGCATTAATTTCATTGTGCTTATGCTCATTTTTAAGATTTTGACATTTTCACCTAAAGTGCACAATCAGGCTGAAAACGCATTTAAAGCAATAAAAAGTTCATTTTGGCTCTCACACCTAAACTAAACGTTGTAGACTCAAAATTTTTGCTGTATTTAGTGTATTTTAGCATCCTGAAGATGATTCCAGCATTAATTTCATTGTGCTTATGCTCATTTTGAAGATTTTGACATTTTCACCTTAAGTGTACAATCAGGCGCCGAAAACGCGTTTAAAGCAATAAAAAGTTCATTTTGGCTCTCACACCTAAACTAAACGTTGTAGACTCAATTTTTTTGCTGTATTCAGTGTATTCTAGCATCCTGAAGATGATTCCAGCATTAATTTCATCGTGCTTATGCTCATTTTGAAGATTTTGACATTTTCACCTAAAGTGCACAATCAGGCTGAAAACGCATTTAAAGCAATAAAAAGTTCATTTTGGCTCACACACCTAAAATAAACGTTGTAGACTCAAAATTTTTGCTGTATTTAGTGTATTCTAGCATCCTGAAGATGATTCCAGCATTAATTTCATTGTGCTTATGCTCATTTTGAAGATTTTGACATTTTCACCTTAAGTGTACAATCAGGGGCTGAAAACGCGTTTAAAGCAATAAAAAGTTCATTTTGGCTCTCAAACCTAAACTAAACGTTGTAGACTCAAAATTTTTGCTGTATTTAGTGTATTCTAGCATCCTGAAGATGATTCCAGCATTAATTTTATTGTGCTTATGCTCATTTTTAAGATTTTGACATTTTCACCTAAAGTGCACAATCAGGCTGAAAACGCATTTAAAGCAATAAAAAGTTTATTTTGGCTCTCACACCTAAACTAAACGTTGTAGACTCAAAATTTTTGCTGTATTTAGTGTATTCTAGCATCCTGAAGATGATTCCAGCATTAATTTCATTGTGCTTATGCTCATTTTGAAGATTTTGACATTTTCACCTTAAGTGTACAATCAGGGGCTGAAAACGCGTTTAAAGCAATAAAAAGTTCATTTTGGCTCTCACACCTAAACTAAACGTTGTAGACTCAAATTTTTTGCTGTATTCAGTGTATTCTAGCATCCTGAAGATGATTCCAGCATTAATTTCATCGTGCTTATGCTCATTTTGAAGATTTTGACATTTTCACCTAAAGTGCACAATCAGGCTGAAAACGCATTTAAAGCAATAAAAAGTTCATTTTGGCTCACACACCTAAAATAAACGTTGTAGACTCAAAATGCTTGCTGTATTTAGTGTATTCTAGCATCCTGAAGATGATTCCAGCATTAATTTCATTGTGCTTATGCTCATTTTGAAGATTTTGACATTTTCACCTTAAGTGTACAATCAGGGGCTGAAAACGCGTTTAAAGCAATAAAAAGTTCATTTTGGCTCTCACACCTAAACTAAACGTTGTAGACTCAAAATTTTTGCTGTATTTAGTGTATTCTAGCATCCTGAAGATGATTCCAGCATTAATTTCATTGTGCTTATGCTCATTTTTAAGATTTTGACATTTTCACCTAAAGTGCACAATCAGGCTGAAAACGCATTTAAAGCAATAAAAAGTTCATTTTGGCTCTCACACCTAAACTAAACGTTGTAGACTCAAAATTTTTGCTGTATTTAGCATCCTGAAGATGATTCCAGCATTAATTTCATTGTGCTTATGCTCATTTTGAAGATTTTGACATTTTCACCTTAAGTGTACAATCAGGGGCTGAAAACGCGTTTAAAGCAATAAAAAGTTCATTTTGGCTCTCACACCTATAAACTAAACGTTGTAGACTCAAAATTTTTGCTGTATTTAGTGTATTCTAGCATCCTGAAGATGATTCCAGCATTAATTTCATTGTGCTTATGCTCATTTTTAAGATTTTGACATTTTCACCTAAAGTGCACAAACAGGCTGAAAACGCATTTAAAGCAATAAAAAGTTCATTTTGGCTCTCACACCTAAACTAAACGTTGTAGACTCAAAATTTTTGCTGTATTTAGTGTATTCTAGCATCCTGAAGATGATTCCAGCATTAATTTCATTGTGCTTATGCTCATTTTGAAGATTTTGACATTTTCACCTTAAGTGTACAATCAGGGGCTGAAAACGCGTTTAAAGCAATAAAAAGTTCATTTTGGCTCTCACACCTAAACTAAACGTTGTAGACTCAAAATTTTTGCTGTATTTAGTGTATTCTAGCATCCTGAAGATGATTCCAGCATTAATTTCATTGTGCTTATGCTCATTTTTAAGATTTTGACATTTTCACCTAAAGTGCACAATCAGGCTGAAAACGCATTTAAAGCAATAAAAAGTTCATTTTGGCTCTCACACCTAAACTAAACGTTGTAGACTCAAAATTTTTGCTGTATTTAGTGTATTTTAGCATCCTGAAGATGATTCCAGCATTAATTTCATTGTGCTTATGCTCATTTTTAAGATTTTGACATTTTCATCTTAAGTGTACAATCAGGGGCTGAAAACGCGTTTAAAGCAATAAAAAGTTCATTTTGGCTCTCACACCTAAACTAAACGTTGTAGACTCAATTTTTTTGCTGTATTCAGTGTATTCTAGCATCCTGAAGATGATTCCAGCATTAATTTCATCGTGCTTATGCTCATTTTGAAGATTTTGACATTTTCACCTAAAGTGCACAATCAGGCTGAAAACGCATTTAAAGCAATAAAAAGTTCATTTTGGCTCACACACCTAAAATAAACGTTGTAGACTCAAAATTTTTGCTGTATTTAGTGTATTCTAGCATCCTGAAGATGATTCCAGCATTAATTTCATTGTGCTTATGCTCATTTTGAAGATTTTGACATTTTCACCTTAAGTGTACAATCAGGGGCTGAAAACGCGTTTAAAGCAATAAAAAGTTCATTTTGGCTCTCAAACCTAAACTAAACGTTGTAGACTCAAAATTTTTGCTGTATTTAGTGTATTCTAGCATCCTGAAGATGATTCCAGCATTAATTTTATTGTGCTTATGCTCATTTTTAAGATTTTGACATTTTCACCTAAAGTGCACAATCAGGCTGAAAACGCATTTAAAGCAATAAAAAGTTCATTTTGGCTCACACACCTAAAATAAACGTTGTAGACTCAAAATGCTTGCTGTATTTAGTGTATTCTAGCATCCTGAAGATGATTCCAGCATTAATTTCATTGTGCTTATGCTCATTTTGAAGATTTTGACATTTTCACCTTAAGTGTACAATCAGGGGCTGAAAACGCGTTTAAAGCAATAAAAAGTTCATTTTGGCTCTCACACCTAAACTAAACGTTGTAGACTCAAAATTTTTGCTGTATTTAGTGTATTCTAGCATCCTGAAGATGATTCCAGCATTAATTTAATTGTGCTTATGCTCATTTTTAAGATTTTGACATTTTCACCTAAAGTGCACAATCAGGCTGAAAACGCATTTAAAGCAATAAAAAGTTCATTTTGGCTCTCACACCTAAACTAAACGTTGTAGACTCAAAATTTTTGCTGTATTTAGTGTATTCTAGCATCCTGAAGATGATTCCAGCATTAATTTCATTGTGCTTATGCTCATTTTGAAGATTTTGACATTTTCACCTTAAGTGTACAATCAGGGGCTGAAAACGCGTTTAAAGCAATAAAAAGTTCATTTTGGCTCTCACACCTAAACTAAACGTTGTAGACTCAAAATTTTTGCTGTATTCAGTGTATTCTAGCATCCTGAAGATGATTCCAGCATTAATTTCATCGTGCTTATGCTCATTTTGAAGATTTTGACATTTTCACCTAAAGTGCACAATCAGGCTGAAAACGCATTTAAAGCAATAAAAAGTTCATTTTGGCTCACACACCTAAAATAAACGTTGTAGACTCAAATTTTTTGCTGTATTTAGTGTATTCTAGCATCCTGAAGATGATTCCAGCATTAATTTCATTGTGCTTTTGCTCATTTTGAAGATTTTGACATTTTCACCTTAAGTGTACAATCAGGGGCTGAAAACGCGTTTAAAGCAATAAAAAGTTCATTTTGGCTCTCACACCTAAACTAAACGTTGTAGACTCAAAATTTTTGCTGTATTCAGTGTATTCTAGCATCCTGAAGATGATTCCAGCATTAATTTCATCGTGCTTATGCTCATTTTGAAGATTTTGACATTTTCACCTAAAGTGCACAATCAGGCTGAAAACGCATTTAAAGCAATAAAAAGTTCATTTTGGCTCTCACACCTAAACTAAACGTTGTAGACTCAAAATTTTTGCTGTATTTAGTGTATTCTAGCATCCTGAAGATGATTCCAGCATTAATTTCATTGTGCTTATGCTCATTTTGAAGATTTTGACATTTTCACCTTAAGTGTACAATCAGGGGCTGAAAACGCGTTTAAAGCAATAAAAAGTTCATTTTGGCTCTCACACCTAAACTAAACGTTGTAGACTCAAAATTTTTGCTGTATTTAGTGTATTCTAGCATCCTGAAGATGATTCCAGCATTAATTTAATTGTGCTTATGCTCATTTTTAAGATTTTGACATTTTCACCTAAAGTGCAAAATCAGGCTGAAAACGCATTTAAAGCAATAAAAAGTTCATTTTGGCTCTCACACCTAAACTAAACGTTGTAGACTCAAAATTTTTGCTGTATTTAGTGTATTCTAGCATCCTGAAGATGATTCCAGCATTAATTTCATTGTGCTTATGCTCATTTTGAAGATTTTGACATTTTCACCTTAAGTGTACAATCAGGGGCTGAAAACGCGTTTAAAGCAATAAAAAGTTCATTTTGGCTCTCACACCTAAACTAAACGTTGTAGAGTCAAAATTTTTGCTGTATTTAGTGTATTCTAGCATCCTGAAGATGATTCCAGCATTAATTTCATTGTGCTTATGCTCATTTTTAAGATTTTGACATTTTCACCTAAAGTGCACAATCAGGCTAAAAACGCATTTAAAGCAATAAAAAGTTCATTTTGGCTCTCACACCTAAACTAAACGTTGTAGACTCAAAATTTTTGCTGTATTTAGTGTATTCTAGCATCCTGAAGATGATTCCAGCATTAATTTCATTGTGCTTATGCTCATTTTTAAGATTTTGACATTTTCACCTTAAGTGTACAATCAGGGGCTGAAAACGCGTTTAAAGCAATAAAAAGTTCATTTTGGCTCTCACACCTAAACTAAACGTTGTAGACTCAAAATTTTTGCTGTATTCAGTGTATTCTAGCATCCTGAAGATGATTCCAGCATTAATTTCATTGTGCTTATGCTCATTTTGAAGATTTTGACATTTTCACCTTAAGTGTACAATCAGGGGCTGAAAACGCGTTTAAAGCAATAAAAAGTTCATTTTGGCTCTCACACCTAAACTAAACGTTGTAGACTCAAAATTTTTGCTGTATTTAGTGTATTCTAGCATCCTGAAGATGATTCCAGCATTAATTTAATTGTGCTTATGCTCATTTTTAAGATTTTGACATTTTCACCTAAAGTGCAAAATCAGGCTGAAAACGCATTTAAAGCAATAAAAAGTTCATTTTGGCTCTCACACCTAAACTAAACGTTGTAGACTCAAAATTTTTGCTGTATTTAGTGTATTCTAGCATCCTGAAGATGATTCCAGCATTAATTTCATTGTGCTTATGCTCATTTTGAAGATTTTGACATTTTCACCTTAAGTGTACAATCAGGGGCTGAAAACGCGTTTAAAGCAATAAAAAGTTCATTTTGGCTCTCACACCTAAACTAAACGTTGTAGAGTCAAAATTTTTGCTGTATTTAGTGTATTCTAGCATCCTGAAGATGATTCCCGCATTAATTTCATCGTGCTTATGCTCATTTTTAAGATTTTGACATTTTCACCTAAAGTGCACAATCAGGCTGAAAACGCATTTAAAGCAATAAAAAGTTCATTTTGGCTCTCACACCTAAACTAAACGTTGTAGACTCAAAATTTTTGCTGTATTTAGTGTATTCTAGCATCCTGAAGATGATTCCAGCATTAATTTCATTGTGCTTATGCTCATTTTGAAGATTTTGACATTTTCACCTTAAGTGTACAATCAGGGGCTGAAAACGCGTTTAAAGCAATAAAAAGTTCATTTTGGCTCTCACACCTAAACTAAACGTTGTAGACTCAAAATTTTTGCTGTATTTAGTGTATTCTAGCATCCTGAAGATGATTCCAGCATTAATTTCATTGTGCTTATGCTCATTTTTAAGATTTTGACATTTTCACCTAAAGTGCACAATCAGGCTGAAAACGCATTTAAAGCAATAAAAAGTTCATTTTGGCTCTCACACCTAAACTAAACGTTGTAGACTCAAAATTTTTGCTGTATTTAGTGTATTTTAGCATCCTGAAGATGATTCCAGCATTAATTTCATTGTGCTTATGCTCATTTTGAAGATTTTGACATTTTCACCTTAAGTGTACAATCAGGGGCTGAAAACGCGTTTAAAGCAATAAAAAGTTCATTTTGGCTCTCACACCTAAACTAAACGTTGTAGACTCAAAATTTTTGCTGTATTCAGTGTATTCTAGCATCCTGAAGATGATTCCAGCATTAATTTCATCGTGCTTATGCTCATTTTGAAGATTTTGACATTTTCACCTAAAGTGCACAATCAGGCTGAAAACGCATTTAAAGCAATAAAAAGTTCATTTTGGCTCACACACCTAAAATAAACGTTGTAGAATCAAAATTTTTGCTGTATTTAGTGTATTCTAGCATCCTGAAGATGATTCCAGCATTAATTTCATTGTGCTTATGCTCATTTTGAAGATTTTGACATTTTCACCTTAAGTGTACAATCAGGGGCTGAAAACGCGTTTAAAGCAATAAAAAGTTCATTTTGGCTCTCACACCTAAACTAAACGTTGTAGACTCAAAATTTTTGCTGTATTTAGTGTATTCTAGCATCCTGAAGATGATTCCAGCATTAATTTAATTGTGCTTATGCTCATTTTTAAGATTTTGACATTTTCACCTAAAGTGCACAATCAGGCTGAAAACGCATTTAAAGCAATAAAAAGTTCATTTTGGCTCTCACACCTAAACTAAACGTTGTAGACTCAAAATTTTTGCTGTATTTAGTGTATTCTAGCATCCTGAAGATGATTCCAGCATTAATTTAATTGTGCTTATGCTCATTTTTAAGATTTTGACATTTTCACCTAAAGTGCACAATCAGGCTGAAAACGCATTTAAAGCAATAAAAAGTTCATTTTGGCTCTCACACCTAAACTAAACGTTGTAGACTCAAAATTTTTGCTGTATTTAGTGTATTCTAGCATCCTGAAGATGATTCCAGCATTAATTTCATTGTGCTTACGCTCATTTTGAAGATTTTGACATTTTCACCTTAAGTGTACAATCAGGGGCTGAAAACGCGTTTAAAGCAATAAAAAGTTCATTTTGGCTCTCACACCTAAACTAAACGTTGTAGAGTCAAAATTTTTGCTGTATTTAGTGTATTCTAGCATCCTGAAGATGATTCCAGCATTAATTTCATTGTGCTTATGCTCATTTTTAAGATTTTGACATTTTCACCTAAAGTGCACAATCAGGCTGAAAACGCATTTAAAGCAATAAAAAGTTCATTTTGGCTCTCACACCTAAACTAAACGTTGTAGACTCAAAATTTTTGCTGTATTTAGTGTATTCTAGCATCCTGAAGATGATTCCAGCATTAATTTCATTGTGCTTATGCTCATTTTGAAGATTTTGACATTTTCACCTTAAGTGTACAATCAGGGGCTGAAAACGCGTTTAAAGCAATAAAAAGTTCATTTTGGCTCTCACACCTAAACTAAACGTTGTAGAATCAAGATTTTTGCTGTATTCAGTGTATTCTAGCATCCTGAAGATGATTCCAGCATTAATTTCATCGTGCTTATGCTCATTTTGAAGATTTTGACATTTCACCTAAAGTGCACAATCAGGCTGAAAACGCATTTAAAGCAATAAAAAGTTCATTTTGGCTCTCACACCTAAACTAAACGTTGTAGACTCAAAATTTTTGCTGTATTTAGTGTATTCTAGCATCCTAAAGATGATTCCAGCATTAATTTCATTGTGCTTATGCTCATTTTGAAGATTTTGACATTTTCACCTTAAGTGTATAATCAGGGGCTGAAAACGCGTTTAAAGCAATAAAAAGTTCATTTTGGCTCTCACACCTAAACTAAACGTTGTAGACTCAAAATTTTTGCTGTATTTAGTGTATTCTAGCATCCTGAAGATGATTCCAGCATTAATTTCATTGTGCTTATGCTCATTTTTAAGATTTTGACATTTTCACCTAAAGTGCACAATCAGGCTGAAAACGCATTTAAAGCAATAAAAAGTTCATTTTGGCTCTCACACCTAAACTAAACGTTGTAGACTCAAAATTTTTGCTGTATTCAGTGTATTCTAGCATCCTGAAGATGATTCCAGCATTAATTTCATTGTGCTTATGCTCATTTTGAAGATTTTGACATTTTCACCTTAAGTGTACAATCAGGGGCTGAAAACGCGTTTAAAGCAATAAAAAGTTCATTTTGGCTCTCACACCTAAACTAAACGTTGTAGAGTCAAAATTTTTGCTGTATTTAGTGTATTCTAGCATCCTGAAGATGATGATTCCAGCATTAATTTCATTGTGCTTATGCTCATTTTTAAGATTTTGACATTTTCACCTAAAGTGCACAATCAGGCTGAAAACGCATTTAAAGCAATAAAAAGTTCATTTTGGCTCTCACACCTAAACTAAACGTTGTAGACTCAAAATTTTTGCTGTATTTAGTGTATTCTAGCATCCTGAAGATGATTCCAGCATTAATTTCATTGTGCTTATGCTCATTTTGAAGATTTTGACATTTTCACCTTAAGTGTACAATCAGGGGCTGAAAACGCGTTTAAAGCAATAAAAAGTTCATTTTGGCTCTCACACCTAAACTAAACGTTGTAGACTCAAGATTTTTGCTGTATTCAGTGTATTCTAGCATCCTGAAGATGATTCCAGCATTAATTTCATCGTGCTTATGCTCATTTTGAAGATTTTGACATTTCACCTAAAGTGCACAATCAGGCTGAAAACGCATTTAAAGCAATAAAAAGTTCATTTTGGCTCTCACACCTAAACTAAACGTTGTAGACTCAAAATTTTTGCTGTATTTAGTGTATTCTAGCATCCTGAAGATGATTCCAGCATTAATTTCATTGTGCTTATGCTCATTTTGAAGATTTTGACATTTTCACCTTAAGTGTATAATCAGGGGCTGAAAACGCGTTTAAAGCAATAAAAAGTTCATTTTGGCTCTCACACCTAAACTAAACGTTGTAGACTCAAAATTTTTGCTGTATTTAGTGTATTCTAGCATCCTGAAGATGATTCCAGCATTAATTTCATTGTGCTTATGCTCATTTTTAAGATTTTGACATTTTCACCTAAAGTGCACAATCAGGCTGAAAACGCATTTAAAGCAATAAAAAGTTCATTTTGGCTCTCACACCTAAACTAAACGTTGTAGACTCAAAATTTTTGCTGTATTTAGTGTATTCTAGCATCCTGAAGATGATTCCAGCATTAATTTCATTGTGCTTATGCTCATTTTGAAGATTTTGACATTTTCACCTTAAGTGTACAATCAGGGGCTGAAAACGCGTTTAAAGCAATAAAAAGTTCATTTTGGCTCTCACACCTAAACTAAACGTTGTAGAGTCAAAATTTTTGCTGTATTTAGTGTATTCTAGCATCCTGAAGATGATGATTCCAGCATTAATTTCATTGTGCTTATGCTCATTTTTAAGATTTTGACATTTTCACCTAAAGTGCACAATCAGGCTGAAAACGCATTTAAAGCAATAAAAAGTTCATTTTGGCTCTCACACCTAAACTAAACGTTGTAGACTCAAAATTTTTGCTGTATTTAGTGTATTCTAGCATCCTGAAGATGATTCCAGCATTAATTTCATTGTGCTTATGCTCATTTTGAAGATTTTGACATTTTCACCTTAAGTGTACAATCAGGGGCTGAAAACGCGTTTAAAGCAATAAAAAGTTCATTTTGGCTCTCACACCTAAACTAAACGTTGTAGACTCAAAATTTTTGCTGTATTTAGTGTATTCTAGCATCCTGAAGATGATTCCAGCATTAATTTCATTGTGCTTATGCTCATTTTTAAGATTTTGACATTTTCACCTAAAGTGCACAATCAGGCTGAAAACGCATTTAAAGCAATAAAAAGTTCATTTTGGCTCTCACACCTAAACTAAACGTTGTAGACTCAAAATTTTTGCTGTATTTAGTGTATTTTAGCATCCTGAAGATGATTCCAGCATTAATTTCATTGTGCTTATGCTCATTTTGAAGATTTTGACATTTTCACCTTAAGTGTACAATCAGGGGCTGAAAACGCGTTTAAAGCAATAAAAAGTTCATTTTGGCTCTCACACCTAAACTAAACGTTGTAGACTCAAAATTTTTGCTGTATTTAGTGTATTCTAGCATCCTGAAGATGATTCCAGCATTAATTTCATTGTGCTTATGCTCATTTTTAAGATTTTGACATTTTCACCTAAAGTGCACAATCAGGCTGAAAACGCATTTAAAGCAATAAAAAGTTCATTTTGGCTCTCACACCTAAACTAAACGTTGTAGACTCAAAATTTTTGCTGTATTTAGTGTATTTTAGCATCCTGAAGATGATTCCAGCATTAATTTCATTATGCTTATGCTCATTTTTAAGATTTTGACATTTTCATCTTAAGTGTACAATCAGGGGCTGAAAACGCGTTTAAAGCAATAAAAAGTTCATTTTGGCTCTCACACCTAAACTAAACGTTGTAGACTCAAATTTTTTGCTGTATTCAGTGTATTCTAGCATCCTGAAGATGATTCCAGCATTAATTTCATCGTGCTTATGCTCATTTTGAAGATTTTGACATTTTCACCTAAAGTGCACAATCAGGCTGAAAACGCATTTAAAGCAATAAAAAGTTCATTTTGGCTCACACACCTAAAATAAACGTTGTAGACTCAAAATTTTTGCTGTATTTAGTGTATTCTAGCATCCTGAAGATGATTCCAGCATTAATTTCATTGTGCTTATGCTCATTTTGAAGATTTTGACATTTTCACCTTAAGTGTACAATCAGGGGCTGAAAACGCGTTTAAAGCAATAAAAAGTTCATTTTGGCTCTCAAACCTAAACTAAACGTTGTAGACTCAAAATTTTTGCTGTATTTAGTGTATTCTAGCATCCTGAAGATGATTCCAGCATTAATTTTATTGTGCTTATGCTCATTTTTAAGATTTTGACATTTTCACCTAAAGTGCACAATCAGGCTGAAAACGCATTTAAAGCAATAAAAAGTTCATTTTGGCTCTCACACCTAAACTAAACGTTGTAGACTCAAATTTTTTGCTGTATTTAGTGTATTCTAGCATCCTGAAGATGATTCCAGCATTAATTTCATTGTGCTTATGCTCATTTTGAAGATTTTGACATTTTCACCTTAAGTGTACAATCAGGGGCTGAAAACGCGTTTAAAGCAATAAAAAGTTCATTTTGGCTCTCACACCTAAACTAAACGTTGTAGACTCAAAATTTTTGCTGTATTCAGTGTATTCTAGCATCCTGAAGATGATTCCAGCATTAATTTCATCGTGCTTATGCTCATTTTGAAGATTTTGACATTTTCACCTAAAGTGCACAATCAGGCTGAAAACGCATTTAAAGCAATAAAAAGTTCATTTTGGCCCACACACCTAAAATAAACGTTGTAGACTCAAAATTTTTGCTGTATTTAGTGTATTCTAGCATCCTGAAGATGATTCCAGCATTAATTTCATTGTGCTTATGCTCATTTTGAAGATTTTGACATTTTCACCTTAAGTGTACAATCAGGGGCTGAAAACGCGTTTAAAGCAATAAAAAGTTCATTTTGGCTCTCACACCTAAACTAAACGTTGTAGACTCAAAATTTTTGCTGTATTTAGTGTATTCTAGCATCCTGAAGATGATTCCAGCATTAATTTAATTGTGCTTATGCTCATTTTTAAGATTTTGACATTTTCACCTAAAGTGCACAATCAGGCTGAAACGCATTTAAAGCAATAAAAAGTTCATTTTGGCTCTCACACCTAAACTAAACGTTGTAGACTCAAAATTTTTGCTGTATTTAGTGTATTCTAGCATCCTGAAGATGATTCCAGCATTAATTTCATTGTGCTTATGCTCATTTTGAAGATTTTGACATTTTCACCTTAAGTGTACAATCAGGGGCTGAAAACGCGTTTAAAGCAATAAAAAGTTCATTTTGGCTCTCACACCTAAACTAAACGTTGTAGACTCAAAATTTTTGCTGTATTCAGTGTATTCTAGCATCCTGAAGATGATTCCAGCATTAATTTCATCGTGCTTATGCTCATTTTGAAGATTTTGACATTTTCACCTAAAGTGCACAATCAGGCTGAAAACGCATTTAAAGCAATAAAAAGTTCATTTTGGCTCACACACCTAAAATAAACGTTGTAGACTCAAAAATTTTGCTGTATTTAGTGTATTCTAGCATCCTGAAGATGATTCCAGCATTAATTTCATTGTGCTTATGCTCATTTTGAAGATTTTGACATTTTCACCTTAAGTGTACAATCAGGGGCTGAAAACGCGTTTAAAGCAATAAAAAGTTCATTTTGGCTCTCACACCTAAACTAAACGTTGTAGACTCAAATTTTTTGCTGTATTTAGTGTATTCTAGCATCCTGAAGATGATTCCAGCATTAATTTCATTGTGCTTATGCTCATTTTTAAGATTTTGACATTTTCAACTTAAGTGCACAATCAGGCTGAAAACGCATTTAAAGCAATAAAAAGTTCATTTTGGCTCTCACACCTAAACTAAACGTTGTAGACTCAAAATTTTTGCTGTATTTAGGGTATTCTAGCATCCTGAAGATGATTCCAGCACTAATTTCATTGTGCTTATGCTCATTTTGAAGATTTTGACATTTTCACCTTAAGTGTACAATCAGGGGCTGAAAACGCGTTTAAAGCAATAAAAAGTTCATTTTTGCTCTCACACCTAAACTAAACGTTGTAGACTCAAAATTTTTGCTGTATTTAGTGTATTCTAGCATCCTGAAGATGATTCCAGCATTAATTTAATTGTGCTTATGCTCATTTTTAAGATTTTGACATTTTCACCTAAAGTGCACAATCAGGCTGAAAACGCATTTAAAGCAATAAAAAGTTCATTTTGGCTCTCACACCTAAACTAAACGTTGTAGACTCAAAATTTTTGCTGTATTTAGTGTATTCTAGCATCCTGAAGATGATTCCAGCATTAATTTCATTGTGCTTATGCTCATTTTGAAGATTTTGACATTTTCACCTTAAGTGTACAATCAGGGGCTGAAAACGCGTTTAAAGCAATAAAAAGTTCATTTTGGCTCTCACACCTAAACTAAACGTTGTAGACTCAAAATTTTTGCTGTATTCGGTGTATTCTAGCATCCTGAAGATGATTCCAGCATTAATTTCATCGTGCTTATGCTCATTTTGAAGATTTTGACATTTTCACCTAAAGTGCACAATCAGGCTGAAAACGCATTTAAAGCAATAAAAAGTTCATTTTGGCTCACACACCTAAAATAAACGTTGTAGACTCAAAATTGTTGCTGTATTTAGTGTATTCTAGCATCCTGAAGATGATTCCAGCATTAATTTCATTGTGCTTATGCTCATTTTGAAGATTTTGACATTTTCACCTTAAGTGTACAATCAGGGGCTGAAAACGCGTTTAAAGCAATAAAAAGTTCATTTTGGCTCTCACACCTAAACTAAACGTTGTAGACTCAAAATTTTTGCTGTATTTAGTGTATTCTAGCATCCTGAAGATGATTCCAGCATTAATTTCATTGTGCTTATGCTCATTTTTAAGATTTTGACATTTTCACCTAAAGTGCACAATCAGGCTGAAAACGCATTTAAAGCAATAAAAAGTTCATTTTGGCTCTCACACCTAAACTAAACGTTGTAGACTCAAAATTTTTGCTGTATTTAGGGTATTCTAGCATCCTGAAGATGATTCCAGCATTAATTTCATTGTGCTTATGCTCATTTTGAAGATTTTGACATTTTCACCTTAAGTGTACAATCAGGGGCTGAAAACGCGTTTAAAGCAATAAAAAGTTCATTTTTGCTCTCACACCTAAACTAAACGTTGTAGACTCAAAATTTTTGCTGTATTTAGTGTATTCTAGCATCCTGAACATGATTCCAGCATTAATTTAATTGTGCTTATGCTCATTTTTAAGATTTTGACATTTTCACCTAAAGTGCACAATCAGGCTGAAAACGCATTTAAAGCAATAAAAAGTTCATTTTGGCTCTCACACCTAAACTAAACGTTGTAGACTCAAAATTTTTGCTGTATTTAGTGTATTCTAGCATCCTGAAGATGATTCCAGCATTAATTTCATTGTGCTTATGCTCATTTTTAAGATTTTGACATTTTCACCTAAAGTGCACAATCAGGCTGAAAACGCATTTAAAGCAATAAAAAGTTCATTTTGGCTCTCACACCTAAACTAAACGTTGTAGACTCAAAATTTTTGCTGTATTTAGTGTATTCTAGCATCCTGAAGATGATTCCAGCATTAATTTCATTGTGCTTATGCTCATTTTGAAGATTTTGACATTTTCACCTTAAGTGTACAATCAGGGGCTGAAAACGCGTTTAAAGCAATAAAAAGTTCATTTTGGCTCTCACACCTAAACTAAACGTTGTAGACTCAAGATTTTTGCTGTATTCAGTGTATTCTAGCATCCTGAAGATGATTCCAGCATTAATTTCATCGTGCTTATGCTCATTTTGAAGATTTTGACATTTCACCTAAAGTGCACAATCAGGCTGAAAACGCATTTAAAGCAATAAAAAGTTCATTTTGGCTCTCACACCTAAACTAAACGTTGTAGACTCAAAATTTTTGCTGTATTTAGTGTATTCTAGCATCCTGAAGATGATTCCAGCATTAATTTCATTGTGCTTATGCTCATTTTGAAGATTTTGACATTTTCACCTTAAGTGTATAATCAGGGGCTGAAAACGCGTTTAAAGCAATAAAAAGTTCATTTTGGCTCTCACACCTAAACTAAACGTTGTAGACTCAAAATTTTTGCTGTATTTAGTGTATTCTAGCATCCTGAAGATGATTCCAGCATTAATTTCATTGTGCTTATGCTCATTTTTAAGATTTTGACATTTTCACCTAAAGTGCACAATCAGGCTGAAAACGCATTTAAAGCAATAAAAAGTTCATTTTGGCTCTCACACCTAAACTAAACGTTGTAGACTCAAAATTTTTGCTGTATTTAGTGTATTCTAGCATCCTGAAGATGATTCCAGCATTAATTTCATTGTGCTTATGCTCATTTTGAAGATTTTGACATTTTCACCTTAAGTGTACAATCAGGGGCTGAAAACGCGTTTAAAGCAATAAAAAGTTCATTTTGGCTCTCACACCTAAACTAAACGTTGTAGAGTCAAAATTTTTGCTGTATTTAGTGTATTCTAGCATCCTGAAGATGATGATTCCAGCATTAATTTCATTGTGCTTATGCTCATTTTTAAGATTTTGACATTTTCACCTAAAGTGCACAATCAGGCTGAAAACGCATTTAAAGCAATAAAAAGTTCATTTTGGCTCTCACACCTAAACTAAACGTTGTAGACTCAAAATTTTTGCTGTATTTAGTGTATTCTAGCATCCTGAAGATGATTCCAGCATTAATTTCATTGTGCTTATGCTCATTTTGAAGATTTTGACATTTTCACCTTAAGTGTACAATCAGGGGCTGAAAACGCGTTTAAAGCAATAAAAAGTTCATTTTGGCTCTCACACCTAAACTAAACGTTGTAGACTCAAGATTTTTGCTGTATTCAGTGTATTCTAGCATCCTGAAGATGATTCCAGCATTAATTTCATCGTGCTTATGCTCATTTTGAAGATTTTGACATTTCACCTAAAGTGCACAATCAGGCTGAAAACGCATTTAAAGCAATAAAAAGTTCATTTTGGCTCTCACACCTAAACTAAACGTTGTAGACTCAAAATTTTTGCTGTATTTAGTGTATTCTAGCATCCTGAAGATGATTCCAGCATTAATTTCATTGTGCTTATGCTCATTTTGAAGATTTTGACATTTTCACCTTAAGTGTATAATCAGGGGCTGAAAACGCGTTTAAAGCAATAAAAAGTTCATTTTGGCTCTCACACCTAAACTAAACGTTGTAGACTCAAAATTTTTGCTGTATTTAGTGTATTCTAGCATCCTGAAGATGATTCCAGCATTAATTTCATTGTGCTTATGCTCATTTTTAAGATTTTGACATTTTCACCTAAAGTGCACAATCAGGCTGAAAACGCATTTAAAGCAATAAAAAGTTCATTTTGGCTCTCACACCTAAACTAAACGTTGTAGACTCAAAATTTTTGCTGTATTTAGTGTATTCTAGCATCCTGAAGATGATTCCAGCATTAATTTCATTGTGCTTATGCTCATTTTGAAGATTTTGACATTTTCACCTTAAGTGTACAATCAGGGGCTGAAAACGCGTTTAAAGCAATAAAAAGTTCATTTTGGCTCTCACACCTAAACTAAACGTTGTAGAGTCAAAATTTTTGCTGTATTTAGTGTATTCTAGCATCCTGAAGATGATGATTCCAGCATTAATTTCATTGTGCTTATGCTCATTTTTAAGATTTTGACATTTTCACCTAAAGTGCACAATCAGGCTGAAAACGCATTTAAAGCAATAAAAAGTTCATTTTGGCTCTCACACCTAAACTAAACGTTGTAGACTCAAAATTTTTGCTGTATTTAGTGTATTCTAGCATCCTGAAGATGATTCCAGCATTAATTTCATTGTGCTTATGCTCATTTTGAAGATTTTGACATTTTCACCTTAAGTGTACAATCAGGGGCTGAAAACGCGTTTAAAGCAATAAAAAGTTCATTTTGGCTCTCACACCTAAACTAAACGTTGTAGACTCAAAATTTTTGCTGTATTTAGTGTATTCTAGCATCCTGAAGATGATTCCAGCATTAATTTCATTGTGCTTATGCTCATTTTTAAGATTTTGACATTTTCACCTAAAGTGCACAATCAGGCTGAAAACGCATTTAAAGCAATAAAAAGTTCATTTTGGCTCTCACACCTAAACTAAACGTTGTAGACTCAAAATTTTTGCTGTATTTAGTGTATTTTAGCATCCTGAAGATGATTCCAGCATTAATTTCATTGTGCTTATGCTCATTTTGAAGATTTTGACATTTTCACCTTAAGTGTACAATCAGGGGCTGAAAACGCGTTTAAAGCAATAAAAAGTTCATTTTGGCTCTCACACCTAAACTAAACGTTGTAGACTCAAAATTTTTGCTGTATTTAGTGTATTCTAGCATCCTGAAGATGATTCCAGCATTAATTTCATTGTGCTTATGCTCATTTTTAAGATTTTGACATTTTCACCTAAAGTGCACAATCAGGCTGAAAACGCATTTAAAGCAATAAAAAGTTCATTTTGGCTCTCACACCTAAACTAAACGTTGTAGACTCAAAATTTTTGCTGTATTTAGTGTATTTTAGCATCCTGAAGATGATTCCAGCATTAATTTCATTATGCTTATGCTCATTTTTAAGATTTTGACATTTTCATCTTAAGTGTACAATCAGGGGCTGAAAACGCGTTTAAAGCAATAAAAAGTTCATTTTGGCTCTCACACCTAAACTAAACGTTGTAGACTCAAATTTTTTGCTGTATTCAGTGTATTCTAGCATCCTGAAGATGATTCCAGCATTAATTTCATCGTGCTTATGCTCATTTTGAAGATTTTGACATTTTCACCTAAAGTGCACAATCAGGCTGAAAACGCATTTAAAGCAATAAAAAGTTCATTTTGGCTCACACACCTAAAATAAACGTTGTAGACTCAAAATTTTTGCTGTATTTAGTGTATTCTAGCATCCTGAAGATGATTCCAGCATTAATTTCATTGTGCTTATGCTCATTTTGAAGATTTTGACATTTTCACCTTAAGTGTACAATCAGGGGCTGAAAACGCGTTTAAAGCAATAAAAAGTTCATTTTGGCTCTCAAACCTAAACTAAACGTTGTAGACTCAAAATTTTTGCTGTATTTAGTGTATTCTAGCATCCTGAAGATGATTCCAGCATTAATTTTATTGTGCTTATGCTCATTTTTAAGATTTTGACATTTTCACCTAAAGTGCACAATCAGGCTGAAAACGCATTTAAAGCAATAAAAAGTTCATTTTGGCTCTCACACCTAAACTAAACGTTGTAGACTCAAAATTTTTGCTGTATTTAGTGTATTCTAGCATCCTGAAGATGATTCCAGCATTAATTTCATTGTGCTTATGCTCATTTTGAAGATTTTGACATTTTCACCTTAAGTGTACAATCAGGGGCTGAAAACGCGTTTAAAGCAATAAAAAGTTCATTTTGGCTCTCACACCTAAACTAAACGTTGTAGACTCAAAATTTTTGCTGTATTCAGTGTATTCTAGCATCCTGAAGATGATTCCAGCATTAATTTCATCGTGCTTATGCTCATTTTTAAGATTTTGACATTTTCACCTAAAGTGCACAATCAGGCTGAAAACGCATTTAAAGCAATAAAAAGTTCATTTTGGCTCTCACACCTAAACTAAACGTTGTAGACTCAAAATTTTTGCTGTATTTAGTGTATTCTAGCATCCTGAAGATGATTCCAGCATTAATTTCATTGTGCTTATGCTCATTTTGAAGATTTTGACATTTTCACCTTAAGTGTACAATCAGGGGCTGAAAACGCGTTTAAAGCAATAAAAAGTTCATTTTGGCTCTCACACCTAAACTAAACGTTGTAGACTCAAGATTTTTGCTGTATTCAGTGTATTCTAGCATCCTGAAGATGATTCCAGCATTAATTTCATCGTGCTTATGCTCATTTTGAAGATTTTGACATTTCACCTAAAGTGCACAATCAGGCTGAAAACGCATTTAAAGCAATAAAAAGTTCATTTTGGCTCTCACACCTAAACTAAACGTTGTAGACTCAAAATTTTTGCTGTATTTAGTGTATTCTAGCATCCTGAAGATGATTCCAGCATTAATTTCATTGTGCTTATGCTCATTTTGAAGATTTTGACATTTTCACCTTAAGTGTATAATCAGGGGCTGAAAACGCGTTTAAAGCAATAAAAAGTTCATTTTGGCTCTCACACCTAAACTAAACGTTGTAGACTCAAAATTTTTGCTGTATTTAGTGTATTCTAGCATCCTGAAGATGATTCCAGCATTAATTTCATTGTGCTTATGCTCATTTTTAAGATTTTGACATTTTCACCTAAAGTGCACAATCAGGCTGAAAACGCATTTAAAGCAATAAAAAGTTCATTTTGGCTCTCACACCTAAACTAAACGTTGTAGACTCAAAATTTTTGCTGTATTTAGTGTATTCTAGCATCCTGAAGATGATTCCAGCATTAATTTCATTGTGCTTATGCTCATTTTGAAGATTTTGACATTTTCACCTTAAGTGTACAATCAGGGGCTGAAAACGCGTTTAAAGCAATAAAAAGTTCATTTTGGCTCTCACACCTAAACTAAACGTTGTAGAGTCAAAATTTTTGCTGTATTTAGTGTATTCTAGCATCCTGAAGATGATGATTCCAGCATTAATTTCATTGTGCTTATGCTCATTTTTAAGATTTTGACATTTTCACCTAAAGTGCACAATCAGGCTGAAAACGCATTTAAAGCAATAAAAAGTTCATTTTGGCTCTCACACCTAAACTAAACGTTGTAGACTCAAAATTTTTGCTGTATTTAGTGTATTCTAGCATCCTGAAGATGATTCCAGCATTAATTTCATTGTGCTTATGCTCATTTTGAAGATTTTGACATTTTCACCTTAAGTGTACAATCAGGGGCTGAAAACGCGTTTAAAGCAATAAAAAGTTCATTTTGGCTCTCACACCTAAACTAAACGTTGTAGACTCAAAATTTTTGCTGTATTTAGTGTATTCTAGCATCCTGAAGATGATTCCAGCATTAATTTCATTGTGCTTATGCTCATTTTTAAGATTTTGACATTTTCACCTAAAGTGCACAATCAGGCTGAAAACGCATTTAAAGCAATAAAAAGTTCATTTTGGCTCTCACACCTAAACTAAACGTTGTAGACTCAAAATTTTTGCTGTATTTAGTGTATTTTAGCATCCTGAAGATGATTCCAGCATTAATTTCATTGTGCTTATGCTCATTTTGAAGATTTTGACATTTTCACCTTAAGTGTACAATCAGGGGCTGAAAACGCGTTTAAAGCAATAAAAAGTTCATTTTGGCTCTCACACCTAAACTAAACGTTGTAGACTCAAAATTTTTGCTGTATTTAGTGTATTCTAGCATCCTGAAGATGATTCCAGCATTAATTTCATTGTGCTTATGCTCATTTTTAAGATTTTGACATTTTCACCTAAAGTGCACAATCAGGCTGAAAACGCATTTAAAGCAATAAAAAGTTCATTTTGGCTCTCACACCTAAACTAAACGTTGTAGACTCAAAATTTTTGCTGTATTTAGTGTATTTTAGCATCCTGAAGATGATTCCAGCATTAATTTCATTATGCTTATGCTCATTTTTAAGATTTTGACATTTTCATCTTAAGTGTACAATCAGGGGCTGAAAACGCGTTTAAAGCAATAAAAAGTTCATTTTGGCTCTCACACCTAAACTAAACGTTGTAGACTCAAATTTTTTGCTGTATTCAGTGTATTCTAGCATCCTGAAGATGATTCCAGCATTAATTTCATCGTGCTTATGCTCATTTTGAAGATTTTGACATTTTCACCTAAAGTGCACAATCAGGCTGAAAACGCATTTAAAGCAATAAAAAGTTCATTTTGGCTCACACACCTAAAATAAACGTTGTAGACTCAAAATTTTTGCTGTATTTAGTGTATTCTAGCATCCTGAAGATGATTCCAGCATTAATTTCATTGTGCTTATGCTCATTTTGAAGATTTTGACATTTTCACCTTAAGTGTACAATCAGGGGCTGAAAACGCGTTTAAAGCAATAAAAAGTTCATTTTGGCTCTCAAACCTAAACTAAACGTTGTAGACTCAAAATTTTTGCTGTATTTAGTGTATTCTAGCATCCTGAAGATGATTCCAGCATTAATTTTATTGTGCTTATGCTCATTTTTAAGATTTTGACATTTTCACCTAAAGTGCACAATCAGGCTGAAAACGCATTTAAAGCAATAAAAAGTTCATTTTGGCTCTCACACCTAAACTAAACGTTGTAGACTCAAAATTTTTGCTGTATTTAGTGTATTCTAGCATCCTGAAGATGATTCCAGCATTAATTTCATTGTGCTTATGCTCATTTTGAAGATTTTGACATTTTCACCTTAAGTGTACAATCAGGGGCTGAAAACGCGTTTAAAGCAATAAAAAGTTCATTTTGGCTCTCACACCTAAACTAAACGTTGTAGACTCAAAATTTTTGCTGTATTCAGTGTATTCTAGCATCCTGAAGATGATTCCAGCATTAATTTCATCGTGCTTATGCTCATTTTGAAGATTTTGACATTTTCACCTAAAGTGCACAATCAGGCTGAAAACGCATTTAAAGCAATAAAAAGTTCATTTTGGCCCACACACCTAAAATAAACGTTGTAGACTCAAAATTTTTGCTGTATTTAGTGTATTCTAGCATCCTGAAGATGATTCCAGCATTAATTTCATTGTGCTTATGCTCATTTTGAAGATTTTGACATTTTCACCTTAAGTGTACAATCAGGGGCTGAAAACGCGTTTAAAGCAATAAAAAGTTCATTTTGGCTCTCACACCTAAACTAAACGTTGTAGACTCAAAATTTTTGCTGTATTTAGTGTATTCTAGCATCCTGAAGATGATTCCAGCATTAATTTAATTGTGCTTATGCTCATTTTTAAGATTTTGACATTTTCACCTTAAGTGCACAATCAGGCTGAAACGCATTTAAAGCAATAAAAAGTTCATTTTGGCTCTCACACCTAAACTAAACGTTGTAGACTCAAAATTTTTGCTGTATTTAGTGTATTCTAGCATCCTGAAGATGATTCCAGCATTAATTTCATTGTGCTTATGCTCATTTTGAAGATTTTGACATTTTCACCTTAAGTGTACAATCAGGGGCTGAAAACGCGTTTAAAGCAATAAAAAGTTCATTTTGGCTCTCACACCTAAACTAAACGTTGTAGACTCAAAATTTTTGCTGTATTCAGTGTATTCTAGCATCCTGAAGATGATTCCAGCATTAATTTCATCGTGCTTATGCTCATTTTGAAGATTTTGACATTTTCACCTAAAGTGCACAATCAGGCTGAAAACGCATTTAAAGCAATAAAAAGTTCATTTTGGCTCACACACCTAAAATAAACGTTGTAGACTCAAAAATTTTGCTGTATTTAGTGTATTCTAGCATCCTGAAGATGATTCCAGCATTAATTTCATTGTGCTTATGCTCATTTTGAAGATTTTGACATTTTCACCTTAAGTGTACAATCAGGGGCTGAAAACGCGTTTAAAGCAATAAAAAGTTCATTTTGGCTCTCACACCTAAACTAAACGTTGTAGACTCAAATTTTTTGCTGTATTTAGTGTATTCTAGCATCCTGAAGATGATTCCAGCATTAATTTCATTGTGCTTATGCTCATTTTTAAGATTTTGACATTTTCAACTTAAGTGCACAATCAGGCTGAAAACGCATTTAAAGCAATAAAAAGTTCATTTTGGCTCTCACACCTAAACTAAACGTTGTAGACTCAAAATTTTTGCTGTATTTAGGGTATTCTAGCATCCTGAAGATGATTCCAGCACTAATTTCATTGTGCTTATGCTCATTTTGAAGATTTTGACATTTTCACCTTAAGTGTACAATCAGGGGCTGAAAACGCGTTTAAAGCAATAAAAAGTTCATTTTTGCTCTCACACCTAAACTAAACGTTGTAGACTCAAAATTTTTGCTGTATTTAGTGTATTCTAGCATCCTGAAGATGATTCCAGCATTAATTTAATTGTGCTTATGCTCATTTTTAAGATTTTGACATTTTCACCTAAAGTGCACAATCAGGCTGAAAACGCATTTAAAGCAATAAAAAGTTCATTTTGGCTCTCACACCTAAACTAAACGTTGTAGACTCAAAATTTTTGCTGTATTTAAGTGTATTCTAGCATCCTGAAGATGATTCCAGCATTAATTTCATTGTGCTTATGCTCATTTTGAAGATTTTGACATTTTCACCTTAAGTGTACAATCAGGGGCTGAAAACGCGTTTAAAGCAATAAAAAGTTCATTTTGGCTCTCACACCTAAACTAAACGTTGTAGACTCAAAATTTTTGCTGTATTCGGTGTATTCTAGCATCCTGAAGATGATTCCAGCATTAATTTCATCGTGCTTATGCTCATTTTGAAGATTTTGACATTTTCACCTAAAGTGCACAATCAGGCTGAAAACGCATTTAAAGCAATAAAAAGTTCATTTTGGCTCACACACCTAAAATAAACGTTGTAGACTCAAAATTGTTGCTGTATTTAGTGTATTCTAGCATCCTGAAGATGATTCCAGCATTAATTTCATTGTGCTTATGCTCATTTTGAAGATTTTGACATTTTCACCTTAAGTGTACAATCAGGGGCTGAAAACGCGTTTAAAGCAATAAAAAGTTCATTTTGGCTCTCACACCTAAACTAAACGTTGTAGACTCAAAATTTTTGCTGTATTTAGTGTATTCTAGCATCCTGAAGATGATTCCAGCATTAATTTCATTGTGCTTATGCTCATTTTTAAGATTTTGACATTTTCACCTAAAGTGCACAATCAGGCTGAAAACGCATTTAAAGCAATAAAAAGTTCATTTTGGCTCTCACACCTAAACTAAACGTTGTAGACTCAAAATTTTTGCTGTATTTAGGGTATTCTAGCATCCTGAAGATGATTCCAGCATTAATTTCATTGTGCTTATGCTCATTTTGAAGATTTTGACATTTTCACCTTAAGTGTACAATCAGGGGCTGAAAACGCGTTTAAAGCAATAAAAAGTTCATTTTTGCTCTCACACCTAAACTAAACGTTGTAGACTCAAAATTTTTGCTGTATTTAGTGTATTCTAGCATCCTGAACATGATTCCAGCATTAATTTAATTGTGCTTATGCTCATTTTTAAGATTTTGACATTTTCACCTAAAGTGCACAATCAGGCTGAAAACGCATTTAAAGCAATAAAAAGTTCATTTTGGCTCTCACACCTAAACTAAACGTTGTAGACTCAAAATTTTTGCTGTATTTAGTGTATTCTAGCATCCTGAAGATGATTCCAGCATTAATTTCATTGTGCTTATGCTCATTTTTAAGATTTTGACATTTTCACCTAAAGTGCACAATCAGGCTGAAAACGCATTTAAAGCAATAAAAAGTTCATTTTGGCTCTCACACCTAAACTAAACGTTGTAGACTCAAAATTTTTGCTGTATTTAGTGTATTCTAGCATCCTGAAGATGATTCCAGCATTAATTTCATTGTGCTTATGCTCATTTTGAAGATTTTGACATTTTCACCTTAAGTGTACAATCAGGGGCTGAAAACGCGTTTAAAGCAATAAAAAGTTCATTTTGGCTCTCACACCTAAACTAAACGTTGTAGAGTCAAAATTTTTGCTGTATTTAGTGTATTCTAGCATCCTGAAGATGATTCCAGCATTAATTTCATTGTGCTTATGCTCATTTTTAAGATTTTGACATTTTCACCTAAAGTGCACAATCAGGCTGAAAACGCATTTAAAGCAATAAAAAGTTCATTTTGGCTCTCACACCTAAACTAAACGTTGTAGACTCAAAATTTTTGCTGTATTTAGTGTATTCTAGCATCCTGAAGATGATTCCAGCATTAATTTCATTGTGCTTATGCTCATTTTGAAGATTTTGACATTTTCACCTTCAGTGTACAATCAGGGGCTGAAAACGCGTTTAAAGCAATAAAAAGTTCATTTTGGCTCTCACACCTAAACTAAACGTTGTAGACTCAAAATTTTTGCTGTATTTAGTGTATTCTAGCATCCTGAAGATGATTCCAGCATTAATTTCATTGTGCTTATGCTCATTTTTAAGATTTTGACATTTTCACCTCAAGTGCACAATCAGGCTGAAAACGCATTTAAAGCAATAAAAAGTTCATTTTGGCTCTCACACCTAAACTAAACGTTGTAGACTCAAAATTTTTGCTGTATTTAGTGTATTTTATCATCCTGAAGATGATTCCAGCATTAATTTCATTGTGCTTATGCTCATTTTGAAGATTTTGACATTTTCACCTTAAGTGTACAATCAGGGGCTGAAAACGCGTTTAAAGCAATAAAAAGTTCATTTTGGCTCTCACACCTAAACTAAACGTTGTAGACTCAAAATTTTTGCTGTATTTAGTGTATTCTAGCATTCTGAAGATGATTCCAGCATTAATTTCATTGTGCTTATGCTCATTTTTAAGATTTTGACATTTTCACCTAAAGTGCACAATCAGGCTGAAAACGCATTTAAAGCAATAAAAAGTTCATTTTGGCTCTCACACCTAAACTAAACGTTGTAGACTCAAAATTTTTGCTGTATTTAGGGTATTCTAGCATCCTGAAGATGATTCCAGCATTAATTTCATTGTGCTTATGCTCATTTTGAAGATTTTGACATTTTCACCTTAAGTGTACAATCAGGGGCCGAAAACGCGTTTAAAGCAATAAAAAGTTCATTTTTGCTCTCACACCTAAACTAAACGTTGTAGACTCAAAATTTTTGCTGTATTTAGTGTATTCTAGCATCCTGAACATGATTCCAGCATTAATTTAATTGTGCTTATGCTCATTTTTAAGATTTTGACATTTTCACCTAAAGTGCACAATCAGGCTGAAAACGCATTTAAAGCAATAAAAAGTTCATTTTGGCTCTCACACCTAAACTAAACGTTGTAGACTCAAAATTTTTGCTGTATTTAGTGTATTCTAGCATCCTAAAGATGATTCCAGCATTAATTTCATTGTGCTTATGCTCATTTTTAAGATTTTGACATTTTCACCTAAAGTGCACAATCAGGCTGAAAACGCATTTAAAGCAATAAAAAGTTCATTTTGGCTCTCACACCTAAACTAAACGTTGTAGACTCAAAATTTTTGCTGTATTTAGTGTATTCTAGCATCCTGAAGATGATTCCAGCATTAATTTCATTGTGCTTATGCTCATTTTGAAGATTTTGACATTTTCACCTTAAGTGTACAATCAGGGGCTGAAAACGCGTTTAAAGCAATAAAAAGTTCATTTTGGCTCTCACACCTAAACTAAACGTTGTAGAGTCAAAATTTTTGCTGTATTTAGTGTATTCTAGCATCCTGAAGATGATTCCAGCATTAATTTCATTGTGCTTATGCTCATTTTTAAGATTTTGACATTTTCACCTTAAGTGTACAATCAGGGGCTGAAAACGCGTTTAAAGCAATAAAAAGTTCATTTTGGCTCTCACACCTAAACTAAACGTTGTAGACTCAAAATTTTTGCTGTATTCAGTGTATTCTAGCATCCTGAAGATGATTCCAGCATTAATTTCATCGTGCTTATGCTCATTTTGAAGATTTTGACATTTTCACCTAAAGTGCACAATCAGGCTGAAAACGCATTTAAAGCAATAAAAAGTTCATTTTGGCTCACACACCTAAACTAAACGTTGTAGACTCAAAATTTTTGCTGTATTTAGTGTATTCTAGCATCCTGAAGATGATTCCAGCATTAATTTCATTGTGCTTATGCTCATTTTGAAGATTTTGACATTTTCACCTTAAGTGTACAATCAGGGGCTGAAAACGCGTTTAAAGCAATAAAAAGTTCATTTTGGCTCTCACACCTAAACTAAACGTTGTAGACTCAAAATTTTTGCTGTATTCAGTGTATTCTAGCATCCTGAAGATGATTCCAGCATTAATTTCATCGTGCTTATGCTCATTTTGAAGATTTTGACATTTTCACCTAAAGTGCACAATCAGGCTGAAAACGCATTTAAAGCAATAAAAAGTTCATTTTGGCTCACACACCTAAACTAAACGTTGTAGACTCAAAATTTTTGCTGTATTTAGGGTATTCTAGCATCCTGAAGATGATTCCAGCATTAATTTCATTGTGCTTATGCTCATTTTGAAGATTTTGACATTTTCAACTTAAGTGTACAATCAGGGGCTGAAAACGCGTTTAAAGCAATAAAAAGTTCATTTTTGCTCTCACACCTAAACTAAACGTTGTAGACTCAAAATTTTTGCTGTATTTAGTGTATTCTAGCATCCTGAAGATGATTCCAGCATTAATTTAATTGTGCTTATGCTCATTTTTAAGATTTTGTCATTTTCACCTAAAGTGCACAATCAGGCTGAAAACGCATTTAAAGCAATAAAAAGTTCATTTTGGCTCTCACACCTAAACTAAACGTTGTAGACTCAAAATTTTTGCTGTATTTAGTGTATTCTAGCATCCTGAAGATGATTCCAGCATTAATTTCATTGTGCTTATGCTCATTTTGAAGATTTTGACATTTTCACCTTAAGTGTACAATCAGGGGCTGAAAACGCGTTTAAAGCAATAAAAAGTTCATTTTGGCTCTCACACCTAAACTAAACGTTGTAGACTCAAAATTCTTGCTGTATTCAGTGTATTCTAGCATCCTGAAGATGATTCCAGCATTAATTTCATCGTGCTTATGCTCATTTTGAAGATTTTGACATTTTCACCTAAAGTGCACAATCAGGCTGAAAACGCATTTAAAGCAATAAAAAGTTCATTTTGGCTCACACACCTAAAATAAACGTTGTAGACTCAAAATTGTTGCTGTATTTAGTGTATTCTAGCATCCTGAAGATGATTCCAGCATTAATTTCATTGTGCTTATGCTCATTTTGAAGATTTTGACATTTTCACCTTAAGTGTACAATCAGGGGCTGAAAACGCGTTTAAAGCAATAAAAAGTTCATTTTGGCTCTCACACCTAAACTAAACGTTGTAGACTCAAAATTTTTGCTGTATTTAGTGTATTCTAGCATCCTGAAGATGATTCCAGCATTAATTTCATTGTGCTTATGCTCATTTTTAAGATTTTGACATTTTCACCTAAAGTGCACAATCAGGCTGAAAACGCATTTAAAGCAATAAAAAGTTCATTTTGGCTCTCACACCTAAACTAAACGTTGTAGACTCAAAATTTTTGCTGTATTTAGTGTATTTTAGCATCCTGAAGATGATTCCAGCATTAATTTCATTGTGCTTATGCTCATTTTGAAGATTTTGACATTTTCACCTTAAGTGTACAATCAGGGGCTGAAAACGCGTTTAAAGCAATAAAAAGTTCATTTTGGCTCTCACACCTAAACTAAACGTTGTAGACTCAAAATTTTTGCTGTATTTAGTGTATTCTAGCATCCTGAAGATGATTCCAGCATTAATTTAATTGTGCTTATGCTCATTTTTAAGATTTTGACATTTTCACCTAAAGTGCACAATCAGGCTGAAACGCATTTAAAGCAATAAAAAGTTCATTTTGGCTCTCACACCTAAACTAAACGTTGTAGACTCAAAATTTTTGCTGTATTTAGTGTATTCTAGCATCCTGAAGATGATTCCAGCATTAATTTCATTGTGCTTATGCTCATTTTGAAGATTTTGACATTTTCACCTTAAGTGTACAATCAGGGGCTGAAAACGCGTTTAAAGCAATAAAAAGTTCATTTTGGCTCTCACACCTAAACTAAACGTTGTAGACTCAAAATTTTTGCTGTATTCAGTGTATTCTAGCATCCTGAAGATGATTCCAGCATTAATTTCATCGTGCTTATGCTCATTTTGAAGATTTTGACATTTTCACCTAAAGTGCACAATCAGGCTGAAAACGCATTTAAAGCAATAAAAAGTTCATTTTGGCTCACACACCTAAAATAAACGTTGTAGACTCAAAAATTTTGCTGTATTTAGTGTATTCTAGCATCCTGAAGATGATTCCAGCATTAATTTCATTGTGCTTATGCTCATTTTGAAGATTTTGACATTTTCACCTTAAGTGTACAATCAGGGGCTGAAAACGCGTTTAAAGCAATAAAAAGTTCATTTTGGCTCTCACACCTAAACTAAACGTTGTAGACTCAAATTTTTTGCTGTATTTAGTGTATTCTAGCATCCTGAAGATGATTCCAGCATTAATTTCATTGTGCTTATGCTCATTTTTAAGATTTTGACATTTTCAACTTAAGTGCACAATCAGGCTGAAAACGCATTTAAAGCAATAAAAAGTTCATTTTGGCTCTCACACCTAAACTAAACGTTGTAGACTCAAAATTTTTGCTGTATTTAGGGTATTCTAGCATCCTGAAGATGATTCCAGCACTAATTTCATTGTGTTTATGCTCATTTTGAAGATTTTGACATTTTCACCTTAAGTGTACAATCAGGGGCTGAAAACGCGTTTAAAGCAATAAAAAGTTCATTTTTGCTCTCACACCTAAACTAAACGTTGTAGACTCAAAATTTTTGCTGTATTTAGTGTATTCTAGCATCCTGAAGATGATTCCAGCATTAATTTAATTGTGCTTATGCTCATTTTTAAGATTTTGACATTTTCACCTAAAGTGCACAATCAGGCTGAAAACGCATTTAAAGCAATAAAAAGTTCATTTTGGCTCTCACACCTAAACTAAACGTTGTAGACTCAAAATTTTTGCTGTATTTAGTGTATTCAAGCATCCTGAAGATGATTCCAGCATTAATTTCATTGTGCTTATGCTCATTTTGAAGATTTTGACATTTTCACCTTAAGTGTACAATCAGGGGCTGAAAACGCGTTTAAAGCAATAAAAAGTTCATTTTGGCTCTCACACCTAAACTAAACGTTGTAGACTCAAAATTTTTGCTGTATTCGGTGTATTCTAGCATCCTGAAGATGATTCCAGCATTAATTTCATCGTGCTTATGCTCATTTTGAAGATTTTGACATTTTCACCTAAAGTGCACAATCAGGCTGAAAACGCATTTAAAGCAATAAAAAGTTCATTTTGGCTCACACACCTAAAATAAACGTTGTAGACTCAAAATTGTTGCTGTATTTAGTGTATTCTAGCATCCTGAAGATGATTCCAGCATTAATTTCATTGTGCTTATGCTCATTTTGAAGATTTTGACATTTTCACCTTAAGTGTACAATCAGGGGCTGAAAACGCGTTTAAAGCAATAAAAAGTTCATTTTGGCTCTCACACCTAAACTAAACGTTGTAGACTCAAAATTTTTGCTGTATTTAGTGTATTCTAGCATCCTGAAGATGATTCCAGCATTAATTTCATTGTGCTTATGCTCATTTTTAAGATTTTGACATTTTCACCTAAAGTGCACAATCAGGCTGAAAACGCATTTAAAGCAATAAAAAGTTCATTTTGGCTCTCACACCTAAACTAAACGTTGTAGACTCAAAATTTTTGCTGTATTTAGGGTATTCTAGCATCCTGAAGATGATTCCAGCATTAATTTCATTGTGCTTATGCTCATTTTGAAGATTTTGACATTTTCACCTTAAGTGTACAATCAGGGGCTGAAAACGCGTTTAAAGCAATAAAAAGTTCATTTTTGCTCTCACACCTAAACTAAACGTTGTAGACTCAAAATTTTTGCTGTATTTAGTGTATTCTAGCATCCTGAACATGATTCCAGCATTAATTTAATTGTGCTTATGCTCATTTTTAAGATTTTGACATTTTCACCTAAAGTGCACAATCAGGCTGAAAACGCATTTAAAGCAATAAAAAGTTCATTTTGGCTCTCACACCTAAACTAAACGTTGTAGACTCAAAATTTTTGCTGTATTTAGTGTATTCTAGCATCCTGAAGATGATTCCAGCATTAATTTCATTGTGCTTATGCTCATTTTTAAGATTTTGACATTTTCACCTAAAGTGCACAATCAGGCTGAAAACGCATTTAAAGCAATAAAAAGTTCATTTTGGCTCTCACACCTAAACTAAACGTTGTAGACTCAAAATTTTTGCTGTATTTAGTGTATTCTAGCATCCTGAAGATGATTCCAGCATTAATTTCATTGTGCTTATGCTCATTTTGAAGATTTTGACATTTTCACCTTAAGTGTACAATCAGGGGCTGAAAACGCGTTTAAAGCAATAAAAAGTTCATTTTGGCTCTCACACCTAAACTAAACGTTGTAGAGTCAAAATTTTTGCTGTATTTAGTGTATTCTAGCATCCTGAAGATGATTCCAGCATTAATTTCATTGTGCTTATGCTCATTTTTAAGATTTTGACATTTTCACCTAAAGTGCACAATCAGGCTGAAAACGCATTTAAAGCAATAAAAAGTTCATTTTGGCTCTCACACCTAAACTAAACGTTGTAGACTCAAAATTTTTGCTGTATTTAGTGTATTCTAGCATCCTGAAGATGATTCCAGCATTAATTTCATTGTGCTTATGCTCATTTTGAAGATTTTGACATTTTCACCTTCAGTGTACAATCAGGGGCTGAAAACGCGTTTAAAGCAATAAAAAGTTCATTTTGGCTCTCACACCTAAACTAAACGTTGTAGACTCAAAATTTTTGCTGTATTTAGTGTATTCTAGCATCCTGAAGATGATTCCAGCATTAATTTCATTGTGCTTATGCTCATTTTTAAGATTTTGACATTTTCACCTAAAGTGCACAATCAGGCTGAAAACGCATTTAAAGCAATAAAAAGTTCATTTTGGCTCTCACACCTAAACTAAACGTTGTAGACTCAAAATTTTTGCTGTATTTAGTGTATTTTATCATCCTGAAGATGATTCCAGCATTAATTTCATTGTGCTTATGCTCATTTTGAAGATTTTGACATTTTCACCTTAAGTGTACAATCAGGGGCTGAAAACGCGTTTAAAGCAATAAAAAGTTCATTTTGGCTCTCACACCTAAACTAAACGTTGTAGACTCAAAATTTTTGCTGTATTTAGTGTATTCTAGCATTCTGAAGATGATTCCAGCATTAATTTCATTGTGCTTATGCTCATTTTTAAGATTTTGACATTTTCACCTAAAGTGCACAATCAGGCTGAAAACGCATTTAAAGCAATAAAAAGTTCATTTTGGCTCTCACACCTAAACTAAACGTTGTAGACTCAAAATTTTTGCTGTATTTAGGGTATTCTAGCATCCTGAAGATGATTCCAGCATTAATTTCATTGTGCTTATGCTCATTTTGAAGATTTTGACATTTTCACCTTAAGTGTACAATCAGGGGCCGAAAACGCGTTTAAAGCAATAAAAAGTTCATTTTTGCTCTCACACCTAAACTAAACGTTGTAGACTCAAAATTTTTGCTGTATTTAGTGTATTCTAGCATCCTGAACATGATTCCAGCATTAATTTAATTGTGCTTATGCTCATTTTTAAGATTTTGACATTTTCACCTAAAGTGCACAATCAGGCTGAAAACGCATTTAAAGCAATAAAAAGTTCATTTTGGCTCTCACACCTAAACTAAACGTTGTAGACTCAAAATTTTTGCTGTATTTAGTGTATTCTAGCATCCTAAAGATGATTCCAGCATTAATTTCATTGTGCTTATGCTCATTTTTAAGATTTTGACATTTTCACCTAAAGTGCACAATCAGGCTGAAAACGCATTTAAAGCAATAAAAAGTTCATTTTGGCTCTCACACCTAAACTAAACGTTGTAGACTCAAAATTTTTGCTGTATTTAGTGTATTCTAGCATCCTGAAGATGATTCCAGCATTAATTTCATTGTGCTTATGCTCATTTTGAAGATTTTGACATTTTCACCTTAAGTGTACAATCAGGGGCTGAAAACGCGTTTAAAGCAATAAAAAGTTCATTTTGGCTCTCACACCTAAACTAAACGTTGTAGAGTCAAAATTTTTGCTGTATTTAGTGTATTCTAGCATCCTGAAGATGATTCCAGCATTAATTTCATTGTGCTTATGCTCATTTTTAAGATTTTGACATTTTCACCTTAAGTGTACAATCAGGGGCTGAAAACGCGTTTAAAGCAATAAAAAGTTCATTTTGGCTCTCACACCTAAACTAAACGTTGTAGACTCAAAATTTTTGCTGTATTCAGTGTATTCTAGCATCCTGAAGATGATTCCAGCATTAATTTCATCGTGCTTATGCTCATTTTGAAGATTTTGACATTTTCACCTAAAGTGCACAATCAGGCTGAAAACGCATTTAAAGCAATAAAAAGTTCATTTTGGCTCACACACCTAAACTAAACGTTGTAGACTCAAAATTTTTGCTGTATTTAGTGTATTCTAGCATCCTGAAGATGATTCCAGCATTAATTTCATTGTGCTTATGCTCATTTTGAAGATTTTGACATTTTCACCTTAAGTGTACAATCAGGGGCTGAAAACGCGTTTAAAGCAATAAAAAGTTCATTTTGGCTCTCACACCTAAACTAAACGTTGTAGACTCAAAATTTTTGCTGTATTCAGTGTATTCTAGCATCCTGAAGATGATTCCAGCATTAATTTCATCGTGCTTATGCTCATTTTGAAGATTTTGACATTTTCACCTAAAGTGCACAATCAGGCTGAAAACGCATTTAAAGCAATAAAAAGTTCATTTTGGCTCACACACCTAAACTAAACGTTGTAGACTCAAAATTTTTGCTGTATTTAGGGTATTCTAGCATCCTGAAGATGATTCCAGCATTAATTTCATTGTGCTTATGCTCATTTTGAAGATTTTGACATTTTCACCTTAAGTGTACAATCAGGGGCTGAAAACGCGTTTAAAGCAATAAAAAGTTCATTTTTGCTCTCACACCTAAACTAAACGTTGTAGACTCAAAATTTTTGCTGTATTTAGTGTATTCTAGCATCCTGAAGATGATTCCAGCATTAATTTAATTGTGCTTATGCTCATTTTTAAGATTTTGTCATTTTCACCTAAAGTGCACAATCAGGCTGAAAACGCATTTAAAGCAATAAAAAGTTCATTTTGGCTCTCACACCTAAACTAAACGTTGTAGACTCAAAATTTTTGCTGTATTTAGTGTATTCTAGCATCCTGAAGATGATTCCAGCATTAATTTCATTGTGCTTATGCTCATTTTGAAGATTTTGACATTTTCACCTTAAGTGTACAATCAGGGGCTGAAAACGCGTTTAAAGCAATAAAAAGTTCATTTTGGCTCTCACACCTAAACTAAACGTTGTAGACTCAAAATTTTTGCTGTATTCAGTGTATTCTAGCATCCTGAAGATGATTCCAGCATTAATTTCATCGTGCTTATGCTCATTTTGAAGATTTTGACATTTTCACCTAAAGTGCACAATCAGGCTGAAAACGCATTTAAAGCAATAAAAAGTTCATTTTGGCTCACACACCTAAAATAAACGTTGTAGACTCAAAATTGTTGCTGTATTTAGTGTATTCTAGCATCCTGAAGATGATTCCAGCATTAATTTCATTGTGCTTATGCTCATTTTGAAGATTTTGACATTTTCACCTTAAGTGTACAATCAGGGGCTGAAAACGCGTTTAAAGCAATAAAAAGTTCATTTTTGCTCTCACACCTAAACTAAACGTTGTAGACTCAAAATTTTTGCTGTATTTAGTGTATTCTAGCATCCTGAACATGATTCCAGCATTAATTTAATTGTGCTTATGCTCATTTTTAAGATTTTGACATTTTCACCTAAAGTGCACAATCAGGCTGAAAACGCATTTAAAGCAATAAAAAGTTCATTTTGGCTCTCACACCTAAACTAAACGTTGTAGACTCAAAATTTTTGCTGTATTTAGTGTATTCTAGCATCCTGAAGATGATTCCAGCATTAATTTCATTGTGCTTATGCTCATTTTTAAGATTTTGACATTTTCACCTAAAGTGCACAATCAGGCTGAAAACGCATTTAAAGCAATAAAAAGTTCATTTTGGCTCTCACACCTAAACTAAACGTTGTAGACTCAAAATTTTTGCTGTATTTAGTGTATTCTAGCATCCTGAAGATGATTCCAGCATTAATTTCATTGTGCTTATGCTCATTTTGAAGATTTTGACATTTTCACCTTAAGTGTACAATCAGGGGCTGAAAACGCGTTTAAAGCAATAAAAAGTTCATTTTTGCTCTCACACCTAAACTAAACGTTGTAGACTCAAAATTTTTGCTGTATTTAGTGTATTCTAGCATCCTGAACATGATTCCAGCATTAATTTAATTGTGCTTATGCTCATTTTTAAGATTTTGTCATTTTCACCTAAAGTGCACAATCAGGCTGAAAACGCATTTAAAGCAATAAAAAGTTCATTTTGGCTCTCACACCTAAACTAAACGTTGTAGACTCAAAATTTTTGCTGTATTTAGTGTATTCTAGCATCCTGAAGATGATTCCAGCATTAATTTCATTGTGCTTATGCTCATTTTGAAGATTTTGACATTTTCACCTTAAGTGTACAATCAGGGGCTGAAAACGCGTTTAAAGCAATAAAAAGTTCATTTTGGCTCTCACACCTAAACTAAACGTTGTAGACTCAAAATTTTTGCTGTATTCAGTGTATTCTAGCATCCTGAAGATGATTCCAGCATTAATTTCATCGTGCTTATGCTCATTTTGAAGATTTTGACATTTTCACCTAAAGTGCACAATCAGGCTGAAAACGCATTTAAAGCAATAAAAAGTTCATTTTGGCTCACACACCTAAAATAAACGTTGTAGACTCAAAATTGTTGCTGTATTTAGTGTATTCTAGCATCCTGAAGATGATTCCAGCATTAATTTCATTGTGCTTATGCTCATTTTGAAGATTTTGACATTTTCACCTTAAGTGTACAATCAGGGGCTGAAAACGCGTTTAAAGCAATAAAAAGTTCATTTTTGCTCTCACACCTAAACTAAACGTTGTAGACTCAAAATTTTTGCTGTATTTAGTGTATTCTAGCATCCTGAACATGATTCCAGCATTAATTTAATTGTGCTTATGCTCATTTTTAAGATTTTGACATTTTCACCTAAAGTGCACAATCAGGCTGAAAACGCATTTAAAGCAATAAAAAGTTCATTTTGGCTCTCACACCTAAACTAAACGTTGTAGACTCAAAATTTTTGCTGTATTTAGTGTATTCTAGCATCCTGAAGATGATTCCAGCATTAATTTCATTGTGCTTATGCTCATTTTTAAGATTTTGACATTTTCACCTAAAGTGCACAATCAGGCTGAAAACGCATTTAAAGCAATAAAAAGTTCATTTTGGCTCTCACACCTAAACTAAACGTTGTAGACTCAAAATTTTTGCTGTATTTAGTGTATTCTAGCATCCTGAAGATGATTCCAGCATTAATTTCATTGTGCTTATGCTCATTTTGAAGATTTTGACATTTTCACCTTAAGTGTACAATCAGGGGCTGAAAACGCGTTTAAAGCAATAAAAAGTTCATTTTTGCTCTCACACCTAAACTAAACGTTGTAGACTCAAAATTTTTGCTGTATTTAGTGTATTCTAGCATCCTGAACATGATTCCAGCATTAATTTAATTGTGCTTATGCTCATTTTTAAGATTTTGACATTTTCACCTAAAGTGCACAATCAGGCTGAAAACGCATTTAAAGCAATAAAAAGTTCATTTTGGCTCTCACACCTAAACTAAACGTTGTAGACTCAAAATTTTTGCTGTATTTAGTGTATTCTAGCATCCTGAAGATGATTCCAGCATTAATTTCATTGTGCTTATGCTCATTTTTAAGATTTTGACATTTTCACCTAAAGTGCACAATCAGGCTGAAAACGCATTTAAAGCAATAAAAAGTTCATTTTGGCTCTCACACCTAAACTAAACGTTGTAGACTCAAAATTTTTGCTGTATTTAGTGTATTCTAGCATCCTGAAGATGATTCCAGCATTAATTTCATTGTGCTTATGCTCATTTTGAAGATTTTGACATTTTCACCTTAAGTGTACAATCAGGGGCTGAAAACGCGTTTAAAGCAATAAAAAGTTCATTTTGGCTCTCACACCTAAACTAAACGTTGTAGAGTCAAAATTTTTGCTGTATTTAGTGTATTCTAGCATCCTGAAGATGATTCCAGCATTAATTTCATTGTGCTTATGCTCATTTTTAAGATTTTGACATTTTCACCTAAAGTGCACAATCAGGCTGAAAACGCATTTAAAGCAATAAAAAGTTCATTTTGGCTCTCACACCTAAACTAAACGTTGTAGACTCAAAATTTTTGCTGTATTTAGTGTATTCTAGCATCCTGAAGATGATTCCAGCATTAATTTCATTGTGCTTATGCTCATTTTGAAGATTTTGACATTTTCACCTTAAGTGTACAATCAGGGGCTGAAAACGCGTTTAAAGCAATAAAAAGTTCATTTTGGCTCTCACACCTAAACTAAACGTTGTAGACTCAAAATTTTTGCTGTATTTAGTGTATTCTAGCATCCTGAAGATGATTCCAGCATTAATTTCATTGTGCTTATGCTCATTTTTAAGATTTTGACATTTTCACCTAAAGTGCACAATCAGGCTGAAAACGCATTTAAAGCAATAAAAAGTTCATTTTGGCTCTCACACCTAAACTAAACGTTGTAGACTCAAAATTTTTGCTGTATTTAGTGTATTTTAGCATCCTGAAGATGATTCCAGCATTAATTTCATTGTGCTTATGCTCATTTTGAAGATTTTGACATTTTCACCTTAAGTGTACAATCAGGGGCTGAAAACGCGTTTAAAGCAATAAAAAGTTCATTTTGGCTCTCACACCTAAACTAAACGTTGTAGACTCAAAATTTTTGCTGTATTTAGTGTATTCTAGCATCCTGAAGATGATTCCAGCATTAATTTCATTGTGCTTATGCTCATTTTTAAGATTTTGACATTTTCACCTAAAGTGCACAATCAGGCTGAAAACGCATTTAAAGCAATAAAAAGTTCATTTTGGCTCTCACACCTAAACTAAACGTTGTAGACTCAAAATTTTTGCTGTATTTAGGGTATTCTAGCATCCTGAAGATGATTCCAGCATTAATTTCATTGTGCTTATGCTCATTTTGAAGATTTTGACATTTTCACCTTAAGTGTACAATCAGGGGCTGAAAACGCGTTTAAAGCAATAAAAAGTTCATTTTTGCTCTCACACCTAAACTAAACGTTGTAGACTCAAAATTTTTGCTGTATTTAGTGTATTCTAGCATCCTGAACATGATTCCAGCATTAATTTAATTGTGCTTATGCTCATTTTTAAGATTTTGACATTTTCACCTAAAGTGCACAATCAGGCTGAAAACGCATTTAAAGCAATAAAAAGTTCATTTTGGCTCTCACACCTAAACTAAACGTTGTAGACTCAAAATTTTTGCTGTATTTAGTGTATTCTAGCATCCTGAAGATGATTCCAGCATTAATTTCATTGTGCTTATGCTCATTTTGAAGATTTTGACATTTTCACCTAAAGTGCACAATCAGGCTGAAAACGCATTTAAAGCAATAAAAAGTTCATTTTGGCTCTCACACCTAAACTAAACGTTGTAAACTCAAAATTTTTGCTGTATTTAGTGTATTCTAGCATCCTGAAGATGATTCCAGCATTAATTTCGTTGTGCTTATGCTCATTTTGAAGATTTTGACATTTTCACCTTAAGTGTACAATCAGGGGCTGAAAACGCGTTTAAAGCAATAAAAAGTTCATTTTGGCTCTCACACCTAAACTAAACGTTGTAGAGTCAAAATTTTTGCTGTATTTAGTGTATTCTAGCATCCTGAAGATGATTCCAGCATTAATTTCATTGTGCTTATGCTCATTTTGAAGATTTTGACATTTTCACCTTAAGTGTACAATCAGGGGCTGAAAACGCGTTTAAAGCAATAAAAAGTTCATTTTGGCTCTCACACCTAAACTAAACGTTGTAGACTCAAAATTTTTGCTGTATTTAGTGTATTCTAGCATCCTGAAGATGATTCCAGCATTAATTTAATTGTGCTTATGCTCATTTTTAAGATTTTGACATTTTCACCTTAAGTGTACAATCAGGGGCTGAAAACGCGTTTAAAGCAATAAAAAGTTCATTTTGGCTCTCACACCTAAACTAAACGTTGTAGACTCAAAATTTTTGCTGTATTCAGTGTATTCTAGCATCCTGAAGATGATTCCAGCATTAATTTCATCGTGCTTATGCTCATTTTGAAGATTTTGACATTTTCACCTAAAGTGCACAATCAGGCTGAAAACGCATTTAAAGCAATAAAAAGTTCATTTTGGCTCACACACCTAAAATAAACGTTGTAGACTCAAAATTTTTGCTGTATTTAGTGTATTCTAGCATCCTGAAGATGATTCCAGCATTAATTTCATTGTGCTTATGCTCATTTTGAAGATTTTGACATTTTCACCTTAAGTGTACAATCAGGGGCTGAAAACGCGTTTAAAGCAATAAAAAGTTCATTTTGGCTCCCACACCTAAACTAAACGTTGTAGACTCAAAATTTTTGCTGTATTTAGTGTATTCTAGCATCCTGAAGATGATTCCAGCATTAATTTCATTGTGCTTATGCTCATTTTTAAGATTTTGACATTTTCACCTAAAGTGCACAATCAGGCTGAAAACGCATTTAAAGCAATAAAAAGTTCATTTTGGCTCTCACACCTAAACTAAACGTTGTAGACTCAAAATTTTTGCTGTATTTAGTGTATTCTAGCATCCTGAAGATGATTCCAGCATTAATTTCATTGTGCTTATGCTCATTTTTAAGATTTTGACATTTTTACCTAAAGTGCACAATCAGGCTGAAAACGCATTTAAAGCAATAAAAAGTTCATTTTGGCTCTCACACCTAAACTAAACGTTGTAGACTCAAAATTTTTGCTGTATTTAGGGTATTCTAGCATCCTGAAGATGATTCCAGCATTAATTTCATTGTGCTTATGCTCATTTTGAAGATTTTGACATTTTCACCTTAAGTGTACAATCAGGGGCTGAAAACGCGTTTAAAGCAATAAAAAGTTCATTTTTGCTCTCACACCTAAACTAAACGTTGTAGACTCAAAATTTTTGCTGTATTTAGTGTATTCTAGCATCCTGAACATGATTCCAGCATTAATTTAATTGTGCTTATGCTCATTTTTAAGATTTTGACATTTTCACCTAAAGTGCACAATCAGGCTGAAAACGCATTTAAAGCAATAAAAAGTTCATTTTGGCTCTCACACCTAAACTAAACGTTGTAGACTCAAAATTTTTGCTGTATTTAGTGTATTCTAGCATCCTGAAGATGATTCCAGCATTAATTTCATTGTGCTTATGCTCATTTTTAAGATTTTGACATTTTCACCTAAAGTGCACAATCAGGCTGAAAACGCATTTAAAGCAATAAAAAGTTCATTTTGGCTCTCACACCTAAACTAAACGTTGTAGACTCAAAATTTTTGCTGTATTTAGTGTATTCTAGCATCCTGAAGATGATTCCAGCATTAATTTCATTGTGCTTATGCTCATTTTGAAGATTTTGACATTTTCACCTTAAGTGTACAATCAGGGGCTGAAAACGCGTTTAAAGCAATAAAAAGTTCATTTTGGCTCTCACACCTAAACTAAACGTTGTAGAGTCAAAATTTTTGCTGTATTTAGTGTATTCTAGCATCCTGAAGATGATTCCAGCATTAATTTCATTGTGCTTATGCTCATTTTTAAGATTTTGACATTTTCACCTAAAGTGCACAATCAGGCTGAAAACGCATTTAAAGCAATAAAAAGTTCATTTTGGCTCTCACACCTAAACTAAACGTTGTAGACTCAAAATTTTTGCTGTATTTAGTGTATTCTAGCATCCTGAAGATGATTCCAGCATTAATTTCATTGTGCTTATGCTCATTTTGAAGATTTTGACATTTTCACCTTCAGTGTACAATCAGGGGCTGAAAACGCGTTTAAAGCAATAAAAAGTTCATTTTGGCTCTCACACCTAAACTAAACGTTGTAGACTCAAAATTTTTGCTGTATTTAGTGTATTCTAGCATCCTGAAGATGATTCCAGCATTAATTTCATTGTGCTTATGCTCATTTTTAAGATTTTGACATTTTCACCTAAAGTGCACAATCAGGCTGAAAACGCATTTAAAGCAATAAAAAGTTCATTTTGGCTCTCACACCTAAACTAAACGTTGTAGACTCAAAATTTTTGCTGTATTTAGTGTATTTTATCATCCTGAAGATGATTCCAGCATTAATTTCATTGTGCTTATGCTCATTTTGAAGATTTTGACATTTTCACCTTAAGTGTACAATCAGGGGCTGAAAACGCGTTTAAAGCAATAAAAAGTTCATTTTGGCTCTCACACCTAAACTAAACGTTGTAGACTCAAAATTTTTGCTGTATTTAGTGTATTCTAGCATTCTGAAGATGATTCCAGCATTAATTTCATTGTGCTTATGCTCATTTTTAAGATTTTGACATTTTCACCTAAAGTGCACAATCAGGCTGAAAACGCATTTAAAGCAATAAAAAGTTCATTTTGGCTCTCACACCTAAACTAAACGTTGTAGACTCAAAATTTTTGCTGTATTTAGGGTATTCTAGCATCCTGAAGATGATTCCAGCATTAATTTCATTGTGCTTATGCTCATTTTGAAGATTTTGACATTTTCACCTTAAGTGTACAATCAGGGGCCGAAAACGCGTTTAAAGCAATAAAAAGTTCATTTTTGCTCTCACACCTAAACTAAACGTTGTAGACTCAAAATTTTTGCTGTATTTAGTGTATTCTAGCATCCTGAACATGATTCCAGCATTAATTTAATTGTGCTTATGCTCATTTTTAAGATTTTGACATTTTCACCTAAAGTGCACAATCAGGCTGAAAACGCATTTAAAGCAATAAAAAGTTCATTTTGGCTCTCACACCTAAACTAAACGTTGTAGACTCAAAATTTTTGCTGTATTTAGTGTATTCTAGCATCCTAAAGATGATTCCAGCATTAATTTCATTGTGCTTATGCTCATTTTTAAGATTTTGACATTTTCACCTAAAGTGCACAATCAGGCTGAAAACGCATTTAAAGCAATAAAAAGTTCATTTTGGCTCTCACACCTAAACTAAACGTTGTAGACTCAAAATTTTTGCTGTATTTAGTGTATTCTAGCATCCTGAAGATGATTCCAGCATTAATTTCATTGTGCTTATGCTCATTTTGAAGATTTTGACATTTTCACCTTAAGTGTACAATCAGGGGCTGAAAACGCGTTTAAAGCAATAAAAAGTTCATTTTGGCTCTCACACCTAAACTAAACGTTGTAGAGTCAAAATTTTTGCTGTATTTAGTGTATTCTAGCATCCTGAAGATGATTCCAGCATTAATTTCATTGTGCTTATGCTCATTTTTAAGATTTTGACATTTTCACCTTAAGTGTACAATCAGGGGCTGAAAACCCGTTTAAAGCAATAAAAAGTTCATTTTGGCTCTCACACCTAAACTAAACGTTGTAGACTCAAAATTTTTGCTGTATTCAGTGTATTCTAGCATCCTGAAGATGATTCCAGCATTAATTTCATCGTGCTTATGCTCATTTTGAAGATTTTGACATTTTCACCTAAAGTGCACAATCAGGCTGAAAACGCATTTAAAGCAATAAAAAGTTCATTTTGGCTCACACACCTAAACTAAACGTTGTAGACTCAAAATTTTTGCTGTATTTAGTGTATTCTAGCATCCTGAAGATGATTCCAGCATTAATTTCATTGTGCTTATGCTCATTTTGAAGATTTTGACATTTTCACCTTAAGTGTACAATCAGGGGCTGAAAACGCGTTTAAAGCAATAAAAAGTTCATTTTGGCTCTCACACCTAAACTAAACGTTGTAGACTCAAAATTTTTGCTGTATTCAGTGTATTCTAGCATCCTGAAGATGATTCCAGCATTAATTTCATCGTGCTTATGCTCATTTTGAAGATTTTGACATTTTCACCTAAAGTGCACAATCAGGCTGAAAACGCATTTAAAGCAATAAAAAGTTCATTTTGGCTCACACACCTAAACTAAACGTTGTAGACTCAAAATTTTTGCTGTATTTAGGGTATTCTAGCATCCTGAAGATGATTCCAGCATTAATTTCATTGTGCTTATGCTCATTTTGAAGATTTTGACATTTTCACCTTAAGTGTACAATCAGGGGCTGAAAACGCGTTTAAAGCAATAAAAAGTTCATTTTTGCTCTCACACCTAAACTAAACGTTGTAGACTCAAAATTTTTGCTGTATTTAGTGTATTCTAGCATCCTGAAGATGATTCCAGCATTAATTTAATTGTGCTTATGCTCATTTTTAAGATTTTGTCATTTTCACCTAAAGTGCACAATCAGGCTGAAAACGCATTTAAAGCAATAAAAAGTTCATTTTGGCTCTCACACCTAAACTAAACGTTGTAGACTCAAAATTTTTGCTGTATTTAGTGTATTCTAGCATCCTGAAGATGATTCCAGCATTAATTTCATTGTGCTTATGCTCATTTTGAAGATTTTGACATTTTCACCTTAAGTGTACAATCAGGGGCTGAAAACGCGTTTAAAGCAATAAAAAGTTCATTTTGGCTCTCACACCTAAACTAAACGTTGTAGACTCAAAATTCTTGCTGTATTCAGTGTATTCTAGCATCCTGAAGATGATTCCAGCATTAATTTCATCGTGCTTATGCTCATTTTGAAGATTTTGACATTTTCACCTAAAGTGCACAATCAGGCTGAAAACGCATTTAAAGCAATAAAAAGTTCATTTTGGCTCACACACCTAAAATAAACGTTGTAGACTCAAAATTGTTGCTGTATTTAGTGTATTCTAGCATCCTGAAGATGATTCCAGCATTAATTTCATTGTGCTTATGCTCATTTTGAAGATTTTGACATTTTCACCTTAAGTGTACAATCAGGGGCTGAAAACGCGTTTAAAGCAATAAAAAGTTCATTTTGGCTCTCACACCTAAACTAAACGTTGTAGACTCAAAATTTTTGCTGTATTTAGTGTATTCTAGCATCCTGAAGATGATTCCAGCATTAATTTCATTGTGCTTATGCTCATTTTTAAGATTTTGACATTTTCACCTAAAGTGCACAATCAGGCTGAAAACGCATTTAAAGCAATAAAAAGTTCATTTTGGCTCTCACACCTAAACTAAACGTTGTAGACTCAAAATTTTTGCTGTATTTAGGGTATTCTAGCATCCTGAAGATGATTCCAGCATTAATTTCATTGTTCTTATGCTCATTTTGAAGATTTTGACATTTTCACCTTAAGTGTACAATCAGGGGCTGAAAACGCGTTTAAAGCAATAAAAAGTTCATTTTTGCTCTCACACCTAAACTAAACGTTGTAGACTCAAAATTTTTGCTGTATTTAGTGTATTCTAGCATCCTGAACATGATTCCAGCATTAATTTAATTGTGCTTATGCTCATTTTTAAGATTTTGACATTTTCACCTAAAGTGCACAATCAGGCTGAAAACGCATTTAAAGCAATAAAAAGTTCATTTTGGCTCTCACACCTAAACTAAACGTTGTAGACTCAAAATTTTTGCTGTATTTAGTGTATTCTAGCATCCTGAAGATGATTCCAGCATTAATTTCATTGTGCTTATGCTCATTTTTAAGATTTTGACATTTTCACCTAAAGTGCACAATCAGGCTGAAAACGCATTTAAAGCAATAAAAAGTTCATTTTGGCTCTCACACCTAAACTAAACGTTGTAGACTCAAAATTTTTGCTGTATTTAGTGTATTCTAGCATCCTGAAGATGATTCCAGCATTAATTTCATTGTGCTTATGCTCATTTTGAAGATTTTGACATTTTCACCTTAAGTGTACAATCAGGGGCTGAAAACGCGTTTAAAGCAATAAAAAGTTCATTTTGGCTCTCACACCTAAACTAAACGTTGTAGACTCAAAATTTTTGCTGTATTCAGTGTATTCTAGCATCCTGAAGATGATTCCAGCATTAATTTCATCGTGCTTATGCTCATTTTGAAGATTTTGACATTTTCACCTAAAGTGCACAATCAGGCTGAAAACGCATTTAAAGCAATAAAAAGTTCATTTTGGCTCACACACCTAAACTAAACGTTGTAGACTCAAAATTTTTGCTGTATTTAGGGTATTCTAGCATCCTGAAGATGATTCCAGCATTAATTTCATTGTGCTTATGCTCATTTTGAAGATTTTGACATTTTCACCTTAAGTGTACAATCAGGGGCTGAAAACGCGTTTAAAGCAATAAAAAGTTCATTTTTGCTCTCACACCTAAACTAAACGTTGTAGACTCAAAATTTTTGCTGTATTTAGTGTATTCTAGCATCCTGAAGATGATTCCAGCATTAATTTAATTGTGCTTATGCTCATTTTTAAGATTTTGTCATTTTCACCTAAAGTGCACAATCAGGCTGAAAACGCATTTAAAGCAATAAAAAGTTCATTTTGGCTCTCACACCTAAACTAAACGTTGTAGACTCAAAATTTTTGCTGTATTTAGTGTATTCTAGCATCCTGAAGATGATTCCAGCATTAATTTCATTGTGCTTATGCTCATTTTGAAGATTTTGACATTTTCACCTTAAGTGTACAATCAGGGGCTGAAAACGCGTTTAAAGCAATAAAAAGTTCATTTTGGCTCTCACACCTAAACTAAACGTTGTAGACTCAAAATTTTTGCTGTATTCAGTGTATTCTAGCATCCTGAAGATGATTCCAGCATTAATTTCATCGTGCTTATGCTCATTTTGAAGATTTTGACATTTTCACCTAAAGTGCACAATCAGGCTGAAAACGCATTTAAAGCAATAAAAAGTTCATTTTGGCTCACACACCTAAAATAAACGTTGTAGACTCAAAATTGTTGCTGTATTTAGTGTATTCTAGCATCCTGAAGATGATTCCAGCATTAATTTCATTGTGCTTATGCTCATTTTGAAGATTTTGACATTTTCACCTTAAGTGTACAATCAGGGGCTGAAAACGCGTTTAAAGCAATAAAAAGTTCATTTTTGCTCTCACACCTAAACTAAACGTTGTAGACTCAAAATTTTTGCTGTATTTAGTGTATTCTAGCATCCTGAACATGATTCCAGCATTAATTTAATTGTGCTTATGCTCATTTTTAAGATTTTGACATTTTCACCTAAAGTGCACAATCAGGCTGAAAACGCATTTAAAGCAATAAAAAGTTCATTTTGGCTCTCACACCTAAACTAAACGTTGTAGACTCAAAATTTTTGCTGTATTTAGTGTATTCTAGCATCCTGAAGATGATTCCAGCATTAATTTCATTGTGCTTATGCTCATTTTTAAGATTTTGACATTTTCACCTAAAGTGCACAATCAGGCTGAAAACGCATTTAAAGCAATAAAAAGTTCATTTTGGCTCTCACACCTAAACTAAACGTTGTAGACTCAAAATTTTTGCTGTATTTAGTGTATTCTAGCATCCTGAAGATGATTCCAGCATTAATTTCATTGTGCTTATGCTCATTTTGAAGATTTTGACATTTTCACCCTAAGTGTACAATCAGGGGCTGAAAACGCGTTTAAAGCAATAAAAAGTTCATTTTTGCTCTCACACCTAAACTAAACGTTGTAGACTCAAAATTTTTGCTGTATTTAGTGTATTCTAGCATCCTGAACATGATTCCAGCATTAATTTAATTGTGCTTATGCTCATTTTTAAGATTTTGACATTTTCACCTAAAGTGCACAATCAGGCTGAAAACGCATTTAAAGCAATAAAAAGTTCATTTTGGCTCTCACACCTAAACTAAACGTTGTAGACTCAAAATTTTTGCTGTATTTAGTGTATTCTAGCATCCTGAAGATGATTCCAGCATTAATTTCATTGTGCTTATGCTCATTTTTAAGATTTTGACATTTTCACCTAAAGTGCACAATCAGGCTGAAAACGCATTTAAAGCAATAAAAAGTTCATTTTGGCTCTCACACCTAAACTAAACGTTGTAGACTCAAAATTTTTGCTGTATTTAGTGTATTCTAGCATCCTGAAGATGATTCCAGCATTAATTTCATTGTGCTTATGCTCATTTTGAAGATTTTGACATTTTCACCTTAAGTGTACAATCAGGGGCTGAAAACGCGTTTAAAGCAATAAAAAGTTCATTTTGGCTCTCACACCTAAACTAAACGTTGTAGAGTCAAAATTTTTGCTGTATTTAGTGTATTCTAGCATCCTGAAGATGATTCCAGCATTAATTTCATTGTGCTTATGCTCATTTTTAAGATTTTGACATTTTCACCTAAAGTGCACAATCAGGCTGAAAACGCATTTAAAGCAATAAAAAGTTCATTTTGGCTCTCACACCTAAACTAAACGTTGTAGACTCAAAATTTTTGCTGTATTTAGTGTATTCTAGCATCCTGAAGATGATTCCAGCATTAATTTCATTGTGCTTATGCTCATTTTGAAGATTTTGACATTTTCACCTTAAGTGTACAATCAGGGGCTGAAAACGCGTTTAAAGCAATAAAAAGTTCATTTTGGCTCTCACACCTAAACTAAACGTTGTAGACTCAAAATTTTTGCTGTATTTAGTGTATTCTAGCATCCTGAAGATGATTCCAGCATTAATTTCATTGTGCTTATGCTCATTTTTAAGATTTTGACATTTTCACCTAAAGTGCACAATCAGGCTGAAAACGCATTTAAAGCAATAAAAAGTTCATTTTGGCTCTCACACCTAAACTAAACGTTGTAGACTCAAAATTTTTGCTGTATTTAGTGTATTTTAGCATCCTGAAGATGATTCCAGCATTAATTTCATTGTGCTTATGCTCATTTTTAAGATTTTGACATTTTCACCTAAAGTGCACAATCAGGCTGAAAACGCATTTAAAGCAATAAAAAGTTCATTTTGGCTCTCACACCTAAACTAAACGTTGTAGACTCAAAATTTTTGCTGTATTTAGGGTATTCTAGCATCCTGAAGATGATTCCAGCATTAATTTCATTGTGCTTATGCTCATTTTGAAGATTTTGACATTTTCACCTTAAGTGTACAATCAGGGGCTGAAAACGCGTTTAAAGCAATAAAAAGTTCATTTTTGCTCTCACACCTAAACTAAACGTTGTAGACTCAAAATTTTTGCTGTATTTAGTGTATTCTAGCATCCTGAACATGATTCCAGCATTAATTTAATTGTGCTTATGCTCATTTTTAAGATTTTGACATTTTCACCTAAAGTGCACAATCAGGCTGAAAACGCATTTAAAGCAATAAAAAGTTCATTTTGGCTCTCACACCTAAACTAAACGTTGTAGACTCAAAATTTTTGCTGTATTTAGTGTATTCTAGCATCCTGAAGATGATTCCAGCATTAATTTCATTGTGCTTATGCTCATTTTGAAGATTTTGACATTTTCACCTAAAGTGCACAATCAGGCTGAAAACGCATTTAAAGCAATAAAAAGTTCATTTTGGCTCTCACACCTAAACTAAACGTTGTAAACTCAAAATTTTTGCTGTATTTAGTGTATTCTAGCATCCTGAAGATGATTCCAGCATTAATTTCGTTGTGCTTATGCTCATTTTGAAGATTTTGACATTTTCACCTTAAGTGTACAATCAGGGGCTGAAAACGCGTTTAAAGCAATAAAAAGTTCATTTTGGCTCTCACACCTAAACTAAACGTTGTAGAGTCAAAATTTTTGCTGTATTTAGTGTATTCTAGCATCCTGAAGATGATTCCAGCATTAATTTCATTGTGCTTATGCTCATTTTGAAGATTTTGACATTTTCACCTTAAGTGTACAATCAGGGGCTGAAAACGCGTTTAAAGCAATAAAAAGTTCATTTTGGCTCTCACACCTAAACTAAACGTTGTAGACTCAAAATTTTTGCTGTATTTAGTGTATTCTAGCATCCTGAAGATGATTCCAGCATTAATTTAATTGTGCTTATGCTCATTTTTAAGATTTTGACATTTTCACCTTAAGTGTACAATCAGGGGCTGAAAACGCGTTTAAAGCAATAAAAAGTTCATTTTGGCTCTCACACCTAAACTAAACGTTGTAGACTCAAAATTTTTGCTGTATTCAGTGTATTCTAGCATCCTGAAGATGATTCCAGCATTAATTTCATCGTGCTTATGCTCATTTTGAAGATTTTGACATTTTCACCTAAAGTGCACAATCAGGCTGAAAACGCATTTAAAGCAATAAAAAGTTCATTTTGGCTCACACACCTAAAATAAACGTTGTAGACTCAAAATTTTTGCTGTATTTAGTGTATTCTAGCATCCTGAAGATGATTCCAGCATTAATTTCATTGTGCTTATGCTCATTTTGAAGATTTTGACATTTTCACCTTAAGTGTACAATCAGGGGCTGAAAACGCGTTTAAAGCAATAAAAAGTTCATTTTGGCTCCCACACCTAAACTAAACGTTGTAGACTCAAAATTTTTGCTGTATTTAGTGTATTCTAGCATCCTGAAGATGATTCCAGCATTAATTTCATTGTGCTTATGCTCATTTTTAAGATTTTGACATTTTCACCTAAAGTGCACAATCAGGCTGAAAACGCATTTAAAGCAATAAAAAGTTCATTTTGGCTCTCACACCTAAACTAAACGTTGTAGACTCAAAATTTTTGCTGTATTTAGTGTATTCTAGCATCCTGAAGATGATTCCAGCATTAATTTCATTGTGCTTATGCTCATTTTTAAGATTTTGACATTTTTACCTAAAGTGCACAATCAGGCTGAAAACGCATTTAAAGCAATAAAAAGTTCATTTTGGCTCTCACACCTAAACTAAACGTTGTAGACTCAAAATTTTTGCTGTATTTAGGGTATTCTAGCATCCTGAAGATGATTCCAGCATTAATTTCATTGTGCTTATGCTCATTTTGAAGATTTTGACATTTTCACCTTAAGTGTACAATCAGGGGCTGAAAACGCGTTTAAAGCAATAAAAAGTTCATTTTTGCTCTCACACCTAAACTAAACGTTGTAGACTCAAAATTTTTGCTGTATTTAGTGTATTCTAGCATCCTGAACATGATTCCAGCATTAATTTAATTGTGCTTATGCTCATTTTTAAGATTTTGACATTTTCACCTAAAGTGCACAATCAGGCTGAAAACGCATTTAAAGCAATAAAAAGTTCATTTTGGCTCTCACACCTAAACTAAACGTTGTAGACTCAAAATTTTTGCTGTATTTAGTGTATTCTAGCATCCTGAAGATGATTCCAGCATTAATTTCATTGTGCTTATGCTCATTTTTAAGATTTTGACATTTTCACCTAAAGTGCACAATCAGGCTGAAAACGCATTTAAAGCAATAAAAAGTTCATTTTGGCTCTCACACCTAAACTAAACGTTGTAGACTCAAAATTTTTGCTGTATTTAGTGTATTCTAGCATCCTGAAGATGATTCCAGCATTAATTTCATTGTGCTTATGCTCATTTTGAAGATTTTGACATTTTCACCTTAAGTGTACAATCAGGGGCTGAAAACGCGTTTAAAGCAATAAAAAGTTCATTTTGGCTCTCACACCTAAACTAAACGTTGTAGAGTCAAAATTTTTGCTGTATTTAGTGTATTCTAGCATCCTGAAGATGATTCCAGCATTAATTTCATTGTGCTTATGCTCATTTTTAAGATTTTGACATTTTCACCTAAAGTGCACAATCAGGCTGAAAACGCATTTAAAGCAATAAAAAGTTCATTTTGGCTCTCACACCTAAACTAAACGTTGTAGACTCAAAATTTTTGCTGTATTTAGTGTATTCTAGCATCCTGAAGATGATTCCAGCATTAATTTCATTGTGCTTATGCTCATTTTGAAGATTTTGACATTTTCACCTTCAGTGTACAATCAGGGGCTGAAAACGCGTTTAAAGCAATAAAAAGTTCATTTTGGCTCTCACACCTAAACTAAACGTTGTAGACTCAAAATTTTTGCTGTATTTAGTGTATTCTAGCATCCTGAAGATGATTCCAGCATTAATTTCATTGTGCTTATGCTCATTTTTAAGATTTTGACATTTTCACCTAAAGTGCACAATCAGGCTGAAAACGCATTTAAAGCAATAAAAAGTTCATTTTGGCTCTCACACCTAAACTAAACGTTGTAGACTCAAAATTTTTGCTGTATTTAGTGTATTCTAGCATCCTGAAGATGATTCCAGCATTAATTTCATTGTGCTTATGCTCATTTTGAAGATTTTGACATTTTCACCTTAAGTGTACAATCAGGGGCTGAAAACGCGTTTAAAGCAATAAAAAGTTCATTTTGGCTCTCACACCTAAACTAAACGTTGTAGAGTCAAAATTTTTGCTGTATTTAGTGTATTCTAGCATCCTGAAGATGATTCCAGCATTAATTTCATTGTGCTTATGCTCATTTTTAAGATTTTGACATTTTCACCTAAAGTGCACAATCAGGCTGAAAACGCATTTAAAGCAATAAAAAGTTCATTTTGGCTCTCACACCTAAACTAAACGTTGTAGACTCAAAATTTTTGCTGTATTTAGTGTATTCTAGCATCCTGAAGATGATTCCAGCATTAATTTCATTGTGCTTATGCTCATTTTGAAGATTTTGACATTTTCACCTTCAGTGTACAATCAGGGGCTGAAAACGCGTTTAAAGCAATAAAAAGTTCATTTTGGCTCTCACACCTAAACTAAACGTTGTAGACTCAAAATTTTTGCTGTATTTAGTGTATTCTAGCATCCTGAAGATGATTCCAGCATTAATTTCATTGTGCTTATGCTCATTTTTAAGATTTTGACATTTTCACCTAAAGTGCACAATCAGGCTGAAAACGCATTTAAAGCAATAAAAAGTTCATTTTGGCTCTCACACCTAAACTAAACGTTGTAGACTCAAAATTTTTGCTGTATTTAGTGTATTTTATCATCCTGAAGATGATTCCAGCATTAATTTCATTGTGCTTATGCTCATTTTGAAGATTTTGACATTTTCACCTTAAGTGTACAATCAAGGGCTGAAAACGCGTTTAAAGCAATAAAAAGTTCATTTTGGCTCTCACACCTAAACTAAACGTTGTAGACTCAAAATTTTTGCTGTATTTAGTGTATTCTAGCATTCTGAAGATGATTCCAGCATTAATTTCATTGTGCTTATGCTCATTTTTAAGATTTTGACATTTTCACCTAAAGTGCACAATCAGGCTGAAAACGCATTTAAAGCAATAAAAAGTTCATTTTGGCTCTCACACCTAAACTAAACGTTGTAGACTCAAAATTTTTGCTGTATTTAGGGTATTCTAGCATCCTGAAGATGATTCCAGCATTAATTTCATTGTGCTTATGCTCATTTTGAAGATTTTGACATTTTCACCTTAAGTGTACAATCAGGGGCCGAAAACGCGTTTAAAGCAATAAAAAGTTCATTTTTGCTCTCACACCTAAACTAAACGTTGTAGACTCAAAATTTTTGCTGTATTTAGTGTATTCTAGCATCCTGAACATGATTCCAGCATTAATTTAATTGTGCTTATGCTCATTTTTAAGATTTTGACATTTTCACCTAAAGTGCACAATCAGGCTGAAAACGCATTTAAAGCAATAAAAAGTTCATTTTGGCTCTCACACCTAAACTAAACGTTGTAGACTCAAAATTTTTGCTGTATTTAGTGTATTCTAGCATCCTAAAGATGATTCCAGCATTAATTTCATTGTGCTTATGCTCATTTTTAAGATTTTGACATTTTCACCTAAAGTGCACAATCAGGCTGAAAACGCATTTAAAGCAATAAAAAGTTCATTTTGGCTCTCACACCTAAACTAAACGTTGTAGACTCAAAATTTTTGCTGTATTTAGTGTATTCTAGCATCCTGAAGATGATTCCAGCATTAATTTCATTGTGCTTATGCTCATTTTGAAGATTTTGACATTTTCACCTTAAGTGTACAATCAGGGGCTGAAAACGCGTTTAAAGCAATAAAAAGTTCATTTTGGCTCTCACACCTAAACTAAACGTTGTAGAGTCAAAATTTTTGCTGTATTTAGTGTATTCTAGCATCCTGAAGATGATTCCAGCATTAATTTCATTGTGCTTATGCTCATTTTTAAGATTTTGACATTTTCACCTTAAGTGTACAATCAGGGGCTGAAAACGCGTTTAAAGCAATAAAAAGTTCATTTTGGCTCTCACACCTAAACTAAACGTTGTAGACTCAAAATTTTTGCTGTATTCAGTGTATTCTAGCATCCTGAAGATGATTCCAGCATTAATTTCATCGTGCTTATGCTCATTTTGAAGATTTTGACATTTTCACCTAAAGTGCACAATCAGGCTGAAAACGCATTTAAAGCAATAAAAAGTTCATTTTGGCTCACACACCTAAACTAAACGTTGTAGACTCAAAATTTTTGCTGTATTTAGTGTATTCTAGCATCCTGAAGATGATTCCAGCATTAATTTCATTGTGCTTATGCTCATTTTGAAGATTTTGACATTTTCACCTTAAGTGTACAATCAGGGGCTGAAAACGCGTTTAAAGCAATAAAAAGTTCATTTTGGCTCTCACACCTAAACTAAACGTTGTAGACTCAAAATTTTTGCTGTATTCAGTGTATTCTAGCATCCTGAAGATGATTCCAGCATTAATTTCATCGTGCTTATGCTCATTTTGAAGATTTTGACATTTTCACCTAAAGTGCACAATCAGGCTGAAAACGCATTTAAAGCAATAAAAAGTTCATTTTGGCTCACACACCTAAACTAAACGTTGTAGACTCAAAATTTTTGCTGTATTTAGGGTATTCTAGCATCCTGAAGATGATTCCAGCATTAATTTCATTGTGCTTATGCTCATTTTGAAGATTTTGACATTTTCACCTTAAGTGTACAATCAGGGGCTGAAAACGCGTTTAAAGCAATAAAAAGTTCATTTTTGCTCTCACACCTAAACTAAACGTTGTAGACTCAAAATTTTTGCTGTATTTAGTGTATTCTAGCATCCTGAAGATGATTCCAGCATTAATTTAATTGTGCTTATGCTCATTTTTAAGATTTTGTCATTTTCACCTAAAGTGCACAATCAGGCTGAAAACGCATTTAAAGCAATAAAAAGTTCATTTTGGCTCTCACACCTAAACTAAACGTTGTAGACTCAAAATTTTTGCTGTATTTAGTGTATTCTAGCATCCTGAAGATGATTCCAGCATTAATTTCATTGTGCTTATGCTCATTTTGAAGATTTTGACATTTTCACCTTAAGTGTACAATCAGGGGCTGAAAACGCGTTTAAAGCAATAAAAAGTTCATTTTGGCTCTCACACCTAAACTAAACGTTGTAGACTCAAAATTCTTGCTGTATTCAGTGTATTCTAGCATCCTGAAGATGATTCCAGCATTAATTTCATCGTGCTTATGCTCATTTTGAAGATTTTGACATTTTCACCTAAAGTGCACAATCAGGCTGAAAACGCATTTAAAGCAATAAAAAGTTCATTTTGGCTCACACACCTAAAATAAACGTTGTAGACTCAAAATTGTTGCTGTATTTAGTGTATTCTAGCATCCTGAAGATGATTCCAGCATTAATTTCATTGTGCTTATGCTCATTTTGAAGATTTTGACATTTTCACCTTAAGTGTACAATCAGGGGCTGAAAACGCGTTTAAAGCAATAAAAAGTTCATTTTGGCTCTCACACCTAAACTAAACGTTGTAGACTCAAAATTTTTGCTGTATTTAGTGTATTCTAGCATCCTGAAGATGATTCCAGCATTAATTTCATTGTGCTTATGCTCATTTTTAAGATTTTGACATTTTCACCTAAAGTGCACAATCAGGCTGAAAACGCATTTAAAGCAATAAAAAGTTCATTTTGGCTCTCACACCTAAACTAAACGTTGTAGACTCAAAATTTTTGCTGTATTTAGGGTATTCTAGCATCCTGAAGATGATTCCAGCATTAATTTCATTGTTCTTATGCTCATTTTGAAGATTTTGACATTTTCACCTTAAGTGTACAATCAGGGGCTGAAAACGCGTTTAAAGCAATAAAAAGTTCATTTTTGCTCTCACACCTAAACTAAACGTTGTAGACTCAAAATTTTTGCTGTATTTAGTGTATTCTAGCATCCTGAACATGATTCCAGCATTAATTTAATTGTGCTTATGCTCATTTTTAAGATTTTGACATTTTCACCTAAAGTGCACAATCAGGCTGAAAACGCATTTAAAGCAATAAAAAGTTCATTTTGGCTCTCACACCTAAACTAAACGTTGTAGACTCAAAATTTTTGCTGTATTTAGTGTATTCTAGCATCCTGAAGATGATTCCAGCATTAATTTCATTGTGCTTATGCTCATTTTTAAGATTTTGACATTTTCACCTAAAGTGCACAATCAGGCTGAAAACGCATTTAAAGCAATAAAAAGTTCATTTTGGCTCTCACACCTAAACTAAACGTTGTAGACTCAAAATTTTTGCTGTATTTAGTGTATTCTAGCATCCTGAAGATGATTCCAGCATTAATTTCATTGTGCTTATGCTCATTTTGAAGATTTTGACATTTTCACCTTAAGTGTACAATCAGGGGCTGAAAACGCGTTTAAAGCAATAAAAAGTTCATTTTGGCTCTCACACCTAAACTAAACGTTGTAGACTCAAAATTTTTGCTGTATTTAGTGTATTCTAGCATCCTGAAGATGATTCCAGCATTAATTTCATTGTGCTTATGCTCATTTTTAAGATTTTGACATTTTCACCTAAAGTGCACAATCAGGCTGAAAACGCATTTAAAGCAATAAAAAGTTCATTTTGGCTCTCACACCTAAACTAAACGTTGTAGACTCAAAATTTTTGCTGTATTTAGTGTATTCTAGCATCCTGAAGATGATTCCAGCATTAATTTCATTGTGCTTATGCTCATTTTGAAGATTTTGACATTTTCACCTTAAGTGTACAATCAGGGGCTGAAAACGCGTTTAAAGCAATAAAAAGTTCATTTTGGCTCTCACACCTAAACTAAACGTTGTAGACTCAAAATTTTTGCTGTATTTAGTGTATTCTAGCATCCTGAAGATGATTCCAGCATTAATTTCATTGTGCTTATGCTCATTTTTAAGATTTTGACATTTTCACCTAAAGTGCACAATCAGGCTGAAAACGCATTTAAAGCAATAAAAAGTTCATTTTGGCTCTCACACCTAAACTAAACGTTGTAGACTCAAAATTTTTGCTGTATTTAGTGTATTTTAGCATCCTGAAGATGATTCCAGCATTAATTTCATTGTGCTTATGCTCATTTTGAAGATTTTGACATTTTCACCTTAAGTGTACAATCAGGGGCTGAAAACGCGTTTAAAGCAATAAAAAGTTCATTTTGGCTCTCACACCTAAACTAAACGTTGTAGACTCAAAATTTTTGCTGTATTTAGTGTATTCTAGCATCCTGAAGATGATTCCAGCATTAATTTCATTGTGCTTATGCTCATTTTTAAGATTTTGACATTTTTACCTAAAGTGCACAATCAGGCTGAAAACGCATTTAAAGCAATAAAAAGTTCATTTTGGCTCTCACACCTAAACTAAACGTTGTAGACTCAAAATTTTTGCTGTATTTAGGGTATTCTAGCATCCTGAAGATGATTCCAGCATTAATTTCATTGTGCTTATGCTCATTTTGAAGATTTTGACATTTTCACCTTAAGTGTACAATCAGGGGCTGAAAACGCGTTTAAAGCAATAAAAAGTTCATTTTTGCTCTCACACCTAAACTAAACGTTGTAGACTCAAAATTTTGCTGTATTTAGTGTATTCTAGCATCCTGAACATGATTCCAGCATTAATTTAATTGTGCTTATGCTCATTTTTAAGATTTTGACATTTTCACCTAAAGTGCACAATCAGGCTGAAAACGCATTTAAAGCAATAAAAAGTTCATTTTGGCTCTCACACCTAAACTAAACGTTGTAGACTCAAAATTTTTGCTGTATTTAGTGTATTCTAGCATCCTGAAGATGATTCCAGCATTAATTTCATTGTGCTTATGCTCATTTTGAAGATTTTGACATTTTCACCTAAAGTGCACAATCAGGCTGAAAACGCATTTAAAGCAATAAAAAGTTCATTTTGGCTCTCACACCTAAACTAAACGTTGTAGACTCAAAATTTTTGCTGTATTTAGTGTATTCTAGCATCCTGAAGATGATTCCAGCATTAATTTCGTTGTGCTTATGCTCATTTTGAAGATTTTGACATTTTCACCTTAAGTGTACAATCAGGGGCTGAAAACGCGTTTAAAGCAATAAAAAGTTCATTTTGGCTCTCACACCTAAACTAAACGTTGTAGAGTCAAAATTTTTGCTGTATTTAGTGTATTCTAGCATCCTGAAGATGATTCCAGCATTAATTTCATTGTGCTTATGCTCATTTTGAAGATTTTGACATTTTCACCTTAAGTGTACAATCAGGGGCTGAAAACGCGTTTAAAGCAATAAAAAGTTCATTTTGGCTCTCACACCTAAACTAAACGTTGTAGACTCAAAATTTTTGCTGTATTTAGTGTATTCTAGCATCCTGAAGATGATTCCAGCATTAATTTAATTGTGCTTATGCTCATTTTTAAGATTTTGACATTTTCACCTTAAGTGTACAATCAGGGGCTGAAAACGCGTTTAAAGCAATAAAAAGTTCATTTTGGCTCTCACACCTAAACTAAACGTTGTAGACTCAAATTTTTTGCTGTATTCAGTGTATTCTAGCATCCTGAAGATGATTCCAGCATTAATTTCATCGTGCTTATGCTCATTTTGAAGATTTTGACATTTTCACCTAAAGTGCACAATCAGGCTGAAAACGCATTTAAAGCAATAAAAAGTTCATTTTGGCTCACACACCTAAAATAAACGTTGTAGACTCAAAATTTTTGCTGTATTTAGTGTATTCTAGCATCCTGAAGATGATTCCAGCATTAATTTCATTGTGCTTATGCTCATTTTGAAGATTTTGACATTTTCACCTTAAGTGTACAATCAGGGGCTGAAAACGCGTTTAAAGCAATAAAAAGTTCATTTTGGCTCCCACACCTAAACTAAACGTTGTAGACTCAAAATTTTTGATGTATTTAGTGTATTCTAGCATCCTGAAGATGATTCCAGCATTAATTTCATTGTGCTTATGCTCATTTTTAAGATTTTGACATTTTCACCTAAAGTGCACAATCAGGCTGAAAACGCATTTAAAGCAATAAAAAGTTCATTTTGGCTCTCACACCTAAACTAAACGTTGTAGACTCAAAATTTTTGCTGTATTTAGTGTATTCTAGCATCCTGAAGATGATTCCAGCATTAATTTCATTGTGCTTATGCTCATTTTGAAGATTTTGACATTTTCACCTTAAGTGTACAATCAGGGGCTGAAAACGCGTTTAAAGCAATAAAAAGTTCATTTTGGCTCTCACACCTAAACTAAACGTTGTAGACTCAAAATTTTTGCTGTATTCAGTGTATTCTAGCATCCTGAAGATGATTCCAGCATTAATTTCATCGTGCTTATGCTCATTTTGAAGATTTTGACATTTTCACCTAAAGTGCACAATCAGGCTGAAAACGCATTTAAAGCAATAAAAAGTTCATTTTGGCTCACACACCTAAAATAAACGTTGTAGACTCAAATTTTTTTGCTGTATTTAGTGTATTCTAGCATCCTGAAGATGATTCCAGCATTAATTTCATTGTGCTTATGCTCATTTTGAAGATTTTGACATTTTCACCTTAAGTGTACAATCAGGGGCTGAAAACGCGTTTAAAGCAATAAAAAGTTCATTTTGGCTCTCACACCTAAACTAAACGTTGTAGACTCAAAATTTTTGCTGTATTCAGTGTATTCTAGCATCCTGAAGATGATTCCAGCAATAATTTCATCGTGCTTATGCTCATTTTGAAGATTTTGACATTTTCACCTAAAGTGCACAATCAGGCTGAAAACGCATTTAAAGCAATAAAAAGTTCATTTTGGCTCTCACACCTAAACTAAACGTTGTAGACTCAAAATTTTTGCTGTATTTAGTGTATTCTAGCATCCTGAAGATGATTCCAGCATTAATTTCATTGTGCTTATGCTCATTTTGAAGATTTTGACATTTTCACCTTAAGTGTACAATCAGGGGCTGAAAACGCGTTTAAAGCAATAAAAAGTTCATTTTGGCTCTCACACCTAAACTAAACGTTGTAGACTCAAAATTTTTGCTGTATTTAGTGTATTCTAGCATCCTGAAGATGATTCCAGCATTAATTTCATTGTGCTTATGCTCATTTTTAAGATTTTGACATTTTCACCTAAAGTGCACAATCAGGCTGAAAACGCATTTAAAGCAATAAAAAGTTCATTTTGGCTCTCACACCTAAACTAAACGTTGTAGACTCAAAATTTTTGCTGTATTTAGGGTATTCTAGCATCCTGAAGATGATTCCAGCATTAATTTCATTGTGCTTATGCTCATTTTGAAGATTTTGACATTTTCACCTTAAGTGTACAATCAGGGGCTGAAAACGCGTTTAAAGCAATAAAAAGTTCATTTTTGCTCTCACACCTAAACTAAACGTTGTAGACTCAAAATTTTTGCTGTATTTAGTGTATTCTAGCATCCTGAACATGATTCCAGCATTAATTTAATTGTGCTTATGCTCATTTTTAAGATTTTGACATTTTCACCTAAAGTGCACAATCAGGCTGAAAACGCATTTAAAGCAATAAAAAGTTCATTTTGGCTCTCACACCTAAACTAAACGTTGTAGACTCAAAATTTTTGCTGTATTTAGTGTATTCTAGCATCCTGAAGATGATTCCAGCATTAATTTCATTGTGCTTATGCTCATTTTTAAGATTTTGACATTTTCACCTAAAGTGCACAATCAGGCTGAAAACGCATTTAAAGCAATAAAAAGTTCATTTTGGCTCTCACACCTAAACTAAACGTTGTAGACTCAAAATTTTTGCTGTATTTAGTGTATTCTAGCATCCTGAAGATGATTCCAGCATTAATTTCATTGTGCTTATGCTCATTTTGAAGATTTTGACATTTTCACCTTAAGTGTACAATCAGGGGCTGAAAACGCGTTTAAAGCAATAAAAAGTTCATTTTGGCTCTCACACCTAAACTAAACGTTGTAGACTCAAGATTTTTGCTGTATTCAGTGTATTCTAGCATCCTGAAGATGATTCCAGCATTAATTTCATCGTGCTTATGCTCATTTTGAAGATTTTGACATTTCACCTAAAGTGCACAATCAGGCTGAAAACGCATTTAAAGCAATAAAAAGTTCATTTTGGCTCTCACACCTAAACTAAACGTTGTAGACTCAAAATTTTTGCTGTATTTAGTGTATTCTAGCATCCTGAAGATGATTCCAGCATTAATTTCATTGTGCTTATGCTCATTTTGAAGATTTTGACATTTTCACCTTAAGTGTATAATCAGGGGCTGAAAACGCGTTTAAAGCAATAAAAAGTTCATTTTGGCTCTCACACCTAAACTAAACGTTGTAGACTCAAAATTTTTGCTGTATTTAGTGTATTCTAGCATCCTGAAGATGATTCCAGCATTAATTTCATTGTGCTTATGCTCATTTTTAAGATTTTGACATTTTCACCTAAAGTGCACAATCAGGCTGAAAACGCATTTAAAGCAATAAAAAGTTCATTTTGGCTCTCACACCTAAACTAAACGTTGTAGACTCAAAATTTTTGCTGTATTTAGTGTATTCTAGCATCCTGAAGATGATTCCAGCATTAATTTCATTGTGCTTATGCTCATTTTGAAGATTTTGACATTTTCACCTTAAGTGTACAATCAGGGGCTGAAAACGCGTTTAAAGCAATAAAAAGTTCATTTTGGCTCTCACACCTAAACTAAACGTTGTAGAGTCAAAATTTTTGCTGTATTTAGTGTATTCTAGCATCCTGAAGATGATGATTCCAGCATTAATTTCATTGTGCTTATGCTCATTTTTAAGATTTTGACATTTTCACCTAAAGTGCACAATCAGGCTGAAAACGCATTTAAAGCAATAAAAAGTTCATTTTGGCTCTCACACCTAAACTAAACGTTGTAGACTCAAAATTTTTGCTGTATTTAGTGTATTCTAGCATCCTGAAGATGATTCCAGCATTAATTTCATTGTGCTTATGCTCATTTTGAAGATTTTGACATTTTCACCTTAAGTGTACAATCAGGGGCTGAAAACGCGTTTAAAGCAATAAAAAGTTCATTTTGGCTCTCACACCTAAACTAAACGTTGTAGACTCAAGATTTTTGCTGTATTCAGTGTATTCTAGCATCCTGAAGATGATTCCAGCATTAATTTCATCGTGCTTATGCTCATTTTGAAGATTTTGACATTTCACCTAAAGTGCACAATCAGGCTGAAAACGCATTTAAAGCAATAAAAAGTTCATTTTGGCTCTCACACCTAAACTAAACGTTGTAGACTCAAAATTTTTGCTGTATTTAGTGTATTCTAGCATCCTGAAGATGATTCCAGCATTAATTTCATTGTGCTTATGCTCATTTTGAAGATTTTGACATTTTCACCTTAAGTGTATAATCAGGGGCTGAAAACGCGTTTAAAGCAATAAAAAGTTCATTTTGGCTCTCACACCTAAACTAAACGTTGTAGACTCAAAATTTTTGCTGTATTTAGTGTATTCTAGCATCCTGAAGATGATTCCAGCATTAATTTCATTGTGCTTATGCTCATTTTTAAGATTTTGACATTTTCACCTAAAGTGCACAATCAGGCTGAAAACGCATTTAAAGCAATAAAAAGTTCATTTTGGCTCTCACACCTAAACTAAACGTTGTAGACTCAAAATTTTTGCTGTATTTAGTGTATTCTAGCATCCTGAAGATGATTCCAGCATTAATTTCATTGTGCTTATGCTCATTTTGAAGATTTTGACATTTTCACCTTAAGTGTACAATCAGGGGCTGAAAACGCGTTTAAAGCAATAAAAAGTTCATTTTGGCTCTCACACCTAAACTAAACGTTGTAGAGTCAAAATTTTTGCTGTATTTAGTGTATTCTAGCATCCTGAAGATGATGATTCCAGCATTAATTTCATTGTGCTTATGCTCATTTTTAAGATTTTGACATTTTCACCTAAAGTGCACAATCAGGCTGAAAACGCATTTAAAGCAATAAAAAGTTCATTTTGGCTCTCACACCTAAACTAAACGTTGTAGACTCAAAATTTTTGCTGTATTTAGTGTATTCTAGCATCCTGAAGATGATTCCAGCATTAATTTCATTGTGCTTATGCTCATTTTGAAGATTTTGACATTTTCACCTTAAGTGTACAATCAGGGGCTGAAAACGCGTTTAAAGCAATAAAAAGTTCATTTTGGCTCTCACACCTAAACTAAACGTTGTAGACTCAAAATTTTTGCTGTATTTAGTGTATTCTAGCATCCTGAAGATGATTCCAGCATTAATTTCATTGTGCTTATGCTCATTTTTAAGATTTTGACATTTTCACCTAAAGTGCACAATCAGGCTGAAAACGCATTTAAAGCAATAAAAAGTTCATTTTGGCTCTCACACCTAAACTAAACGTTGTAGACTCAAAATTTTTGCTGTATTTAGTGTATTTTAGCATCCTGAAGATGATTCCAGCATTAATTTCATTGTGCTTATGCTCATTTTGAAGATTTTGACATTTTCACCTTAAGTGTACAATCAGGGGCTGAAAACGCGTTTAAAGCAATAAAAAGTTCATTTTGGCTCTCACACCTAAACTAAACGTTGTAGACTCAAAATTTTTGCTGTATTTAGTGTATTCTAGCATCCTGAAGATGATTCCAGCATTAATTTCATTGTGCTTATGCTCATTTTTAAGATTTTGACATTTTCACCTAAAGTGCACAATCAGGCTGAAAACGCATTTAAAGCAATAAAAAGTTCATTTTGGCTCTCACACCTAAACTAAACGTTGTAGACTCAAAATTTTTGCTGTATTTAGTGTATTTTAGCATCCTGAAGATGATTCCAGCATTAATTTCATTATGCTTATGCTCATTTTTAAGATTTTGACATTTTCATCTTAAGTGTACAATCAGGGGCTGAAAACGCGTTTAAAGCAATAAAAAGTTCATTTTGGCTCTCACACCTAAACTAAACGTTGTAGACTCAAATTTTTTGCTGTATTCAGTGTATTCTAGCATCCTGAAGATGATTCCAGCATTAATTTCATCGTGCTTATGCTCATTTTGAAGATTTTGACATTTTCACCTAAAGTGCACAATCAGGCTGAAAACGCATTTAAAGCAATAAAAAGTTCATTTTGGCTCACACACCTAAAATAAACGTTGTAGACTCAAAATTTTTGCTGTATTTAGTGTATTCTAGCATCCTGAAGATGATTCCAGCATTAATTTCATTGTGCTTATGCTCATTTTGAAGATTTTGACATTTTCACCTTAAGTGTACAATCAGGGGCTGAAAACGCGTTTAAAGCAATAAAAAGTTCATTTTGGCTCTCACACCTAAACTAAACGTTGTAGACTCAAAATTTTTGCTGTATTTAGTGTATTCTAGCATCCTGAAGATGATTCCAGCATTAATTTCATTGTGCTTATGCTCATTTTGAAGATTTTGACATTTTCACCTAAAGTGCACAATCAGGCTGAAAACGCATTTAAAGCAATAAAAAGTTCATTTTGGCTCTCACACCTAAACTAAACGTTGTAGACTCAAAATTTTTGCTGTATTTAGTGTATTCTAGCATCCTGAAGATGATTCCAGCATTAATTTCGTTGTGCTTATGCTCATTTTGAAGATTTTGACATTTTCACCTTAAGTGTACAATCAGGGGCTGAAAACGCGTTTAAAGCAATAAAAAGTTCATTTTGGCTCTCACACCTAAACTAAACGTTGTAGAGTCAAAATTTTTGCTGTATTTAGTGTATTCTAGCATCCTGAAGATGATTCCAGCATTAATTTCATTGTGCTTATGCTCATTTTGAAGATTTTGACATTTTCACCTTAAGTGTACAATCAGGGGCTGAAAACGCGTTTAAAGCAATAAAAAGTTCATTTTGGCTCTCACACCTAAACTAAACGTTGTAGACTCAAAATTTTTGCTGTATTTAGTGTATTCTAGCATCCTGAAGATGATTCCAGCATTAATTTAATTGTGCTTATGCTCATTTTTAAGATTTTGACATTTTCACCTTAAGTGTACAATCAGGGGCTGAAAACGCGTTTAAAGCAATAAAAAGTTCATTTTGGCTCTCACACCTAAACTAAACGTTGTAGACTCAAATTTTTTGCTGTATTCAGTGTATTCTAGCATCCTGAAGATGATTCCAGCATTAATTTCATCGTGCTTATGCTCATTTTGAAGATTTTGACATTTTCACCTAAAGTGCACAATCAGGCTGAAAACGCATTTAAAGCAATAAAAAGTTCATTTTGGCTCACACACCTAAAATAAACGTTGTAGACTCAAAATTTTTGCTGTATTTAGTGTATTCTAGCATCCTGAAGATGATTCCAGCATTAATTTCATTGTGCTTATGCTCATTTTGAAGATTTTGACATTTTCACCTTAAGTGTACAATCAGGGGCTGAAAACGCGTTTAAAGCAATAAAAAGTTCATTTTGGCTCCCACACCTAAACTAAACGTTGTAGACTCAAAATTTTTGATGTATTTAGTGTATTCTAGCATCCTGAAGATGATTCCAGCATTAATTTCATTGTGCTTATGCTCATTTTTAAGATTTTGACATTTTCACCTAAAGTGCACAATCAGGCTGAAAACGCATTTAAAGCAATAAAAAGTTCATTTTGGCTCTCACACCTAAACTAAACGTTGTAGACTCAAAATTTTTGCTGTATTTAGTGTATTCTAGCATCCTGAAGATGATTCCAGCATTAATTTCATTGTGCTTATGCTCATTTTGAAGATTTTGACATTTTCACCTTAAGTGTACAATCAGGGGCTGAAAACGCGTTTAAAGCAATAAAAAGTTCATTTTGGCTCTCACACCTAAACTAAACGTTGTAGACTCAAAATTTTTGCTGTATTCAGTGTATTCTAGCATCCTGAAGATGATTCCAGCATTAATTTCATCGTGCTTATGCTCATTTTGAAGATTTTGACATTTTCACCTAAAGTGCACAATCAGGCTGAAAACGCATTTAAAGCAATAAAAAGTTCATTTTGGCTCACACACCTAAAATAAACGTTGTAGACTCAAATTTTTTTGCTGTATTTAGTGTATTCTAGCATCCTGAAGATGATTCCAGCATTAATTTCATTGTGCTTATGCTCATTTTGAAGATTTTGACATTTTCACCTTAAGTGTACAATCAGGGGCTGAAAACGCGTTTAAAGCAATAAAAAGTTCATTTTGGCTCTCACACCTAAACTAAACGTTGTAGACTCAAAATTTTTGCTGTATTCAGTGTATTCTAGCATCCTGAAGATGATTCCAGCAATAATTTCATCGTGCTTATGCTCATTTTGAAGATTTTGACATTTTCACCTAAAGTGCACAATCAGGCTGAAAACGCATTTAAAGCAATAAAAAGTTCATTTTGGCTCTCACACCTAAACTAAACGTTGTAGACTCAAAATTTTTGCTGTATTTAGTGTATTCTAGCATCCTGAAGATGATTCCAGCATTAATTTCATTGTGCTTATGCTCATTTTGAAGATTTTGACATTTTCACCTTAAGTGTACAATCAGGGGCTGAAAACGCGTTTAAAGCAATAAAAAGTTCATTTTGGCTCTCACACCTAAACTAAACGTTGTAGACTCAAAATTTTTGCTGTATTTAGTGTATTCTAGCATCCTGAAGATGATTCCAGCATTAATTTCATTGTGCTTATGCTCATTTTTAAGATTTTGACATTTTCACCTAAAGTGCACAATCAGGCTGAAAACGCATTTAAAGCAATAAAAAGTTCATTTTGGCTCTCACACCTAAACTAAACGTTGTAGACTCAAAATTTTTGCTGTATTTAGGGTATTCTAGCATCCTGAAGATGATTCCAGCATTAATTTCATTGTGCTTATGCTCATTTTGAAGATTTTGACATTTTCACCTTAAGTGTACAATCAGGGGCTGAAAACGCGTTTAAAGCAATAAAAAGTTCATTTTTGCTCTCACACCTAAACTAAACGTTGTAGACTCAAAATTTTTGCTGTATTTAGTGTATTCTAGCATCCTGAACATGATTCCAGCATTAATTTAATTGTGCTTATGCTCATTTTTAAGATTTTGACATTTTCACCTAAAGTGCACAATCAGGCTGAAAACGCATTTAAAGCAATAAAAAGTTCATTTTGGCTCTCACACCTAAACTAAACGTTGTAGACTCAAAATTTTTGCTGTATTTAGTGTATTCTAGCATCCTGAAGATGATTCCAGCATTAATTTCATTGTGCTTATGCTCATTTTTAAGATTTTGACATTTTCACCTAAAGTGCACAATCAGGCTGAAAACGCATTTAAAGCAATAAAAAGTTCATTTTGGCTCTCACACCTAAACTAAACGTTGTAGACTCAAAATTTTTGCTGTATTTAGTGTATTCTAGCATCCTGAAGATGATTCCAGCATTAATTTCATTGTGCTTATGCTCATTTTGAAGATTTTGACATTTTCACCTTAAGTGTACAATCAGGGGCTGAAAACGCGTTTAAAGCAATAAAAAGTTCATTTTGGCTCTCACACCTAAACTAAACGTTGTAGACTCAAGATTTTTGCTGTATTCAGTGTATTCTAGCATCCTGAAGATGATTCCAGCATTAATTTCATCGTGCTTATGCTCATTTTGAAGATTTTGACATTTCACCTAAAGTGCACAATCAGGCTGAAAACGCATTTAAAGCAATAAAAAGTTCATTTTGGCTCTCACACCTAAACTAAACGTTGTAGACTCAAAATTTTTGCTGTATTTAGTGTATTCTAGCATCCTGAAGATGATTCCAGCATTAATTTCATTGTGCTTATGCTCATTTTGAAGATTTTGACATTTTCACCTTAAGTGTATAATCAGGGGCTGAAAACGCGTTTAAAGCAATAAAAAGTTCATTTTGGCTCTCACACCTAAACTAAACGTTGTAGACTCAAAATTTTTGCTGTATTTAGTGTATTCTAGCATCCTGAAGATGATTCCAGCATTAATTTCATTGTGCTTATGCTCATTTTTAAGATTTTGACATTTTCACCTAAAGTGCACAATCAGGCTGAAAACGCATTTAAAGCAATAAAAAGTTCATTTTGGCTCTCACACCTAAACTAAACGTTGTAGACTCAAAATTTTTGCTGTATTTAGTGTATTCTAGCATCCTGAAGATGATTCCAGCATTAATTTCATTGTGCTTATGCTCATTTTGAAGATTTTGACATTTTCACCTTAAGTGTACAATCAGGGGCTGAAAACGCGTTTAAAGCAATAAAAAGTTCATTTTGGCTCTCACACCTAAACTAAACGTTGTAGAGTCAAAATTTTTGCTGTATTTAGTGTATTCTAGCATCCTGAAGATGATGATTCCAGCATTAATTTCATTGTGCTTATGCTCATTTTTAAGATTTTGACATTTTCACCTAAAGTGCACAATCAGGCTGAAAACGCATTTAAAGCAATAAAAAGTTCATTTTGGCTCTCACACCTAAACTAAACGTTGTAGACTCAAAATTTTTGCTGTATTTAGTGTATTCTAGCATCCTGAAGATGATTCCAGCATTAATTTCATTGTGCTTATGCTCATTTTGAAGATTTTGACATTTTCACCTTAAGTGTACAATCAGGGGCTGAAAACGCGTTTAAAGCAATAAAAAGTTCATTTTGGCTCTCACACCTAAACTAAACGTTGTAGACTCAAGATTTTTGCTGTATTCAGTGTATTCTAGCATCCTGAAGATGATTCCAGCATTAATTTCATCGTGCTTATGCTCATTTTGAAGATTTTGACATTTCACCTAAAGTGCACAATCAGGCTGAAAACGCATTTAAAGCAATAAAAAGTTCATTTTGGCTCTCACACCTAAACTAAACGTTGTAGACTCAAAATTTTTGCTGTATTTAGTGTATTCTAGCATCCTGAAGATGATTCCAGCATTAATTTCATTGTGCTTATGCTCATTTTGAAGATTTTGACATTTTCACCTTAAGTGTATAATCAGGGGCTGAAAACGCGTTTAAAGCAATAAAAAGTTCATTTTGGCTCTCACACCTAAACTAAACGTTGTAGACTCAAAATTTTTGCTGTATTTAGTGTATTCTAGCATCCTGAAGATGATTCCAGCATTAATTTCATTGTGCTTATGCTCATTTTTAAGATTTTGACATTTTCACCTAAAGTGCACAATCAGGCTGAAAACGCATTTAAAGCAATAAAAAGTTCATTTTGGCTCTCACACCTAAACTAAACGTTGTAGACTCAAAATTTTTGCTGTATTTAGTGTATTCTAGCATCCTGAAGATGATTCCAGCATTAATTTCATTGTGCTTATGCTCATTTTGAAGATTTTGACATTTTCACCTTAAGTGTACAATCAGGGGCTGAAAACGCGTTTAAAGCAATAAAAAGTTCATTTTGGCTCTCACACCTAAACTAAACGTTGTAGAGTCAAAATTTTTGCTGTATTTAGTGTATTCTAGCATCCTGAAGATGATGATTCCAGCATTAATTTCATTGTGCTTATGCTCATTTTTAAGATTTTGACATTTTCACCTAAAGTGCACAATCAGGCTGAAAACGCATTTAAAGCAATAAAAAGTTCATTTTGGCTCTCACACCTAAACTAAACGTTGTAGACTCAAAATTTTTGCTGTATTTAGTGTATTCTAGCATCCTGAAGATGATTCCAGCATTAATTTCATTGTGCTTATGCTCATTTTGAAGATTTTGACATTTTCACCTTAAGTGTACAATCAGGGGCTGAAAACGCGTTTAAAGCAATAAAAAGTTCATTTTGGCTCTCACACCTAAACTAAACGTTGTAGACTCAAAATTTTTGCTGTATTTAGTGTATTCTAGCATCCTGAAGATGATTCCAGCATTAATTTCATTGTGCTTATGCTCATTTTTAAGATTTTGACATTTTCACCTAAAGTGCACAATCAGGCTGAAAACGCATTTAAAGCAATAAAAAGTTCATTTTGGCTCTCACACCTAAACTAAACGTTGTAGACTCAAAATTTTTGCTGTATTTAGTGTATTTTAGCATCCTGAAGATGATTCCAGCATTAATTTCATTGTGCTTATGCTCATTTTGAAGATTTTGACATTTTCACCTTAAGTGTACAATCAGGGGCTGAAAACGCGTTTAAAGCAATAAAAAGTTCATTTTGGCTCTCACACCTAAACTAAACGTTGTAGACTCAAAATTTTTGCTGTATTTAGTGTATTCTAGCATCCTGAAGATGATTCCAGCATTAATTTCATTGTGCTTATGCTCATTTTTAAGATTTTGACATTTTCACCTAAAGTGCACAATCAGGCTGAAAACGCATTTAAAGCAATAAAAAGTTCATTTTGGCTCTCACACCTAAACTAAACGTTGTAGACTCAAAATTTTTGCTGTATTTAGTGTATTTTAGCATCCTGAAGATGATTCCAGCATTAATTTCATTATGCTTATGCTCATTTTTAAGATTTTGACATTTTCATCTTAAGTGTACAATCAGGGGCTGAAAACGCGTTTAAAGCAATAAAAAGTTCATTTTGGCTCTCACACCTAAACTAAACGTTGTAGACTCAAATTTTTTGCTGTATTCAGTGTATTCTAGCATCCTGAAGATGATTCCAGCATTAATTTCATCGTGCTTATGCTCATTTTGAAGATTTTGACATTTTCACCTAAAGTGCACAATCAGGCTGAAAACGCATTTAAAGCAATAAAAAGTTCATTTTGGCTCACACACCTAAAATAAACGTTGTAGACTCAAAATTTTTGCTGTATTTAGTGTATTCTAGCATCCTGAAGATGATTCCAGCATTAATTTCATTGTGCTTATGCTCATTTTGAAGATTTTGACATTTTCACCTTAAGTGTACAATCAGGGGCTGAAAACGCGTTTAAAGCAATAAAAAGTTCATTTTGGCTCTCAAACCTAAACTAAACGTTGTAGACTCAAAATTTTTGCTGTATTTAGTGTATTCTAGCATCCTGAAGATGATTCCAGCATTAATTTTATTGTGCTTATGCTCATTTTTAAGATTTTGACATTTTCACCTAAAGTGCACAATCAGGCTGAAAACGCATTTAAAGCAATAAAAAGTTCATTTTGGCTCTCACACCTAAACTAAACGTTGTAGACTCAAAATTTTTGCTGTATTTAGTGTATTCTAGCATCCTGAAGATGATTCCAGCATTAATTTCATTGTGCTTATGCTCATTTTGAAGATTTTGACATTTTCACCTTAAGTGTACAATCAGGGGCTGAAAACGCGTTTAAAGCAATAAAAAGTTCATTTTGGCTCTCACACCTAAACTAAACGTTGTAGACTCAAAATTTTTGCTGTATTCAGTGTATTCTAGCATCCTGAAGATGATTCCAGCATTAATTTCATCGTGCTTATGCTCATTTTTAAGATTTTGACATTTTCACCTAAAGTGCACAATCAGGCTGAAAACGCATTTAAAGCAATAAAAAGTTCATTTTGGCTCTCACACCTAAACTAAACGTTGTAGACTCAAAATTTTTGCTGTATTTAGTGTATTCTAGCATCCTGAAGATGATTCCAGCATTAATTTCATTGTGCTTATGCTCATTTTGAAGATTTTGACATTTTCACCTTAAGTGTACAATCAGGGGCTGAAAACGCGTTTAAAGCAATAAAAAGTTCATTTTGGCTCTCACACCTAAACTAAACGTTGTAGACTCAAGATTTTTGCTGTATTCAGTGTATTCTAGCATCCTGAAGATGATTCCAGCATTAATTTCATCGTGCTTATGCTCATTTTGAAGATTTTGACATTTCACCTAAAGTGCACAATCAGGCTGAAAACGCATTTAAAGCAATAAAAAGTTCATTTTGGCTCTCACACCTAAACTAAACGTTGTAGACTCAAAATTTTTGCTGTATTTAGTGTATTCTAGCATCCTGAAGATGATTCCAGCATTAATTTCATTGTGCTTATGCTCATTTTGAAGATTTTGACATTTTCACCTTAAGTGTATAATCAGGGGCTGAAAACGCGTTTAAAGCAATAAAAAGTTCATTTTGGCTCTCACACCTAAACTAAACGTTGTAGACTCAAAATTTTTGCTGTATTTAGTGTATTCTAGCATCCTGAAGATGATTCCAGCATTAATTTCATTGTGCTTATGCTCATTTTTAAGATTTTGACATTTTCACCTAAAGTGCACAATCAGGCTGAAAACGCATTTAAAGCAATAAAAAGTTCATTTTGGCTCTCACACCTAAACTAAACGTTGTAGACTCAAAATTTTTGCTGTATTTAGTGTATTCTAGCATCCTGAAGATGATTCCAGCATTAATTTCATTGTGCTTATGCTCATTTTGAAGATTTTGACATTTTCACCTTAAGTGTACAATCAGGGGCTGAAAACGCGTTTAAAGCAATAAAAAGTTCATTTTGGCTCTCACACCTAAACTAAACGTTGTAGAGTCAAAATTTTTGCTGTATTTAGTGTATTCTAGCATCCTGAAGATGATGATTCCAGCATTAATTTCATTGTGCTTATGCTCATTTTTAAGATTTTGACATTTTCACCTAAAGTGCACAATCAGGCTGAAAACGCATTTAAAGCAATAAAAAGTTCATTTTGGCTCTCACACCTAAACTAAACGTTGTAGACTCAAAATTTTTGCTGTATTTAGTGTATTCTAGCATCCTGAAGATGATTCCAGCATTAATTTCATTGTGCTTATGCTCATTTTGAAGATTTTGACATTTTCACCTTAAGTGTACAATCAGGGGCTGAAAACGCGTTTAAAGCAATAAAAAGTTCATTTTGGCTCTCACACCTAAACTAAACGTTGTAGACTCAAAATTTTTGCTGTATTTAGTGTATTCTAGCATCCTGAAGATGATTCCAGCATTAATTTCATTGTGCTTATGCTCATTTTTAAGATTTTGACATTTTCACCTAAAGTGCACAATCAGGCTGAAAACGCATTTAAAGCAATAAAAAGTTCATTTTGGCTCTCACACCTAAACTAAACGTTGTAGACTCAAAATTTTTGCTGTATTTAGTGTATTTTAGCATCCTGAAGATGATTCCAGCATTAATTTCATTGTGCTTATGCTCATTTTGAAGATTTTGACATTTTCACCTTAAGTGTACAATCAGGGGCTGAAAACGCGTTTAAAGCAATAAAAAGTTCATTTTGGCTCTCACACCTAAACTAAACGTTGTAGACTCAAAATTTTTGCTGTATTTAGTGTATTCTAGCATCCTGAAGATGATTCCAGCATTAATTTCATTGTGCTTATGCTCATTTTTAAGATTTTGACATTTTCACCTAAAGTGCACAATCAGGCTGAAAACGCATTTAAAGCAATAAAAAGTTCATTTTGGCTCTCACACCTAAACTAAACGTTGTAGACTCAAAATTTTTGCTGTATTTAGTGTATTTTAGCATCCTGAAGATGATTCCAGCATTAATTTCATTATGCTTATGCTCATTTTTAAGATTTTGACATTTTCATCTTAAGTGTACAATCAGGGGCTGAAAACGCGTTTAAAGCAATAAAAAGTTCATTTTGGCTCTCACACCTAAACTAAACGTTGTAGACTCAAATTTTTTGCTGTATTCAGTGTATTCTAGCATCCTGAAGATGATTCCAGCATTAATTTCATCGTGCTTATGCTCATTTTGAAGATTTTGACATTTTCACCTAAAGTGCACAATCAGGCTGAAAACGCATTTAAAGCAATAAAAAGTTCATTTTGGCTCACACACCTAAAATAAACGTTGTAGACTCAAAATTTTTGCTGTATTTAGTGTATTCTAGCATCCTGAAGATGATTCCAGCATTAATTTCATTGTGCTTATGCTCATTTTGAAGATTTTGACATTTTCACCTTAAGTGTACAATCAGGGGCTGAAAACGCGTTTAAAGCAATAAAAAGTTCATTTTGGCTCTCAAACCTAAACTAAACGTTGTAGACTCAAAATTTTTGCTGTATTTAGTGTATTCTAGCATCCTGAAGATGATTCCAGCATTAATTTTATTGTGCTTATGCTCATTTTTAAGATTTTGACATTTTCACCTAAAGTGCACAATCAGGCTGAAAACGCATTTAAAGCAATAAAAAGTTCATTTTGGCTCTCACACCTAAACTAAACGTTGTAGACTCAAAATTTTTGCTGTATTTAGTGTATTCTAGCATCCTGAAGATGATTCCAGCATTAATTTCATTGTGCTTATGCTCATTTTGAAGATTTTGACATTTTCACCTTAAGTGTACAATCAGGGGCTGAAAACGCGTTTAAAGCAATAAAAAGTTCATTTTGGCTCTCACACCTAAACTAAACGTTGTAGACTCAAAATTTTTGCTGTATTCAGTGTATTCTAGCATCCTGAAGATGATTCCAGCATTAATTTCATCGTGCTTATGCTCATTTTGAAGATTTTGACATTTTCACCTAAAGTGCACAATCAGGCTGAAAACGCATTTAAAGCAATAAAAAGTTCATTTTGGCCCACACACCTAAAATAAACGTTGTAGACTCAAAATTTTTGCTGTATTTAGTGTATTCTAGCATCCTGAAGATGATTCCAGCATTAATTTCATTGTGCTTATGCTCATTTTGAAGATTTTGACATTTTCACCTTAAGTGTACAATCAGGGGCTGAAAACGCGTTTAAAGCAATAAAAAGTTCATTTTGGCTCTCACACCTAAACTAAACGTTGTAGACTCAAAATTTTTGCTGTATTTAGTGTATTCTAGCATCCTGAAGATGATTCCAGCATTAATTTAATTGTGCTTATGCTCATTTTTAAGATTTTGACATTTTCACCTTAAGTGCACAATCAGGCTGAAACGCATTTAAAGCAATAAAAAGTTCATTTTGGCTCTCACACCTAAACTAAACGTTGTAGACTCAAAATTTTTGCTGTATTTAGTGTATTCTAGCATCCTGAAGATGATTCCAGCATTAATTTCATTGTGCTTATGCTCATTTTGAAGATTTTGACATTTTCACCTTAAGTGTACAATCAGGGGCTGAAAACGCGTTTAAAGCAATAAAAAGTTCATTTTGGCTCTCACACCTAAACTAAACGTTGTAGACTCAAAATTTTTGCTGTATTCAGTGTATTCTAGCATCCTGAAGATGATTCCAGCATTAATTTCATCGTGCTTATGCTCATTTTGAAGATTTTGACATTTTCACCTAAAGTGCACAATCAGGCTGAAAACGCATTTAAAGCAATAAAAAGTTCATTTTGGCTCACACACCTAAAATAAACGTTGTAGACTCAAAAATTTTGCTGTATTTAGTGTATTCTAGCATCCTGAAGATGATTCCAGCATTAATTTCATTGTGCTTATGCTCATTTTGAAGATTTTGACATTTTCACCTTAAGTGTACAATCAGGGGCTGAAAACGCGTTTAAAGCAATAAAAAGTTCATTTTGGCTCTCACACCTAAACTAAACGTTGTAGACTCAAATTTTTTGCTGTATTTAGTGTATTCTAGCATCCTGAAGATGATTCCAGCATTAATTTCATTGTGCTTATGCTCATTTTTAAGATTTTGACATTTTCAACTTAAGTGCACAATCAGGCTGAAAACGCATTTAAAGCAATAAAAAGTTCATTTTGGCTCTCACACCTAAACTAAACGTTGTAGACTCAAAATTTTTGCTGTATTTAGGGTATTCTAGCATCCTGAAGATGATTCCAGCACTAATTTCATTGTGCTTATGCTCATTTTGAAGATTTTGACATTTTCACCTTAAGTGTACAATCAGGGGCTGAAAACGCGTTTAAAGCAATAAAAAGTTCATTTTTGCTCTCACACCTAAACTAAACGTTGTAGACTCAAAATTTTTGCTGTATTTAGTGTATTCTAGCATCCTGAAGATGATTCCAGCATTAATTTAATTGTGCTTATGCTCATTTTTAAGATTTTGACATTTTCACCTAAAGTGCACAATCAGGCTGAAAACGCATTTAAAGCAATAAAAAGTTCATTTTGGCTCTCACACCTAAACTAAACGTTGTAGACTCAAAATTTTTGCTGTATTTAAGTGTATTCTAGCATCCTGAAGATGATTCCAGCATTAATTTCATTGTGCTTATGCTCATTTTGAAGATTTTGACATTTTCACCTTAAGTGTACAATCAGGGGCTGAAAACGCGTTTAAAGCAATAAAAAGTTCATTTTGGCTCTCACACCTAAACTAAACGTTGTAGACTCAAAATTTTTGCTGTATTCGGTGTATTCTAGCATCCTGAAGATGATTCCAGCATTAATTTCATCGTGCTTATGCTCATTTTGAAGATTTTGACATTTTCACCTAAAGTGCACAATCAGGCTGAAAACGCATTTAAAGCAATAAAAAGTTCATTTTGGCTCACACACCTAAAATAAACGTTGTAGACTCAAAATTGTTGCTGTATTTAGTGTATTCTAGCATCCTGAAGATGATTCCAGCATTAATTTCATTGTGCTTATGCTCATTTTGAAGATTTTGACATTTTCACCTTAAGTGTACAATCAGGGGCTGAAAACGCGTTTAAAGCAATAAAAAGTTCATTTTGGCTCTCACACCTAAACTAAACGTTGTAGACTCAAAATTTTTGCTGTATTTAGTGTATTCTAGCATCCTGAAGATGATTCCAGCATTAATTTCATTGTGCTTATGCTCATTTTTAAGATTTTGACATTTTCACCTAAAGTGCACAATCAGGCTGAAAACGCATTTAAAGCAATAAAAAGTTCATTTTGGCTCTCACACCTAAACTAAACGTTGTAGACTCAAAATTTTTGCTGTATTTAGGGTATTCTAGCATCCTGAAGATGATTCCAGCATTAATTTCATTGTGCTTATGCTCATTTTGAAGATTTTGACATTTTCACCTTAAGTGTACAATCAGGGGCTGAAAACGCGTTTAAAGCAATAAAAAGTTCATTTTTGCTCTCACACCTAAACTAAACGTTGTAGACTCAAAATTTTTGCTGTATTTAGTGTATTCTAGCATCCTGAACATGATTCCAGCATTAATTTAATTGTGCTTATGCTCATTTTTAAGATTTTGACATTTTCACCTAAAGTGCACAATCAGGCTGAAAACGCATTTAAAGCAATAAAAAGTTCATTTTGGCTCTCACACCTAAACTAAACGTTGTAGACTCAAAATTTTTGCTGTATTTAGTGTATTCTAGCATCCTGAAGATGATTCCAGCATTAATTTCATTGTGCTTATGCTCATTTTTAAGATTTTGACATTTTCACCTAAAGTGCACAATCAGGCTGAAAACGCATTTAAAGCAATAAAAAGTTCATTTTGGCTCTCACACCTAAACTAAACGTTGTAGACTCAAAATTTTTGCTGTATTTAGTGTATTCTAGCATCCTGAAGATGATTCCAGCATTAATTTCATTGTGCTTATGCTCATTTTGAAGATTTTGACATTTTCACCTTAAGTGTACAATCAGGGGCTGAAAACGCGTTTAAAGCAATAAAAAGTTCATTTTGGCTCTCACACCTAAACTAAACGTTGTAGAGTCAAAATTTTTGCTGTATTTAGTGTATTCTAGCATCCTGAAGATGATTCCAGCATTAATTTCATTGTGCTTATGCTCATTTTTAAGATTTTGACATTTTCACCTAAAGTGCACAATCAGGCTGAAAACGCATTTAAAGCAATAAAAAGTTCATTTTGGCTCTCACACCTAAACTAAACGTTGTAGACTCAAAATTTTTGCTGTATTTAGTGTATTCTAGCATCCTGAAGATGATTCCAGCATTAATTTCATTGTGCTTATGCTCATTTTGAAGATTTTGACATTTTCACCTTCAGTGTACAATCAGGGGCTGAAAACGCGTTTAAAGCAATAAAAAGTTCATTTTGGCTCTCACACCTAAACTAAACGTTGTAGACTCAAAATTTTTGCTGTATTTAGTGTATTCTAGCATCCTGAAGATGATTCCAGCATTAATTTCATTGTGCTTATGCTCATTTTTAAGATTTTGACATTTTCACCTCAAGTGCACAATCAGGCTGAAAACGCATTTAAAGCAATAAAAAGTTCATTTTGGCTCTCACACCTAAACTAAACGTTGTAGACTCAAAATTTTTGCTGTATTTAGTGTATTTTATCATCCTGAAGATGATTCCAGCATTAATTTCATTGTGCTTATGCTCATTTTGAAGATTTTGACATTTTCACCTTAAGTGTACAATCAGGGGCTGAAAACGCGTTTAAAGCAATAAAAAGTTCATTTTGGCTCTCACACCTAAACTAAACGTTGTAGACTCAAAATTTTTGCTGTATTTAGTGTATTCTAGCATTCTGAAGATGATTCCAGCATTAATTTCATTGTGCTTATGCTCATTTTTAAGATTTTGACATTTTCACCTAAAGTGCACAATCAGGCTGAAAACGCATTTAAAGCAATAAAAAGTTCATTTTGGCTCTCACACCTAAACTAAACGTTGTAGACTCAAAATTTTTGCTGTATTTAGGGTATTCTAGCATCCTGAAGATGATTCCAGCATTAATTTCATTGTGCTTATGCTCATTTTGAAGATTTTGACATTTTCACCTTAAGTGTACAATCAGGGGCCGAAAACGCGTTTAAAGCAATAAAAAGTTCATTTTTGCTCTCACACCTAAACTAAACGTTGTAGACTCAAAATTTTTGCTGTATTTAGTGTATTCTAGCATCCTGAACATGATTCCAGCATTAATTTAATTGTGCTTATGCTCATTTTTAAGATTTTGACATTTTCACCTAAAGTGCACAATCAGGCTGAAAACGCATTTAAAGCAATAAAAAGTTCATTTTGGCTCTCACACCTAAACTAAACGTTGTAGACTCAAAATTTTTGCTGTATTTAGTGTATTCTAGCATCCTAAAGATGATTCCAGCATTAATTTCATTGTGCTTATGCTCATTTTTAAGATTTTGACATTTTCACCTAAAGTGCACAATCAGGCTGAAAACGCATTTAAAGCAATAAAAAGTTCATTTTGGCTCTCACACCTAAACTAAACGTTGTAGACTCAAAATTTTTGCTGTATTTAGTGTATTCTAGCATCCTGAAGATGATTCCAGCATTAATTTCATTGTGCTTATGCTCATTTTGAAGATTTTGACATTTTCACCTTAAGTGTACAATCAGGGGCTGAAAACGCGTTTAAAGCAATAAAAAGTTCATTTTGGCTCTCACACCTAAACTAAACGTTGTAGAGTCAAAATTTTTGCTGTATTTAGTGTATTCTAGCATCCTGAAGATGATTCCAGCATTAATTTCATTGTGCTTATGCTCATTTTTAAGATTTTGACATTTTCACCTTAAGTGTACAATCAGGGGCTGAAAACGCGTTTAAAGCAATAAAAAGTTCATTTTGGCTCTCACACCTAAACTAAACGTTGTAGACTCAAAATTTTTGCTGTATTCAGTGTATTCTAGCATCCTGAAGATGATTCCAGCATTAATTTCATCGTGCTTATGCTCATTTTGAAGATTTTGACATTTTCACCTAAAGTGCACAATCAGGCTGAAAACGCATTTAAAGCAATAAAAAGTTCATTTTGGCTCACACACCTAAACTAAACGTTGTAGACTCAAAATTTTTGCTGTATTTAGTGTATTCTAGCATCCTGAAGATGATTCCAGCATTAATTTCATTGTGCTTATGCTCATTTTGAAGATTTTGACATTTTCACCTTAAGTGTACAATCAGGGGCTGAAAACGCGTTTAAAGCAATAAAAAGTTCATTTTGGCTCTCACACCTAAACTAAACGTTGTAGACTCAAAATTTTTGCTGTATTCAGTGTATTCTAGCATCCTGAAGATGATTCCAGCATTAATTTCATCGTGCTTATGCTCATTTTGAAGATTTTGACATTTTCACCTAAAGTGCACAATCAGGCTGAAAACGCATTTAAAGCAATAAAAAGTTCATTTTGGCTCACACACCTAAACTAAACGTTGTAGACTCAAAATTTTTGCTGTATTTAGGGTATTCTAGCATCCTGAAGATGATTCCAGCATTAATTTCATTGTGCTTATGCTCATTTTGAAGATTTTGACATTTTCACCTTAAGTGTACAATCAGGGGCTGAAAACGCGTTTAAAGCAATAAAAAGTTCATTTTTGCTCTCACACCTAAACTAAACGTTGTAGACTCAAAATTTTTGCTGTATTTAGTGTATTCTAGCATCCTGAAGATGATTCCAGCATTAATTTAATTGTGCTTATGCTCATTTTTAAGATTTTGTCATTTTCACCTAAAGTGCACAATCAGGCTGAAAACGCATTTAAAGCAATAAAAAGTTCATTTTGGCTCTCACACCTAAACTAAACGTTGTAGACTCAAAATTTTTGCTGTATTTAGTGTATTCTAGCATCCTGAAGATGATTCCAGCATTAATTTCATTGTGCTTATGCTCATTTTGAAGATTTTGACATTTTCACCTTAAGTGTACAATCAGGGGCTGAAAACGCGTTTAAAGCAATAAAAAGTTCATTTTGGCTCTCACACCTAAACTAAACGTTGTAGACTCAAAATTTTTGCTGTATTCAGTGTATTCTAGCATCCTGAAGATGATTCCAGCATTAATTTCATCGTGCTTATGCTCATTTTGAAGATTTTGACATTTTCACCTAAAGTGCACAATCAGGCTGAAAACGCATTTAAAGCAATAAAAAGTTCATTTTGGCTCACACACCTAAAATAAACGTTGTAGACTCAAAATTGTTGCTGTATTTAGTGTATTCTAGCATCCTGAAGATGATTCCAGCATTAATTTCATTGTGCTTATGCTCATTTTGAAGATTTTGACATTTTCACCTTAAGTGTACAATCAGGGGCTGAAAACGCGTTTAAAGCAATAAAAAGTTCATTTTTGCTCTCACACCTAAACTAAACGTTGTAGACTCAAAATTTTTGCTGTATTTAGTGTATTCTAGCATCCTGAACATGATTCCAGCATTAATTTAATTGTGCTTATGCTCATTTTTAAGATTTTGACATTTTCACCTAAAGTGCACAATCAGGCTGAAAACGCATTTAAAGCAATAAAAAGTTCATTTTGGCTCTCACACCTAAACTAAACGTTGTAGACTCAAAATTTTTGCTGTATTTAGTGTATTCTAGCATCCTGAAGATGATTCCAGCATTAATTTCATTGTGCTTATGCTCATTTTTAAGATTTTGACATTTTCACCTAAAGTGCACAATCAGGCTGAAAACGCATTTAAAGCAATAAAAAGTTCATTTTGGCTCTCACACCTAAACTAAACGTTGTAGACTCAAAATTTTTGCTGTATTTAGTGTATTCTAGCATCCTGAAGATGATTCCAGCATTAATTTCATTGTGCTTATGCTCATTTTGAAGATTTTGACATTTTCACCTTAAGTGTACAATCAGGGGCTGAAAACGCGTTTAAAGCAATAAAAAGTTCATTTTTGCTCTCACACCTAAACTAAACGTTGTAGACTCAAAATTTTTGCTGTATTTAGTGTATTCTAGCATCCTGAACATGATTCCAGCATTAATTTAATTGTGCTTATGCTCATTTTTAAGATTTTGTCATTTTCACCTAAAGTGCACAATCAGGCTGAAAACGCATTTAAAGCAATAAAAAGTTCATTTTGGCTCTCACACCTAAACTAAACGTTGTAGACTCAAAATTTTTGCTGTATTTAGTGTATTCTAGCATCCTGAAGATGATTCCAGCATTAATTTCATTGTGCTTATGCTCATTTTGAAGATTTTGACATTTTCACCTTAAGTGTACAATCAGGGGCTGAAAACGCGTTTAAAGCAATAAAAAGTTCATTTTGGCTCTCACACCTAAACTAAACGTTGTAGACTCAAAATTTTTGCTGTATTCAGTGTATTCTAGCATCCTGAAGATGATTCCAGCATTAATTTCATCGTGCTTATGCTCATTTTGAAGATTTTGACATTTTCACCTAAAGTGCACAATCAGGCTGAAAACGCATTTAAAGCAATAAAAAGTTCATTTTGGCTCACACACCTAAAATAAACGTTGTAGACTCAAAATTGTTGCTGTATTTAGTGTATTCTAGCATCCTGAAGATGATTCCAGCATTAATTTCATTGTGCTTATGCTCATTTTGAAGATTTTGACATTTTCACCTTAAGTGTACAATCAGGGGCTGAAAACGCGTTTAAAGCAATAAAAAGTTCATTTTTGCTCTCACACCTAAACTAAACGTTGTAGACTCAAAATTTTTGCTGTATTTAGTGTATTCTAGCATCCTGAACATGATTCCAGCATTAATTTAATTGTGCTTATGCTCATTTTTAAGATTTTGACATTTTCACCTAAAGTGCACAATCAGGCTGAAAACGCATTTAAAGCAATAAAAAGTTCATTTTGGCTCTCACACCTAAACTAAACGTTGTAGACTCAAAATTTTTGCTGTATTTAGTGTATTCTAGCATCCTGAAGATGATTCCAGCATTAATTTCATTGTGCTTATGCTCATTTTTAAGATTTTGACATTTTCACCTAAAGTGCACAATCAGGCTGAAAACGCATTTAAAGCAATAAAAAGTTCATTTTGGCTCTCACACCTAAACTAAACGTTGTAGACTCAAAATTTTTGCTGTATTTAGTGTATTCTAGCATCCTGAAGATGATTCCAGCATTAATTTCATTGTGCTTATGCTCATTTTGAAGATTTTGACATTTTCACCTTAAGTGTACAATCAGGGGCTGAAAACGCGTTTAAAGCAATAAAAAGTTCATTTTTGCTCTCACACCTAAACTAAACGTTGTAGACTCAAAATTTTTGCTGTATTTAGTGTATTCTAGCATCCTGAACATGATTCCAGCATTAATTTAATTGTGCTTATGCTCATTTTTAAGATTTTGACATTTTCACCTAAAGTGCACAATCAGGCTGAAAACGCATTTAAAGCAATAAAAAGTTCATTTTGGCTCTCACACCTAAACTAAACGTTGTAGACTCAAAATTTTTGCTGTATTTAGTGTATTCTAGCATCCTGAAGATGATTCCAGCATTAATTTCATTGTGCTTATGCTCATTTTTAAGATTTTGACATTTTCACCTAAAGTGCACAATCAGGCTGAAAACGCATTTAAAGCAATAAAAAGTTCATTTTGGCTCTCACACCTAAACTAAACGTTGTAGACTCAAAATTTTTGCTGTATTTAGTGTATTCTAGCATCCTGAAGATGATTCCAGCATTAATTTCATTGTGCTTATGCTCATTTTGAAGATTTTGACATTTTCACCTTAAGTGTACAATCAGGGGCTGAAAACGCGTTTAAAGCAATAAAAAGTTCATTTTGGCTCTCACACCTAAACTAAACGTTGTAGAGTCAAAATTTTTGCTGTATTTAGTGTATTCTAGCATCCTGAAGATGATTCCAGCATTAATTTCATTGTGCTTATGCTCATTTTTAAGATTTTGACATTTTCACCTAAAGTGCACAATCAGGCTGAAAACGCATTTAAAGCAATAAAAAGTTCATTTTGGCTCTCACACCTAAACTAAACGTTGTAGACTCAAAATTTTTGCTGTATTTAGTGTATTCTAGCATCCTGAAGATGATTCCAGCATTAATTTCATTGTGCTTATGCTCATTTTGAAGATTTTGACATTTTCACCTTAAGTGTACAATCAGGGGCTGAAAACGCGTTTAAAGCAATAAAAAGTTCATTTTGGCTCTCACACCTAAACTAAACGTTGTAGACTCAAAATTTTTGCTGTATTTAGTGTATTCTAGCATCCTGAAGATGATTCCAGCATTAATTTCATTGTGCTTATGCTCATTTTTAAGATTTTGACATTTTCACCTAAAGTGCACAATCAGGCTGAAAACGCATTTAAAGCAATAAAAAGTTCATTTTGGCTCTCACACCTAAACTAAACGTTGTAGACTCAAAATTTTTGCTGTATTTAGTGTATTTTAGCATCCTGAAGATGATTCCAGCATTAATTTCATTGTGCTTATGCTCATTTTGAAGATTTTGACATTTTCACCTTAAGTGTACAATCAGGGGCTGAAAACGCGTTTAAAGCAATAAAAAGTTCATTTTGGCTCTCACACCTAAACTAAACGTTGTAGACTCAAAATTTTTGCTGTATTTAGTGTATTCTAGCATCCTGAAGATGATTCCAGCATTAATTTCATTGTGCTTATGCTCATTTTTAAGATTTTGACATTTTCACCTAAAGTGCACAATCAGGCTGAAAACGCATTTAAAGCAATAAAAAGTTCATTTTGGCTCTCACACCTAAACTAAACGTTGTAGACTCAAAATTTTTGCTGTATTTAGGGTATTCTAGCATCCTGAAGATGATTCCAGCATTAATTTCATTGTGCTTATGCTCATTTTGAAGATTTTGACATTTTCACCTTAAGTGTACAATCAGGGGCTGAAAACGCGTTTAAAGCAATAAAAAGTTCATTTTTGCTCTCACACCTAAACTAAACGTTGTAGACTCAAAATTTTTGCTGTATTTAGTGTATTCTAGCATCCTGAACATGATTCCAGCATTAATTTAATTGTGCTTATGCTCATTTTTAAGATTTTGACATTTTCACCTAAAGTGCACAATCAGGCTGAAAACGCATTTAAAGCAATAAAAAGTTCATTTTGGCTCTCACACCTAAACTAAACGTTGTAGACTCAAAATTTTTGCTGTATTTAGTGTATTCTAGCATCCTGAAGATGATTCCAGCATTAATTTCATTGTGCTTATGCTCATTTTGAAGATTTTGACATTTTCACCTAAAGTGCACAATCAGGCTGAAAACGCATTTAAAGCAATAAAAAGTTCATTTTGGCTCTCACACCTAAACTAAACGTTGTAAACTCAAAATTTTTGCTGTATTTAGTGTATTCTAGCATCCTGAAGATGATTCCAGCATTAATTTCGTTGTGCTTATGCTCATTTTGAAGATTTTGACATTTTCACCTTAAGTGTACAATCAGGGGCTGAAAACGCGTTTAAAGCAATAAAAAGTTCATTTTGGCTCTCACACCTAAACTAAACGTTGTAGAGTCAAAATTTTTGCTGTATTTAGTGTATTCTAGCATCCTGAAGATGATTCCAGCATTAATTTCATTGTGCTTATGCTCATTTTGAAGATTTTGACATTTTCACCTTAAGTGTACAATCAGGGGCTGAAAACGCGTTTAAAGCAATAAAAAGTTCATTTTGGCTCTCACACCTAAACTAAACGTTGTAGACTCAAAATTTTTGCTGTATTTAGTGTATTCTAGCATCCTGAAGATGATTCCAGCATTAATTTAATTGTGCTTATGCTCATTTTTAAGATTTTGACATTTTCACCTTAAGTGTACAATCAGGGGCTGAAAACGCGTTTAAAGCAATAAAAAGTTCATTTTGGCTCTCACACCTAAACTAAACGTTGTAGACTCAAAATTTTTGCTGTATTCAGTGTATTCTAGCATCCTGAAGATGATTCCAGCATTAATTTCATCGTGCTTATGCTCATTTTGAAGATTTTGACATTTTCACCTAAAGTGCACAATCAGGCTGAAAACGCATTTAAAGCAATAAAAAGTTCATTTTGGCTCACACACCTAAAATAAACGTTGTAGACTCAAAATTTTTGCTGTATTTAGTGTATTCTAGCATCCTGAAGATGATTCCAGCATTAATTTCATTGTGCTTATGCTCATTTTGAAGATTTTGACATTTTCACCTTAAGTGTACAATCAGGGGCTGAAAACGCGTTTAAAGCAATAAAAAGTTCATTTTGGCTCCCACACCTAAACTAAACGTTGTAGACTCAAAATTTTTGCTGTATTTAGTGTATTCTAGCATCCTGAAGATGATTCCAGCATTAATTTCATTGTGCTTATGCTCATTTTTAAGATTTTGACATTTTCACCTAAAGTGCACAATCAGGCTGAAAACGCATTTAAAGCAATAAAAAGTTCATTTTGGCTCTCACACCTAAACTAAACGTTGTAGACTCAAAATTTTTGCTGTATTTAGTGTATTCTAGCATCCTGAAGATGATTCCAGCATTAATTTCATTGTGCTTATGCTCATTTTTAAGATTTTGACATTTTTACCTAAAGTGCACAATCAGGCTGAAAACGCATTTAAAGCAATAAAAAGTTCATTTTGGCTCTCACACCTAAACTAAACGTTGTAGACTCAAAATTTTTGCTGTATTTAGGGTATTCTAGCATCCTGAAGATGATTCCAGCATTAATTTCATTGTGCTTATGCTCATTTTGAAGATTTTGACATTTTCACCTTAAGTGTACAATCAGGGGCTGAAAACGCGTTTAAAGCAATAAAAAGTTCATTTTTGCTCTCACACCTAAACTAAACGTTGTAGACTCAAAATTTTTGCTGTATTTAGTGTATTCTAGCATCCTGAACATGATTCCAGCATTAATTTAATTGTGCTTATGCTCATTTTTAAGATTTTGACATTTTCACCTAAAGTGCACAATCAGGCTGAAAACGCATTTAAAGCAATAAAAAGTTCATTTTGGCTCTCACACCTAAACTAAACGTTGTAGACTCAAAATTTTTGCTGTATTTAGTGTATTCTAGCATCCTGAAGATGATTCCAGCATTAATTTCATTGTGCTTATGCTCATTTTTAAGATTTTGACATTTTCACCTAAAGTGCACAATCAGGCTGAAAACGCATTTAAAGCAATAAAAAGTTCATTTTGGCTCTCACACCTAAACTAAACGTTGTAGACTCAAAATTTTTGCTGTATTTAGTGTATTCTAGCATCCTGAAGATGATTCCAGCATTAATTTCATTGTGCTTATGCTCATTTTGAAGATTTTGACATTTTCACCTTAAGTGTACAATCAGGGGCTGAAAACGCGTTTAAAGCAATAAAAAGTTCATTTTGGCTCTCACACCTAAACTAAACGTTGTAGAGTCAAAATTTTTGCTGTATTTAGTGTATTCTAGCATCCTGAAGATGATTCCAGCATTAATTTCATTGTGCTTATGCTCATTTTTAAGATTTTGACATTTTCACCTAAAGTGCACAATCAGGCTGAAAACGCATTTAAAGCAATAAAAAGTTCATTTTGGCTCTCACACCTAAACTAAACGTTGTAGACTCAAAATTTTTGCTGTATTTAGTGTATTCTAGCATCCTGAAGATGATTCCAGCATTAATTTCATTGTGCTTATGCTCATTTTGAAGATTTTGACATTTTCACCTTCAGTGTACAATCAGGGGCTGAAAACGCGTTTAAAGCAATAAAAAGTTCATTTTGGCTCTCACACCTAAACTAAACGTTGTAGACTCAAAATTTTTGCTGTATTTAGTGTATTCTAGCATCCTGAAGATGATTCCAGCATTAATTTCATTGTGCTTATGCTCATTTTTAAGATTTTGACATTTTCACCTAAAGTGCACAATCAGGCTGAAAACGCATTTAAAGCAATAAAAAGTTCATTTTGGCTCTCACACCTAAACTAAACGTTGTAGACTCAAAATTTTTGCTGTATTTAGTGTATTTTATCATCCTGAAGATGATTCCAGCATTAATTTCATTGTGCTTATGCTCATTTTGAAGATTTTGACATTTTCACCTTAAGTGTACAATCAGGGGCTGAAAACGCGTTTAAAGCAATAAAAAGTTCATTTTGGCTCTCACACCTAAACTAAACGTTGTAGACTCAAAATTTTTGCTGTATTTAGTGTATTCTAGCATTCTGAAGATGATTCCAGCATTAATTTCATTGTGCTTATGCTCATTTTTAAGATTTTGACATTTTCACCTAAAGTGCACAATCAGGCTGAAAACGCATTTAAAGCAATAAAAAGTTCATTTTGGCTCTCACACCTAAACTAAACGTTGTAGACTCAAAATTTTTGCTGTATTTAGGGTATTCTAGCATCCTGAAGATGATTCCAGCATTAATTTCATTGTGCTTATGCTCATTTTGAAGATTTTGACATTTTCACCTTAAGTGTACAATCAGGGGCCGAAAACGCGTTTAAAGCAATAAAAAGTTCATTTTTGCTCTCACACCTAAACTAAACGTTGTAGACTCAAAATTTTTGCTGTATTTAGTGTATTCTAGCATCCTGAACATGATTCCAGCATTAATTTAATTGTGCTTATGCTCATTTTTAAGATTTTGACATTTTCACCTAAAGTGCACAATCAGGCTGAAAACGCATTTAAAGCAATAAAAAGTTCATTTTGGCTCTCACACCTAAACTAAACGTTGTAGACTCAAAATTTTTGCTGTATTTAGTGTATTCTAGCATCCTAAAGATGATTCCAGCATTAATTTCATTGTGCTTATGCTCATTTTTAAGATTTTGACATTTTCACCTAAAGTGCACAATCAGGCTGAAAACGCATTTAAAGCAATAAAAAGTTCATTTTGGCTCTCACACCTAAACTAAACGTTGTAGACTCAAAATTTTTGCTGTATTTAGTGTATTCTAGCATCCTGAAGATGATTCCAGCATTAATTTCATTGTGCTTATGCTCATTTTGAAGATTTTGACATTTTCACCTTAAGTGTACAATCAGGGGCTGAAAACGCGTTTAAAGCAATAAAAAGTTCATTTTGGCTCTCACACCTAAACTAAACGTTGTAGAGTCAAAATTTTTGCTGTATTTAGTGTATTCTAGCATCCTGAAGATGATTCCAGCATTAATTTCATTGTGCTTATGCTCATTTTTAAGATTTTGACATTTTCACCTTAAGTGTACAATCAGGGGCTGAAAACCCGTTTAAAGCAATAAAAAGTTCATTTTGGCTCTCACACCTAAACTAAACGTTGTAGACTCAAAATTTTTGCTGTATTCAGTGTATTCTAGCATCCTGAAGATGATTCCAGCATTAATTTCATCGTGCTTATGCTCATTTTGAAGATTTTGACATTTTCACCTAAAGTGCACAATCAGGCTGAAAACGCATTTAAAGCAATAAAAAGTTCATTTTGGCTCACACACCTAAACTAAACGTTGTAGACTCAAAATTTTTGCTGTATTTAGTGTATTCTAGCATCCTGAAGATGATTCCAGCATTAATTTCATTGTGCTTATGCTCATTTTGAAGATTTTGACATTTTCACCTTAAGTGTACAATCAGGGGCTGAAAACGCGTTTAAAGCAATAAAAAGTTCATTTTGGCTCTCACACCTAAACTAAACGTTGTAGACTCAAAATTTTTGCTGTATTCAGTGTATTCTAGCATCCTGAAGATGATTCCAGCATTAATTTCATCGTGCTTATGCTCATTTTGAAGATTTTGACATTTTCACCTAAAGTGCACAATCAGGCTGAAAACGCATTTAAAGCAATAAAAAGTTCATTTTGGCTCACACACCTAAACTAAACGTTGTAGACTCAAAATTTTTGCTGTATTTAGGGTATTCTAGCATCCTGAAGATGATTCCAGCATTAATTTCATTGTGCTTATGCTCATTTTGAAGATTTTGACATTTTCACCTTAAGTGTACAATCAGGGGCTGAAAACGCGTTTAAAGCAATAAAAAGTTCATTTTTGCTCTCACACCTAAACTAAACGTTGTAGACTCAAAATTTTTGCTGTATTTAGTGTATTCTAGCATCCTGAAGATGATTCCAGCATTAATTTAATTGTGCTTATGCTCATTTTTAAGATTTTGTCATTTTCACCTAAAGTGCACAATCAGGCTGAAAACGCATTTAAAGCAATAAAAAGTTCATTTTGGCTCTCACACCTAAACTAAACGTTGTAGACTCAAAATTTTTGCTGTATTTAGTGTATTCTAGCATCCTGAAGATGATTCCAGCATTAATTTCATTGTGCTTATGCTCATTTTGAAGATTTTGACATTTTCACCTTAAGTGTACAATCAGGGGCTGAAAACGCGTTTAAAGCAATAAAAAGTTCATTTTGGCTCTCACACCTAAACTAAACGTTGTAGACTCAAAATTCTTGCTGTATTCAGTGTATTCTAGCATCCTGAAGATGATTCCAGCATTAATTTCATCGTGCTTATGCTCATTTTGAAGATTTTGACATTTTCACCTAAAGTGCACAATCAGGCTGAAAACGCATTTAAAGCAATAAAAAGTTCATTTTGGCTCACACACCTAAAATAAACGTTGTAGACTCAAAATTGTTGCTGTATTTAGTGTATTCTAGCATCCTGAAGATGATTCCAGCATTAATTTCATTGTGCTTATGCTCATTTTGAAGATTTTGACATTTTCACCTTAAGTGTACAATCAGGGGCTGAAAACGCGTTTAAAGCAATAAAAAGTTCATTTTGGCTCTCACACCTAAACTAAACGTTGTAGACTCAAAATTTTTGCTGTATTTAGTGTATTCTAGCATCCTGAAGATGATTCCAGCATTAATTTCATTGTGCTTATGCTCATTTTTAAGATTTTGACATTTTCACCTAAAGTGCACAATCAGGCTGAAAACGCATTTAAAGCAATAAAAAGTTCATTTTGGCTCTCACACCTAAACTAAACGTTGTAGACTCAAAATTTTTGCTGTATTTAGGGTATTCTAGCATCCTGAAGATGATTCCAGCATTAATTTCATTGTTCTTATGCTCATTTTGAAGATTTTGACATTTTCACCTTAAGTGTACAATCAGGGGCTGAAAACGCGTTTAAAGCAATAAAAAGTTCATTTTTGCTCTCACACCTAAACTAAACGTTGTAGACTCAAAATTTTTGCTGTATTTAGTGTATTCTAGCATCCTGAACATGATTCCAGCATTAATTTAATTGTGCTTATGCTCATTTTTAAGATTTTGACATTTTCACCTAAAGTGCACAATCAGGCTGAAAACGCATTTAAAGCAATAAAAAGTTCATTTTGGCTCTCACACCTAAACTAAACGTTGTAGACTCAAAATTTTTGCTGTATTTAGTGTATTCTAGCATCCTGAAGATGATTCCAGCATTAATTTCATTGTGCTTATGCTCATTTTTAAGATTTTGACATTTTCACCTAAAGTGCACAATCAGGCTGAAAACGCATTTAAAGCAATAAAAAGTTCATTTTGGCTCTCACACCTAAACTAAACGTTGTAGACTCAAAATTTTTGCTGTATTTAGTGTATTCTAGCATCCTGAAGATGATTCCAGCATTAATTTCATTGTGCTTATGCTCATTTTGAAGATTTTGACATTTTCACCTTAAGTGTACAATCAGGGGCTGAAAACGCGTTTAAAGCAATAAAAAGTTCATTTTGGCTCTCACACCTAAACTAAACGTTGTAGACTCAAAATTTTTGCTGTATTCAGTGTATTCTAGCATCCTGAAGATGATTCCAGCATTAATTTCATCGTGCTTATGCTCATTTTGAAGATTTTGACATTTTCACCTAAAGTGCACAATCAGGCTGAAAACGCATTTAAAGCAATAAAAAGTTCATTTTGGCTCACACACCTAAACTAAACGTTGTAGACTCAAAATTTTTGCTGTATTTAGGGTATTCTAGCATCCTGAAGATGATTCCAGCATTAATTTCATTGTGCTTATGCTCATTTTGAAGATTTTGACATTTTCACCTTAAGTGTACAATCAGGGGCTGAAAACGCGTTTAAAGCAATAAAAAGTTCATTTTTGCTCTCACACCTAAACTAAACGTTGTAGACTCAAAATTTTTGCTGTATTTAGTGTATTCTAGCATCCTGAAGATGATTCCAGCATTAATTTAATTGTGCTTATGCTCATTTTTAAGATTTTGTCATTTTCACCTAAAGTGCACAATCAGGCTGAAAACGCATTTAAAGCAATAAAAAGTTCATTTTGGCTCTCACACCTAAACTAAACGTTGTAGACTCAAAATTTTTGCTGTATTTAGTGTATTCTAGCATCCTGAAGATGATTCCAGCATTAATTTCATTGTGCTTATGCTCATTTTGAAGATTTTGACATTTTCACCTTAAGTGTACAATCAGGGGCTGAAAACGCGTTTAAAGCAATAAAAAGTTCATTTTGGCTCTCACACCTAAACTAAACGTTGTAGACTCAAAATTTTTGCTGTATTCAGTGTATTCTAGCATCCTGAAGATGATTCCAGCATTAATTTCATCGTGCTTATGCTCATTTTGAAGATTTTGACATTTTCACCTAAAGTGCACAATCAGGCTGAAAACGCATTTAAAGCAATAAAAAGTTCATTTTGGCTCACACACCTAAAATAAACGTTGTAGACTCAAAATTGTTGCTGTATTTAGTGTATTCTAGCATCCTGAAGATGATTCCAGCATTAATTTCATTGTGCTTATGCTCATTTTGAAGATTTTGACATTTTCACCTTAAGTGTACAATCAGGGGCTGAAAACGCGTTTAAAGCAATAAAAAGTTCATTTTTGCTCTCACACCTAAACTAAACGTTGTAGACTCAAAATTTTTGCTGTATTTAGTGTATTCTAGCATCCTGAACATGATTCCAGCATTAATTTAATTGTGCTTATGCTCATTTTTAAGATTTTGACATTTTCACCTAAAGTGCACAATCAGGCTGAAAACGCATTTAAAGCAATAAAAAGTTCATTTTGGCTCTCACACCTAAACTAAACGTTGTAGACTCAAAATTTTTGCTGTATTTAGTGTATTCTAGCATCCTGAAGATGATTCCAGCATTAATTTCATTGTGCTTATGCTCATTTTTAAGATTTTGACATTTTCACCTAAAGTGCACAATCAGGCTGAAAACGCATTTAAAGCAATAAAAAGTTCATTTTGGCTCTCACACCTAAACTAAACGTTGTAGACTCAAAATTTTTGCTGTATTTAGTGTATTCTAGCATCCTGAAGATGATTCCAGCATTAATTTCATTGTGCTTATGCTCATTTTGAAGATTTTGACATTTTCACCCTAAGTGTACAATCAGGGGCTGAAAACGCGTTTAAAGCAATAAAAAGTTCATTTTTGCTCTCACACCTAAACTAAACGTTGTAGACTCAAAATTTTTGCTGTATTTAGTGTATTCTAGCATCCTGAACATGATTCCAGCATTAATTTAATTGTGCTTATGCTCATTTTTAAGATTTTGACATTTTCACCTAAAGTGCACAATCAGGCTGAAAACGCATTTAAAGCAATAAAAAGTTCATTTTGGCTCTCACACCTAAACTAAACGTTGTAGACTCAAAATTTTTGCTGTATTTAGTGTATTCTAGCATCCTGAAGATGATTCCAGCATTAATTTCATTGTGCTTATGCTCATTTTTAAGATTTTGACATTTTCACCTAAAGTGCACAATCAGGCTGAAAACGCATTTAAAGCAATAAAAAGTTCATTTTGGCTCTCACACCTAAACTAAACGTTGTAGACTCAAAATTTTTGCTGTATTTAGTGTATTCTAGCATCCTGAAGATGATTCCAGCATTAATTTCATTGTGCTTATGCTCATTTTGAAGATTTTGACATTTTCACCTTAAGTGTACAATCAGGGGCTGAAAACGCGTTTAAAGCAATAAAAAGTTCATTTTGGCTCTCACACCTAAACTAAACGTTGTAGAGTCAAAATTTTTGCTGTATTTAGTGTATTCTAGCATCCTGAAGATGATTCCAGCATTAATTTCATTGTGCTTATGCTCATTTTTAAGATTTTGACATTTTCACCTAAAGTGCACAATCAGGCTGAAAACGCATTTAAAGCAATAAAAAGTTCATTTTGGCTCTCACACCTAAACTAAACGTTGTAGACTCAAAATTTTTGCTGTATTTAGTGTATTCTAGCATCCTGAAGATGATTCCAGCATTAATTTCATTGTGCTTATGCTCATTTTGAAGATTTTGACATTTTCACCTTAAGTGTACAATCAGGGGCTGAAAACGCGTTTAAAGCAATAAAAAGTTCATTTTGGCTCTCACACCTAAACTAAACGTTGTAGACTCAAAATTTTTGCTGTATTTAGTGTATTCTAGCATCCTGAAGATGATTCCAGCATTAATTTCATTGTGCTTATGCTCATTTTTAAGATTTTGACATTTTCACCTAAAGTGCACAATCAGGCTGAAAACGCATTTAAAGCAATAAAAAGTTCATTTTGGCTCTCACACCTAAACTAAACGTTGTAGACTCAAAATTTTTGCTGTATTTAGTGTATTTTAGCATCCTGAAGATGATTCCAGCATTAATTTCATTGTGCTTATGCTCATTTTTAAGATTTTGACATTTTCACCTAAAGTGCACAATCAGGCTGAAAACGCATTTAAAGCAATAAAAAGTTCATTTTGGCTCTCACACCTAAACTAAACGTTGTAGACTCAAAATTTTTGCTGTATTTAGGGTATTCTAGCATCCTGAAGATGATTCCAGCATTAATTTCATTGTGCTTATGCTCATTTTGAAGATTTTGACATTTTCACCTTAAGTGTACAATCAGGGGCTGAAAACGCGTTTAAAGCAATAAAAAGTTCATTTTTGCTCTCACACCTAAACTAAACGTTGTAGACTCAAAATTTTTGCTGTATTTAGTGTATTCTAGCATCCTGAACATGATTCCAGCATTAATTTAATTGTGCTTATGCTCATTTTTAAGATTTTGACATTTTCACCTAAAGTGCACAATCAGGCTGAAAACGCATTTAAAGCAATAAAAAGTTCATTTTGGCTCTCACACCTAAACTAAACGTTGTAGACTCAAAATTTTTGCTGTATTTAGTGTATTCTAGCATCCTGAAGATGATTCCAGCATTAATTTCATTGTGCTTATGCTCATTTTGAAGATTTTGACATTTTCACCTAAAGTGCACAATCAGGCTGAAAACGCATTTAAAGCAATAAAAAGTTCATTTTGGCTCTCACACCTAAACTAAACGTTGTAAACTCAAAATTTTTGCTGTATTTAGTGTATTCTAGCATCCTGAAGATGATTCCAGCATTAATTTCGTTGTGCTTATGCTCATTTTGAAGATTTTGACATTTTCACCTTAAGTGTACAATCAGGGGCTGAAAACGCGTTTAAAGCAATAAAAAGTTCATTTTGGCTCTCACACCTAAACTAAACGTTGTAGAGTCAAAATTTTTGCTGTATTTAGTGTATTCTAGCATCCTGAAGATGATTCCAGCATTAATTTCATTGTGCTTATGCTCATTTTGAAGATTTTGACATTTTCACCTTAAGTGTACAATCAGGGGCTGAAAACGCGTTTAAAGCAATAAAAAGTTCATTTTGGCTCTCACACCTAAACTAAACGTTGTAGACTCAAAATTTTTGCTGTATTTAGTGTATTCTAGCATCCTGAAGATGATTCCAGCATTAATTTAATTGTGCTTATGCTCATTTTTAAGATTTTGACATTTTCACCTTAAGTGTACAATCAGGGGCTGAAAACGCGTTTAAAGCAATAAAAAGTTCATTTTGGCTCTCACACCTAAACTAAACGTTGTAGACTCAAAATTTTTGCTGTATTCAGTGTATTCTAGCATCCTGAAGATGATTCCAGCATTAATTTCATCGTGCTTATGCTCATTTTGAAGATTTTGACATTTTCACCTAAAGTGCACAATCAGGCTGAAAACGCATTTAAAGCAATAAAAAGTTCATTTTGGCTCACACACCTAAAATAAACGTTGTAGACTCAAAATTTTTGCTGTATTTAGTGTATTCTAGCATCCTGAAGATGATTCCAGCATTAATTTCATTGTGCTTATGCTCATTTTGAAGATTTTGACATTTTCACCTTAAGTGTACAATCAGGGGCTGAAAACGCGTTTAAAGCAATAAAAAGTTCATTTTGGCTCCCACACCTAAACTAAACGTTGTAGACTCAAAATTTTTGCTGTATTTAGTGTATTCTAGCATCCTGAAGATGATTCCAGCATTAATTTCATTGTGCTTATGCTCATTTTTAAGATTTTGACATTTTCACCTAAAGTGCACAATCAGGCTGAAAACGCATTTAAAGCAATAAAAAGTTCATTTTGGCTCTCACACCTAAACTAAACGTTGTAGACTCAAAATTTTTGCTGTATTTAGTGTATTCTAGCATCCTGAAGATGATTCCAGCATTAATTTCATTGTGCTTATGCTCATTTTTAAGATTTTGACATTTTTACCTAAAGTGCACAATCAGGCTGAAAACGCATTTAAAGCAATAAAAAGTTCATTTTGGCTCTCACACCTAAACTAAACGTTGTAGACTCAAAATTTTTGCTGTATTTAGGGTATTCTAGCATCCTGAAGATGATTCCAGCATTAATTTCATTGTGCTTATGCTCATTTTGAAGATTTTGACATTTTCACCTTAAGTGTACAATCAGGGGCTGAAAACGCGTTTAAAGCAATAAAAAGTTCATTTTTGCTCTCACACCTAAACTAAACGTTGTAGACTCAAAATTTTTGCTGTATTTAGTGTATTCTAGCATCCTGAACATGATTCCAGCATTAATTTAATTGTGCTTATGCTCATTTTTAAGATTTTGACATTTTCACCTAAAGTGCACAATCAGGCTGAAAACGCATTTAAAGCAATAAAAAGTTCATTTTGGCTCTCACACCTAAACTAAACGTTGTAGACTCAAAATTTTTGCTGTATTTAGTGTATTCTAGCATCCTGAAGATGATTCCAGCATTAATTTCATTGTGCTTATGCTCATTTTTAAGATTTTGACATTTTCACCTAAAGTGCACAATCAGGCTGAAAACGCATTTAAAGCAATAAAAAGTTCATTTTGGCTCTCACACCTAAACTAAACGTTGTAGACTCAAAATTTTTGCTGTATTTAGTGTATTCTAGCATCCTGAAGATGATTCCAGCATTAATTTCATTGTGCTTATGCTCATTTTGAAGATTTTGACATTTTCACCTTAAGTGTACAATCAGGGGCTGAAAACGCGTTTAAAGCAATAAAAAGTTCATTTTGGCTCTCACACCTAAACTAAACGTTGTAGAGTCAAAATTTTTGCTGTATTTAGTGTATTCTAGCATCCTGAAGATGATTCCAGCATTAATTTCATTGTGCTTATGCTCATTTTTAAGATTTTGACATTTTCACCTAAAGTGCACAATCAGGCTGAAAACGCATTTAAAGCAATAAAAAGTTCATTTTGGCTCTCACACCTAAACTAAACGTTGTAGACTCAAAATTTTTGCTGTATTTAGTGTATTCTAGCATCCTGAAGATGATTCCAGCATTAATTTCATTGTGCTTATGCTCATTTTGAAGATTTTGACATTTTCACCTTCAGTGTACAATCAGGGGCTGAAAACGCGTTTAAAGCAATAAAAAGTTCATTTTGGCTCTCACACCTAAACTAAACGTTGTAGACTCAAAATTTTTGCTGTATTTAGTGTATTCTAGCATCCTGAAGATGATTCCAGCATTAATTTCATTGTGCTTATGCTCATTTTTAAGATTTTGACATTTTCACCTAAAGTGCACAATCAGGCTGAAAACGCATTTAAAGCAATAAAAAGTTCATTTTGGCTCTCACACCTAAACTAAACGTTGTAGACTCAAAATTTTTGCTGTATTTAGTGTATTCTAGCATCCTGAAGATGATTCCAGCATTAATTTCATTGTGCTTATGCTCATTTTGAAGATTTTGACATTTTCACCTTAAGTGTACAATCAGGGGCTGAAAACGCGTTTAAAGCAATAAAAAGTTCATTTTGGCTCTCACACCTAAACTAAACGTTGTAGAGTCAAAATTTTTGCTGTATTTAGTGTATTCTAGCATCCTGAAGATGATTCCAGCATTAATTTCATTGTGCTTATGCTCATTTTTAAGATTTTGACATTTTCACCTAAAGTGCACAATCAGGCTGAAAACGCATTTAAAGCAATAAAAAGTTCATTTTGGCTCTCACACCTAAACTAAACGTTGTAGACTCAAAATTTTTGCTGTATTTAGTGTATTCTAGCATCCTGAAGATGATTCCAGCATTAATTTCATTGTGCTTATGCTCATTTTGAAGATTTTGACATTTTCACCTTCAGTGTACAATCAGGGGCTGAAAACGCGTTTAAAGCAATAAAAAGTTCATTTTGGCTCTCACACCTAAACTAAACGTTGTAGACTCAAAATTTTTGCTGTATTTAGTGTATTCTAGCATCCTGAAGATGATTCCAGCATTAATTTCATTGTGCTTATGCTCATTTTTAAGATTTTGACATTTTCACCTAAAGTGCACAATCAGGCTGAAAACGCATTTAAAGCAATAAAAAGTTCATTTTGGCTCTCACACCTAAACTAAACGTTGTAGACTCAAAATTTTTGCTGTATTTAGTGTATTTTATCATCCTGAAGATGATTCCAGCATTAATTTCATTGTGCTTATGCTCATTTTGAAGATTTTGACATTTTCACCTTAAGTGTACAATCAAGGGCTGAAAACGCGTTTAAAGCAATAAAAAGTTCATTTTGGCTCTCACACCTAAACTAAACGTTGTAGACTCAAAATTTTTGCTGTATTTAGTGTATTCTAGCATTCTGAAGATGATTCCAGCATTAATTTCATTGTGCTTATGCTCATTTTTAAGATTTTGACATTTTCACCTAAAGTGCACAATCAGGCTGAAAACGCATTTAAAGCAATAAAAAGTTCATTTTGGCTCTCACACCTAAACTAAACGTTGTAGACTCAAAATTTTTGCTGTATTTAGGGTATTCTAGCATCCTGAAGATGATTCCAGCATTAATTTCATTGTGCTTATGCTCATTTTGAAGATTTTGACATTTTCACCTTAAGTGTACAATCAGGGGCCGAAAACGCGTTTAAAGCAATAAAAAGTTCATTTTTGCTCTCACACCTAAACTAAACGTTGTAGACTCAAAATTTTTGCTGTATTTAGTGTATTCTAGCATCCTGAACATGATTCCAGCATTAATTTAATTGTGCTTATGCTCATTTTTAAGATTTTGACATTTTCACCTAAAGTGCACAATCAGGCTGAAAACGCATTTAAAGCAATAAAAAGTTCATTTTGGCTCTCACACCTAAACTAAACGTTGTAGACTCAAAATTTTTGCTGTATTTAGTGTATTCTAGCATCCTAAAGATGATTCCAGCATTAATTTCATTGTGCTTATGCTCATTTTTAAGATTTTGACATTTTCACCTAAAGTGCACAATCAGGCTGAAAACGCATTTAAAGCAATAAAAAGTTCATTTTGGCTCTCACACCTAAACTAAACGTTGTAGACTCAAAATTTTTGCTGTATTTAGTGTATTCTAGCATCCTGAAGATGATTCCAGCATTAATTTCATTGTGCTTATGCTCATTTTGAAGATTTTGACATTTTCACCTTAAGTGTACAATCAGGGGCTGAAAACGCGTTTAAAGCAATAAAAAGTTCATTTTGGCTCTCACACCTAAACTAAACGTTGTAGAGTCAAAATTTTTGCTGTATTTAGTGTATTCTAGCATCCTGAAGATGATTCCAGCATTAATTTCATTGTGCTTATGCTCATTTTTAAGATTTTGACATTTTCACCTTAAGTGTACAATCAGGGGCTGAAAACGCGTTTAAAGCAATAAAAAGTTCATTTTGGCTCTCACACCTAAACTAAACGTTGTAGACTCAAAATTTTTGCTGTATTCAGTGTATTCTAGCATCCTGAAGATGATTCCAGCATTAATTTCATCGTGCTTATGCTCATTTTGAAGATTTTGACATTTTCACCTAAAGTGCACAATCAGGCTGAAAACGCATTTAAAGCAATAAAAAGTTCATTTTGGCTCACACACCTAAACTAAACGTTGTAGACTCAAAATTTTTGCTGTATTTAGTGTATTCTAGCATCCTGAAGATGATTCCAGCATTAATTTCATTGTGCTTATGCTCATTTTGAAGATTTTGACATTTTCACCTTAAGTGTACAATCAGGGGCTGAAAACGCGTTTAAAGCAATAAAAAGTTCATTTTGGCTCTCACACCTAAACTAAACGTTGTAGACTCAAAATTTTTGCTGTATTCAGTGTATTCTAGCATCCTGAAGATGATTCCAGCATTAATTTCATCGTGCTTATGCTCATTTTGAAGATTTTGACATTTTCACCTAAAGTGCACAATCAGGCTGAAAACGCATTTAAAGCAATAAAAAGTTCATTTTGGCTCACACACCTAAACTAAACGTTGTAGACTCAAAATTTTTGCTGTATTTAGGGTATTCTAGCATCCTGAAGATGATTCCAGCATTAATTTCATTGTGCTTATGCTCATTTTGAAGATTTTGACATTTTCACCTTAAGTGTACAATCAGGGGCTGAAAACGCGTTTAAAGCAATAAAAAGTTCATTTTTGCTCTCACACCTAAACTAAACGTTGTAGACTCAAAATTTTTGCTGTATTTAGTGTATTCTAGCATCCTGAAGATGATTCCAGCATTAATTTAATTGTGCTTATGCTCATTTTTAAGATTTTGTCATTTTCACCTAAAGTGCACAATCAGGCTGAAAACGCATTTAAAGCAATAAAAAGTTCATTTTGGCTCTCACACCTAAACTAAACGTTGTAGACTCAAAATTTTTGCTGTATTTAGTGTATTCTAGCATCCTGAAGATGATTCCAGCATTAATTTCATTGTGCTTATGCTCATTTTGAAGATTTTGACATTTTCACCTTAAGTGTACAATCAGGGGCTGAAAACGCGTTTAAAGCAATAAAAAGTTCATTTTGGCTCTCACACCTAAACTAAACGTTGTAGACTCAAAATTCTTGCTGTATTCAGTGTATTCTAGCATCCTGAAGATGATTCCAGCATTAATTTCATCGTGCTTATGCTCATTTTGAAGATTTTGACATTTTCACCTAAAGTGCACAATCAGGCTGAAAACGCATTTAAAGCAATAAAAAGTTCATTTTGGCTCACACACCTAAAATAAACGTTGTAGACTCAAAATTGTTGCTGTATTTAGTGTATTCTAGCATCCTGAAGATGATTCCAGCATTAATTTCATTGTGCTTATGCTCATTTTGAAGATTTTGACATTTTCACCTTAAGTGTACAATCAGGGGCTGAAAACGCGTTTAAAGCAATAAAAAGTTCATTTTGGCTCTCACACCTAAACTAAACGTTGTAGACTCAAAATTTTTGCTGTATTTAGTGTATTCTAGCATCCTGAAGATGATTCCAGCATTAATTTCATTGTGCTTATGCTCATTTTTAAGATTTTGACATTTTCACCTAAAGTGCACAATCAGGCTGAAAACGCATTTAAAGCAATAAAAAGTTCATTTTGGCTCTCACACCTAAACTAAACGTTGTAGACTCAAAATTTTTGCTGTATTTAGGGTATTCTAGCATCCTGAAGATGATTCCAGCATTAATTTCATTGTTCTTATGCTCATTTTGAAGATTTTGACATTTTCACCTTAAGTGTACAATCAGGGGCTGAAAACGCGTTTAAAGCAATAAAAAGTTCATTTTTGCTCTCACACCTAAACTAAACGTTGTAGACTCAAAATTTTTGCTGTATTTAGTGTATTCTAGCATCCTGAACATGATTCCAGCATTAATTTAATTGTGCTTATGCTCATTTTTAAGATTTTGACATTTTCACCTAAAGTGCACAATCAGGCTGAAAACGCATTTAAAGCAATAAAAAGTTCATTTTGGCTCTCACACCTAAACTAAACGTTGTAGACTCAAAATTTTTGCTGTATTTAGTGTATTCTAGCATCCTGAAGATGATTCCAGCATTAATTTCATTGTGCTTATGCTCATTTTTAAGATTTTGACATTTTCACCTAAAGTGCACAATCAGGCTGAAAACGCATTTAAAGCAATAAAAAGTTCATTTTGGCTCTCACACCTAAACTAAACGTTGTAGACTCAAAATTTTTGCTGTATTTAGTGTATTCTAGCATCCTGAAGATGATTCCAGCATTAATTTCATTGTGCTTATGCTCATTTTGAAGATTTTGACATTTTCACCTTAAGTGTACAATCAGGGGCTGAAAACGCGTTTAAAGCAATAAAAAGTTCATTTTGGCTCTCACACCTAAACTAAACGTTGTAGACTCAAAATTTTTGCTGTATTTAGTGTATTCTAGCATCCTGAAGATGATTCCAGCATTAATTTCATTGTGCTTATGCTCATTTTTAAGATTTTGACATTTTCACCTAAAGTGCACAATCAGGCTGAAAACGCATTTAAAGCAATAAAAAGTTCATTTTGGCTCTCACACCTAAACTAAACGTTGTAGACTCAAAATTTTTGCTGTATTTAGTGTATTCTAGCATCCTGAAGATGATTCCAGCATTAATTTCATTGTGCTTATGCTCATTTTGAAGATTTTGACATTTTCACCTTAAGTGTACAATCAGGGGCTGAAAACGCGTTTAAAGCAATAAAAAGTTCATTTTGGCTCTCACACCTAAACTAAACGTTGTAGACTCAAAATTTTTGCTGTATTTAGTGTATTCTAGCATCCTGAAGATGATTCCAGCATTAATTTCATTGTGCTTATGCTCATTTTTAAGATTTTGACATTTTCACCTAAAGTGCACAATCAGGCTGAAAACGCATTTAAAGCAATAAAAAGTTCATTTTGGCTCTCACACCTAAACTAAACGTTGTAGACTCAAAATTTTTGCTGTATTTAGTGTATTTTAGCATCCTGAAGATGATTCCAGCATTAATTTCATTGTGCTTATGCTCATTTTGAAGATTTTGACATTTTCACCTTAAGTGTACAATCAGGGGCTGAAAACGCGTTTAAAGCAATAAAAAGTTCATTTTGGCTCTCACACCTAAACTAAACGTTGTAGACTCAAAATTTTTGCTGTATTTAGTGTATTCTAGCATCCTGAAGATGATTCCAGCATTAATTTCATTGTGCTTATGCTCATTTTTAAGATTTTGACATTTTCACCTAAAGTGCACAATCAGGCTGAAAACGCATTTAAAGCAATAAAAAGTTCATTTTGGCTCTCACACCTAAACTAAACGTTGTAGACTCAAAATTTTTGCTGTATTTAGGGTATTCTAGCATCCTGAAGATGATTCCAGCATTAATTTCATTGTGCTTATGCTCATTTTGAAGATTTTGACATTTTCACCTTAAGTGTACAATCAGGGGCTGAAAACGCGTTTAAAGCAATAAAAAGTTCATTTTTGCTCTCACACCTAAACTAAACGTTGTAGACTCAAAATTTTGCTGTATTTAGTGTATTCTAGCATCCTGAACATGATTCCAGCATTAATTTAATTGTGCTTATGCTCATTTTTAAGATTTTGACATTTTCACCTAAAGTGCACAATCAGGCTGAAAACGCATTTAAAGCAATAAAAAGTTCATTTTGGCTCTCACACCTAAACTAAACGTTGTAGACTCAAAATTTTTGCTGTATTTAGTGTATTCTAGCATCCTGAAGATGATTCCAGCATTAATTTCATTGTGCTTATGCTCATTTTGAAGATTTTGACATTTTCACCTAAAGTGCACAATCAGGCTGAAAACGCATTTAAAGCAATAAAAAGTTCATTTTGGCTCTCACACCTAAACTAAACGTTGTAGACTCAAAATTTTTGCTGTATTTAGTGTATTCTAGCATCCTGAAGATGATTCCAGCATTAATTTCGTTGTGCTTATGCTCATTTTGAAGATTTTGACATTTTCACCTTAAGTGTACAATCAGGGGCTGAAAACGCGTTTAAAGCAATAAAAAGTTCATTTTGGCTCTCACACCTAAACTAAACGTTGTAGAGTCAAAATTTTTGCTGTATTTAGTGTATTCTAGCATCCTGAAGATGATTCCAGCATTAATTTCATTGTGCTTATGCTCATTTTGAAGATTTTGACATTTTCACCTTAAGTGTACAATCAGGGGCTGAAAACGCGTTTAAAGCAATAAAAAGTTCATTTTGGCTCTCACACCTAAACTAAACGTTGTAGACTCAAAATTTTTGCTGTATTTAGTGTATTCTAGCATCCTGAAGATGATTCCAGCATTAATTTAATTGTGCTTATGCTCATTTTTAAGATTTTGACATTTTCACCTTAAGTGTACAATCAGGGGCTGAAAACGCGTTTAAAGCAATAAAAAGTTCATTTTGGCTCTCACACCTAAACTAAACGTTGTAGACTCAAATTTTTTGCTGTATTCAGTGTATTCTAGCATCCTGAAGATGATTCCAGCATTAATTTCATCGTGCTTATGCTCATTTTGAAGATTTTGACATTTTCACCTAAAGTGCACAATCAGGCTGAAAACGCATTTAAAGCAATAAAAAGTTCATTTTGGCTCACACACCTAAAATAAACGTTGTAGACTCAAAATTTTTGCTGTATTTAGTGTATTCTAGCATCCTGAAGATGATTCCAGCATTAATTTCATTGTGCTTATGCTCATTTTGAAGATTTTGACATTTTCACCTTAAGTGTACAATCAGGGGCTGAAAACGCGTTTAAAGCAATAAAAAGTTCATTTTGGCTCCCACACCTAAACTAAACGTTGTAGACTCAACATTTTTGATGTATTTAGTGTATTCTAGCATCCTGAAGATGATTCCAGCATTAATTTCATTGTGCTTATGCTCATTTTTAAGATTTTGACATTTTCACCTAAAGTGCACAATCAGGCTGAAAACGCATTTAAAGCAATAAAAAGTTCATTTTGGCTCTCACACCTAAACTAAACGTTGTAGACTCAAAATTTTTGCTGTATTTAGTGTATTCTAGCATCCTGAAGATGATTCCAGCATTAATTTCATTGTGCTTATGCTCATTTTGAAGATTTTGACATTTTCACCTTAAGTGTACAATCAGGGGCTGAAAACGCGTTTAAAGCAATAAAAAGTTCATTTTGGCTCTCACACCTAAACTAAACGTTGTAGACTCAAAATTTTTGCTGTATTCAGTGTATTCTAGCATCCTGAAGATGATTCCAGCATTAATTTCATCGTGCTTATGCTCATTTTGAAGATTTTGACATTTTCACCTAAAGTGCACAATCAGGCTGAAAACGCATTTAAAGCAATAAAAAGTTCATTTTGGCTCACACACCTAAAATAAACGTTGTAGACTCAAATTTTTTTGCTGTATTTAGTGTATTCTAGCATCCTGAAGATGATTCCAGCATTAATTTCATTGTGCTTATGCTCATTTTGAAGATTTTGACATTTTCACCTTAAGTGTACAATCAGGGGCTGAAAACGCGTTTAAAGCAATAAAAAGTTCATTTTGGCTCTCACACCTAAACTAAACGTTGTAGACTCAAAATTTTTGCTGTATTCAGTGTATTCTAGCATCCTGAAGATGATTCCAGCAATAATTTCATCGTGCTTATGCTCATTTTGAAGATTTTGACATTTTCACCTAAAGTGCACAATCAGGCTGAAAACGCATTTAAAGCAATAAAAAGTTCATTTTGGCTCTCACACCTAAACTAAACGTTGTAGACTCAAAATTTTTGCTGTATTTAGTGTATTCTAGCATCCTGAAGATGATTCCAGCATTAATTTCATTGTGCTTATGCTCATTTTGAAGATTTTGACATTTTCACCTTAAGTGTACAATCAGGGGCTGAAAACGCGTTTAAAGCAATAAAAAGTTCATTTTGGCTCTCACACCTAAACTAAACGTTGTAGACTCAAAATTTTTGCTGTATTTAGTGTATTCTAGCATCCTGAAGATGATTCCAGCATTAATTTAATTGTGCTTATGCTCATTTTTAAGATTTTGACATTTTCACCTAAAGTGCACAATCAGGCTGAAAACGCATTTAAAGCAATAAAAAGTTCATTTTGGCTCTCACACCTAAACTAAACGTTGTAGACTCAAAATTTTTGCTGTATTTAGTGTATTCTAGCATCCTGAAGATGATTCCAGCATTAATTTCATTGTGCTTATGCTCATTTTGAAGATTTTGACATTTTCACCTTAAGTGTACAATCAGGGGCTGAAAACGCGTTTAAAGCAATAAAAAGTTCATTTTGGCTCTCACACCTAAACTAAACGTTGTAGACTCAAAATTTTTGCTGTATTTAGTGTATTCTAGCATCCTGAAGATGATTCCAGCATTAATTTCATTGTGCTTATGCTCATTTTGAAGATTTTGACATTTTCACCTTAAGTGTACAATCAGGGGCTGAAAACGCGTTTAAAGCAATAAAAAGTTCATTTTGGCTCTGACACCTAAACTAAACGTTGTAGACTCAAAATTTTTGCTGTATTTAGTGTATTCTAGCATCCTGAAGATGATTCCAGCATTAATTTCATTGTGCTTATGCTCATTTTGAAGATTTTGACATTTTCACCTTAAGTGTACAATCAGGGGCTGAAAACGCGTTTAAAGCAATAAAAAGTTCATTTTTGCTCTCACACCTAAACTAAACGTTGTAGACTCAAAATTTTTGCTGTATTTAGTGTATTCTAGCATCCTGAAGATGATTCCAGCATTAATTTCATTGTGCTTATGCTCATTTTTAAGATTTTGACATTTTCACCTAAAGTGCACAATCAGGCTGAAAACGCATTTAAAGCAATAAAAAGTTCATTTTGGCTCTCACACCTAAACTAAACGTTGTAGACTCAAAATTTTTGCTGTATTTAGTGTATTCTAGCATCCTGAAGATGATTCCAGCATTAATTTCATTGTGCTTATGCTCATTTTGAAGATTTTGACATTTTCACCTTAAGTGTACAATCAGGGGCTGAAAACGCGTTTAAAGCAATAAAAAGTTCATTTTGGCTCTCACACCTAAACTAAACGTTGTAGACTCAAAATTTTTGCTGTATTCAGTGTATTCTAGCATCCTGAAGATGATTCCAGCAATAATTTCATCGTGCTTATGCTCATTTTGAAGATTTTGACATTTTCACCTAAAGTGCACAATCAGGCTGAAAACGCATTTAAAGCAATAAAAAGTTCATTTTGGCTCTCACACCTAAACTAAACGTTGTAGACTCAAAATTTTTGCTGTATTTAGGGTATTCTAGCATCCTGAAGATGATTCCAGCATTAATTTCATTGTGCTTATGCTCATTTTGAAGATTTTGACATTTTCACCTTAAGTGTACAATCAGGGGCTGAAAACGCGTTTAAAGCAATAAAAAGTTCATTTTTGCTCTCACACCTAAACTAAACGTTGTAGACTCAAAATTTTTGCTGTATTTAGTGTATTCTAGCATCCTGAACATGATTCCAGCATTAATTTAATTGTGCTTATGCTCATTTTTAAGATTTTGACATTTTCACCTAAAGTGCACAATCAGGCTGAAAACGCATTTAAAGCAATAAAAAGTTCATTTTGGCTCTCACACCTAAACTAAACGTTGTAGACTCAAAATTTTTGCTGTATTTAGTGTATTCTAGCATCCTGAAGATGATTCCAGCATTAATTTCATTGTGCTTATGCTCATTTTGAAGATTTTGACATTTTCACCTAAAGTGCACAATCAGGCTGAAAACGCATTTAAAGCAATAAAAAGTTCATTTTGGCTCTCACACCTAAACTAAACGTTGTAAACTCAAAATTTTTGCTGTATTTAGTGTATTCTAGCATCCTGAAGATGATTCCAGCATTAATTTCGTTGTGCTTATGCTCATTTTGAAGATTTTGACATTTTCACCTTAAGTGTACAATCAGGGGCTGAAAACGCGTTTAAAGCAATAAAAAGTTCATTTTGGCTCTCACACCTAAACTAAACGTTGTAGAGTCAAAATTTTTGCTGTATTTAGTGTATTCTAGCATCCTGAAGATGATTCCAGCATTAATTTCATTGTGCTTATGCTCATTTTGAAGATTTTGACATTTTCACCTTAAGTGTACAATCAGGGGCTGAAAACGCGTTTAAAGCAATAAAAAGTTCATTTTGGCTCTCACACCTAAACTAAACGTTGTAGACTCAAAATTTTTGCTGTATTTAGTGTATTCTAGCATCCTGAAGATGATTCCAGCATTAATTTAATTGTGCTTATGCTCATTTTTAAGATTTTGACATTTTCACCTTAAGTGTACAATCAGGGGCTGAAAACGCGTTTAAAGCAATAAAAAGTTCATTTTGGCTCTCACACCTAAACTAAACGTTGTAGACTCAAAATTTTTGCTGTATTCAGTGTATTCTAGCATCCTGAAGATGATTCCAGCATTAATTTCATCGTGCTTATGCTCATTTTGAAGATTTTGACATTTTCACCTAAAGTGCACAATCAGGCTGAAAACGCATTTAAAGCAATAAAAAGTTCATTTTGGCTCACACACCTAAAATAAACGTTGTAGACTCAAAATTTTTGCTGTATTTAGTGTATTCTAGCATCCTGAAGATGATTCCAGCATTAATTTCATTGTGCTTATGCTCATTTTGAAGATTTTGACATTTTCACCTTAAGTGTACAATCAGGGGCTGAAAACGCGTTTAAAGCAATAAAAAGTTCATTTTGGCTCCCACACCTAAACTAAACGTTGTAGACTCAAAATTTTTGCTGTATTTAGTGTATTCTAGCATCCTGAAGATGATTCCAGCATTAATTTCATTGTGCTTATGCTCATTTTTAAGATTTTGACATTTTCACCTAAAGTGCACAATCAGGCTGAAAACGCATTTAAAGCAATAAAAAGTTCATTTTGGCTCTCACACCTAAACTAAACGTTGTAGACTCAAAATTTTTGCTGTATTTAGTGTATTCTAGCATCCTGAAGATGATTCCAGCATTAATTTCATTGTGCTTATGCTCATTTTTAAGATTTTGACATTTTTACCTAAAGTGCACAATCAGGCTGAAAACGCATTTAAAGCAATAAAAAGTTCATTTTGGCTCTCACACCTAAACTAAACGTTGTAGACTCAAAATTTTTGCTGTATTTAGGGTATTCTAGCATCCTGAAGATGATTCCAGCATTAATTTCATTGTGCTTATGCTCATTTTGAAGATTTTGACATTTTCACCTTAAGTGTACAATCAGGGGCTGAAAACGCGTTTAAAGCAATAAAAAGTTCATTTTTGCTCTCACACCTAAACTAAACGTTGTAGACTCAAAATTTTTGCTGTATTTAGTGTATTCTAGCATCCTGAACATGATTCCAGCATTAATTTAATTGTGCTTATGCTCATTTTTAAGATTTTGACATTTTCACCTAAAGTGCACAATCAGGCTGAAAACGCATTTAAAGCAATAAAAAGTTCATTTTGGCTCTCACACCTAAACTAAACGTTGTAGACTCAAAATTTTTGCTGTATTTAGTGTATTCTAGCATCCTGAAGATGATTCCAGCATTAATTTCATTGTGCTTATGCTCATTTTTAAGATTTTGACATTTTCACCTAAAGTGCACAATCAGGCTGAAAACGCATTTAAAGCAATAAAAAGTTCATTTTGGCTCTCACACCTAAACTAAACGTTGTAGACTCAAAATTTTTGCTGTATTTAGTGTATTCTAGCATCCTGAAGATGATTCCAGCATTAATTTCATTGTGCTTATGCTCATTTTGAAGATTTTGACATTTTCACCTTAAGTGTACAATCAGGGGCTGAAAACGCGTTTAAAGCAATAAAAAGTTCATTTTGGCTCTCACACCTAAACTAAACGTTGTAGAGTCAAAATTTTTGCTGTATTTAGTGTATTCTAGCATCCTGAAGATGATTCCAGCATTAATTTCATTGTGCTTATGCTCATTTTTAAGATTTTGACATTTTCACCTAAAGTGCACAATCAGGCTGAAAACGCATTTAAAGCAATAAAAAGTTCATTTTGGCTCTCACACCTAAACTAAACGTTGTAGACTCAAAATTTTTGCTGTATTTAGTGTATTCTAGCATCCTGAAGATGATTCCAGCATTAATTTCATTGTGCTTGTGCTCATTTTTAAGATTTTGACATTTTCACCTTAAGTGTACAATCAGGGGCTGAAAACGCGTTTAAAGCAATAAAAAGTTCATTTTGGCTCTCACACCTAAACTAAACGTTGTAGACTCAAAATTTTTGCTGTATTTAGTGTATTCTAGCATCCTGAAGATGATTCCAGCATTAATTTCATTGTGCTTGTGCTCATTTTTAAGATTTTGACATTTTCACCTAAAGTGCACAATCAGGCTGAAAACGCATTTAAAGCAATAAAAAGTTCATTTTGGCTCTCACACCTAAACTAAACGTTGTAGACTCAAAATTTTTGCTGTATTTAGTGTATTCTAGCATCCTGAAGATGATTCCAGCATTAATTTCATTGTGCTTATGCTCATTTTGAAGATTTTGACATTTTCACCTTAAGTGTACAATCAGGGGCTGAAAACGCGTTTAAAGCAATAAAAAGTTCATTTTGGCTCTCACACCTAAACTAAACGTTGTAGAGTCAAAATTTTTGCTGTATTTAGTGTATTCTAGCATCCTGAAGATGATTCCAGCATTAATTTCATTGTGCTTATGCTCATTTTTAAGATTTTGACATTTTCACCTAAAGTGCACAATCAGGCTGAAAACGCATTTAAAGCAATAAAAAGTTCATTTTGGCTCTCACACCTAAACTAAACGTTGTAGACTCAAAATTTTTGCTGTATTTAGTGTATTCTAGCATCCTGAAGATGATTCCAGCATTAATTTCATTGTGCTTATGCTCATTTTGAAGATTTTGACATTTTCACCTTCAGTGTACAATCAGGGGCTGAAAACGCGTTTAAAGCAATAAAAAGTTCATTTTGGCTCTCACACCTAAACTAAACGTTGTAGACTCAAAATTTTTGCTGTATTTAGTGTATTCTAGCATCCTGAAGATGATTCCAGCATTAATTTCATTGTGCTTATGCTCATTTTTAAGATTTTGACATTTTCACCTAAAGTGCACAATCAGGCTGAAAACGCATTTAAAGCAATAAAAAGTTCATTTTGGCTCTCACACCTAAACTAAACGTTGTAGACTCAAAATTTTTGCTGTATTTAGTGTATTTTATCATCCTGAAGATGATTCCAGCATTAATTTCATTGTGCTTATGCTCATTTTGAAGATTTTGACATTTTCACCTTAAGTGTACAATCAGGGGCTGAAAACGCGTTTAAAGCAATAAAAAGTTCATTTTGGCTCTCACACCTAAACTAAACGTTGTAGACTCAAAATTTTTGCTGTATTTAGTGTATTCTAGCATTCTGAAGATGATTCCAGCATTAATTTCATTGTGCTTATGCTCATTTTTAAGATTTTGACATTTTCACCTAAAGTGCACAATCAGGCTGAAAACGCATTTAAAGCAATAAAAAGTTCATTTTGGCTCTCACACCTAAACTAAACGTTGTAGACTCAAAATTTTTGCTGTATTTAGGGTATTCTAGCATCCTGAAGATGATTCCAGCATTAATTTCATTGTGCTTATGCTCATTTTGAAGATTTTGACATTTTCACCTTAAGTGTACAATCAGGGGCCGAAAACGCGTTTAAAGCAATAAAAAGTTCATTTTTGCTCTCACACCTAAACTAAACGTTGTAGACTCAAAATTTTTGCTGTATTTAGTGTATTCTAGCATCCTGAACATGATTCCAGCATTAATTTAATTGTGCTTATGCTCATTTTTAAGATTTTGACATTTTCACCTAAAGTGCACAATCAGGCTGAAAACGCATTTAAAGCAATAAAAAGTTCATTTTGGCTCTCACACCTAAACTAAACGTTGTAGACTCAAAATTTTTGCTGTATTTAGTGTATTCTAGCATCCTAAAGATGATTCCAGCATTAATTTCATTGTGCTTATGCTCATTTTTAAGATTTTGACATTTTCACCTAAAGTGCACAATCAGGCTGAAAACGCATTTAAAGCAATAAAAAGTTCATTTTGGCTCTCACACCTAAACTAAACGTTGTAGACTCAAAATTTTTGCTGTATTTAGTGTATTCTAGCATCCTGAAGATGATTCCAGCATTAATTTCATTGTGCTTATGCTCATTTTGAAGATTTTGACATTTTCACCTTAAGTGTACAATCAGGGGCTGAAAACGCGTTTAAAGCAATAAAAAGTTCATTTTGGCTCTCACACCTAAACTAAACGTTGTAGAGTCAAAATTTTTGCTGTATTTAGTGTATTCTAGCATCCTGAAGATGATTCCAGCATTAATTTCATTGTGCTTATGCTCATTTTTAAGATTTTGACATTTTCACCTTAAGTGTACAATCAGGGGCTGAAAACGCGTTTAAAGCAATAAAAAGTTCATTTTGGCTCTCACACCTAAACTAAACGTTGTAGACTCAAAATTTTTGCTGTATTCAGTGTATTCTAGCATCCTGAAGATGATTCCAGCATTAATTTCATCGTGCTTATGCTCATTTTGAAGATTTTGACATTTTCACCTAAAGTGCACAATCAGGCTGAAAACGCATTTAAAGCAATAAAAAGTTCATTTTGGCTCACACACCTAAACTAAACGTTGTAGACTCAAAATTTTTGCTGTATTTAGTGTATTCTAGCATCCTGAAGATGATTCCAGCATTAATTTCATTGTGCTTATGCTCATTTTGAAGATTTTGACATTTTCACCTTAAGTGTACAATCAGGGGCTGAAAACGCGTTTAAAGCAATAAAAAGTTCATTTTGGCTCTCACACCTAAACTAAACGTTGTAGACTCAAAATTTTTGCTGTATTCAGTGTATTCTAGCATCCTGAAGATGATTCCAGCATTAATTTCATCGTGCTTATGCTCATTTTGAAGATTTTGACATTTTCACCTAAAGTGCACAATCAGGCTGAAAACGCATTTAAAGCAATAAAAAGTTCATTTTGGCTCACACACCTAAACTAAACGTTGTAGACTCAAAATTTTTGCTGTATTTAGGGTATTCTAGCATCCTGAAGATGATTCCAGCATTAATTTCATTGTGCTTATGCTCATTTTGAAGATTTTGACATTTTCACCTTAAGTGTACAATCAGGGGCTGAAAACGCGTTTAAAGCAATAAAAAGTTCATTTTTGCTCTCACACCTAAACTAAACGTTGTAGACTCAAAATTTTTGCTGTATTTAGTGTATTCTAGCATCCTGAAGATGATTCCAGCATTAATTTAATTGTGCTTATGCTCATTTTTAAGATTTTGTCATTTTCACCTAAAGTGCACAATCAGGCTGAAAACGCATTTAAAGCAATAAAAAGTTCATTTTGGCTCTCACACCTAAACTAAACGTTGTAGACTCAAAATTTTTGCTGTATTTAGTGTATTCTAGCATCCTGAAGATGATTCCAGCATTAATTTCATTGTGCTTATGCTCATTTTGAAGATTTTGACATTTTCACCTTAAGTGTACAATCAGGGGCTGAAAACGCGTTTAAAGCAATAAAAAGTTCATTTTGGCTCTCACACCTAAACTAAACGTTGTAGACTCAAAATTCTTGCTGTATTCAGTGTATTCTAGCATCCTGAAGATGATTCCAGCATTAATTTCATCGTGCTTATGCTCATTTTGAAGATTTTGACATTTTCACCTAAAGTGCACAATCAGGCTAAAAACGCATTTAAAGCAATAAAAAGTTCATTTTGGCTCACACACCTAAAATAAACGTTGTAGACTCAAAATTGTTGCTGTATTTAGTGTATTCTAGCATCCTGAAGATGATTCCAGCATTAATTTCATTGTGCTTATGCTCATTTTGAAGATTTTGACATTTTCACCTTAAGTGTACAATCAGGGGCTGAAAACGCGTTTAAAGCAATAAAAAGTTCATTTTGGCTCTCACACCTAAACTAAACGTTGTAGACTCAAAATTTTTGCTGTATTTAGTGTATTCTAGCATCCTGAAGATGATTCCAGCATTAATTTCATTGTGCTTATGCTCATTTTTAAGATTTTGACATTTTCACCTAAAGTGCACAATCAGGCTGAAAACGCATTTAAAGCAATAAAAAGTTCATTTTGGCTCTCACACCTAAACTAAACGTTGTAGACTCAAAATTTTTGCTGTATTTAGGGTATTCTAGCATCCTGAAGATGATTCCAGCATTAATTTCATTGTTCTCATGCTCATTTTGAAGATTTTGACATTTTCACCTTAAGTGTACAATCAGGGGCTGAAAACGCGTTTAAAGCAATAAAAAGTTCATTTTTGCTCTCACACCTAAACTAAACGTTGTAGACTCAAAATTTTTGCTGTATTTAGTGTATTCTAGCATCCTGAACATGATTCCAGCATTAATTTAATTGTGCTTATGCTCATTTTTAAGATTTTGACATTTTCACCTAAAGTGCACAATCAGGCTGAAAACGCATTTAAAGCAATAAAAAGTTCATTTTGGCTCTCACACCTAAACTAAACGTTGTAGACTCAAAATTTTTGCTGTATTTAGTGTATTCTAGCATCCTGAAGATGATTCCAGCATTAATTTCATTGTGCTTATGCTCATTTTTAAGATTTTGACATTTTCACCTAAAGTGCACAATCAGGCTGAAAACGCATTTAAAGCAATAAAAAGTTCATTTTGGCTCTCACACCTAAACTAAACGTTGTAGACTCAAAATTTTTGCTGTATTTAGTGTATTCTAGCATCCTGAAGATGATTCCAGCATTAATTTCATTGTGCTTATGCTCATTTTGAAGATTTTGACATTTTCACCTTAAGTGTACAATCAGGGGCTGAAAACGCGTTTAAAGCAATAAAAAGTTCATTTTGGCTCTCACACCTAAACTAAACGTTGTAGACTCAAAATTTTTGCTGTATTTAGTGTATTCTAGCATCCTGAAGATGATTCCAGCATTAATTTCATTGTGCTTATGCTCATTTTTAAGATTTTGACATTTTCACCTAAAGTGCACAATCAGGCTGAAAACGCATTTAAAGCAATAAAAAGTTCATTTTGGCTCTCACACCTAAACTAAACGTTGTAGACTCAAAATTTTTGCTGTATTTAGTGTATTCTAGCATCCTGAAGATGATTCCAGCATTAATTTCATTGTGCTTATGCTCATTTTGAAGATTTTGACATTTTCACCTTAAGTGTACAATCAGGGGCTGAAAACGCGTTTAAAGCAATAAAAAGTTCATTTTGGCTCTCACACCTAAACTAAACGTTGTAGACTCAAAATTTTTGCTGTATTTAGTGTATTCTAGCATCCTGAAGATGATTCCAGCATTAATTTCATTGTGCTTATGCTCATTTTTAAGATTTTGACATTTTCACCTAAAGTGCACAATCAGGCTGAAAACGCATTTAAAGCAATAAAAAGTTCATTTTGGCTCTCACACCTAAACTAAACGTTGTAGACTCAAAATTTTTGCTGTATTTAGTGTATTTTAGCATCCTGAAGATGATTCCAGCATTAATTTCATTGTGCTTATGCTCATTTTGAAGATTTTGACATTTTCACCTTAAGTGTACAATCAGGGGCTGAAAACGCGTTTAAAGCAATAAAAAGTTCATTTTGGCTCTCACACCTAAACTAAACGTTGTAGACTCAAAATTTTTGCTGTATTTAGTGTATTCTAGCATCCTGAAGATGATTCCAGCATTAATTTCATTGTGCTTATGCTCATTTTTAAGATTTTGACATTTTCACCTAAAGTGCACAATCAGGCTGAAAACGCATTTAAAGCAATAAAAAGTTCATTTTGGCTCTCACACCTAAACTAAACGTTGTAGACTCAAAATTTTTGCTGTATTTAGGGTATTCTAGCATCCTGAAGATGATTCCAGCATTAATTTCATTGTGCTTATGCTCATTTTGAAGATTTTGACATTTTCACCTTAAGTGTACAATCAGGGGCTGAAAACGCGTTTAAAGCAATAAAAAGTTCATTTTTGCTCTCACACCTAAACTAAACGTTGTAGACTCAAAATTTTGCTGTATTTAGTGTATTCTAGCATCCTGAACATGATTCCAGCATTAATTTAATTGTGCTTATGCTCATTTTTAAGATTTTGACATTTTCACCTAAAGTGCACAATCAGGCTGAAAACGCATTTAAAGCAATAAAAAGTTCATTTTGGCTCTCACACCTAAACTAAACGTTGTAGACTCAAAATTTTTGCTGTATTTAGTGTATTCTAGCATCCTGAAGATGATTCCAGCATTAATTTCATTGTGCTTATGCTCATTTTGAAGATTTTGACATTTTCACCTAAAGTGCACAATCAGGCTGAAAACGCATTTAAAGCAATAAAAAGTTCATTTTGGCTCTCACACCTAAACTAAACGTTGTAGACTCAAAATTTTTGCTGTATTTAGTGTATTCTAGCATCCTGAAGATGATTCCAGCATTAATTTCGTTGTGCTTATGCTCATTTTGAAGATTTTGACATTTTCACCTTAAGTGCACAATCAGGGGCTGAAAACGCGTTTAAAGCAATAAAAAGTTCATTTTGGCTCACACACCTAAAATAAACGTTGTAGACTCAAAATTTTTGCTGTATTTAGTGTATTCTAGCATCCTGAAGATGATTCCAGCATTAATTTCATTGTGCTTATGCTCATTTTGAAGATTTTGACATTTTCACCTTAAGTGTACAATCAGGGGCTGAAAACGCGTTTAAAGCAATAAAAAGTTCATTTTGGCTCCCACACCTAAACTAAACGTTGTAGACTCAAAATTTTTGCTGTATTTAGTGTATTCTAGCATCCTGAAGATGATTCCAGCATTAATTTCATTGTGCTTATGCTCATTTTTAAGATTTTGACATTTTCACCTAAAGTGCACAATCAGGCTGAAAACGCATTTAAAGCAATAAAAAGTTCATTTTGGCTCTCACACCTAAACTAAACGTTGTAGACTCAAAATTTTTGCTGTATTTAGTGTATTCTAGCATCCTGAAGATGATTCCAGCATTAATTTCATTGTGCTTATGCTCATTTTGAAGATTTTGACATTTTCACCTTAAGTGTACAATCAGGGGCTGAAAACGCGTTTAAAGCAATAAAAAGTTCATTTTGGCTCTCACACCTAAACTAAACGTTGTAGACTCAAAATTTTTGCTGTATTCAGTGTATTCTAGCATCCTGAAGATGATTCCAGCATTAATTTCATCGTGCTTATGCTCATTTTGAAGATTTTGACATTTTCACCTAAAGTGCACAATCAGGCTGAAAACGCATTTAAAGCAATAAAAAGTTCATTTTGGCTCACACACCTAAAATAAACGTTGTAGACTCAAATTTTTTTGCTGTATTTAGTGTATTCTAGCATCCTGAAGATGATTCCAGCATTAATTTCATTGTGCTTATGCTCATTTTGAAGATTTTGACATTTTCACCTTAAGTGTACAATCAGGGGCTGAAAACGCGTTTAAAGCAATAAAAAGTTCATTTTGGCTCTCACACCTAAACTAAACGTTGTAGACTCAAAATTTTTGCTGTATTCAGTGTATTCTAGCATCCTGAAGATGATTCCAGCAATAATTTCATCGTGCTTATGCTCATTTTGAAGATTTTGACATTTTCACCTAAAGTGCACAATCAGGCTGAAAACGCATTTAAAGCAATAAAAAGTTCATTTTGGCTCTCACACCTAAACTAAACGTTGTAGACTCAAAATTTTTGCTGTATTTAGTGTATTCTAGCATCCTGAAGATGATTCCAGCATTAATTTCATTGTGCTTATGCTCATTTTGAAGATTTTGACATTTTCACCTTAAGTGTACAATCAGGGGCTGAAAACGCGTTTAAAGCAATAAAAAGTTCATTTTGGCTCTCACACCTAAACTAAACGTTGTAGACTCAAAATTTTTGCTGTATTTAGTGTATTCTAGCATCCTGAAGATGATTCCAGCATTAATTTAATTGTGCTTATGCTCATTTTTAAGATTTTGACATTTTCACCTAAAGTGCACAATCAGGCTGAAAACGCATTTAAAGCAATAAAAAGTTCATTTTGGCTCTCACACCTAAACTAAACGTTGTAGACTCAAAATTTTTGCTGTATTTAGTGTATTCTAGCATCCTGAAGATGATTCCAGCATTAATTTCATTGTGCTTATGCTCATTTTGAAGATTTTGACATTTTCACCTTAAGTGTACAATCAGGGGCTGAAAACGCGTTTAAAGCAATAAAAAGTTCATTTTGGCTCTCACACCTAAACTAAACGTTGTAGACTCAAAATTTTTGCTGTATTTAGTGTATTCTAGCATCCTGAAGATGATTCCAGCATTAATTTCATTGTGCTTATGCTCATTTTGAAGATTTTGACATTTTCACCTTAAGTGTACAATCAGGGGCTGAAAACGCGTTTAAAGCAATAAAAAGTTCATTTTGGCTCTGACACCTAAACTAAACGTTGTAGACTCAAAATTTTTGCTGTATTTAGTGTATTCTAGCATCCTGAAGATGATTCCAGCATTAATTTCATTGTGCTTATGCTCATTTTGAAGATTTTGACATTTTCACCTTAAGTGTACAATCAGGGGCTGAAAACGCGTTTAAAGCAATAAAAAGTTCATTTTTGCTCTCACACCTAAACTAAACGTTGTAGACTCAAAATTTTTGCTGTATTTAGTGTATTCTAGCATCCTGAAGATGATTCCAGCATTAATTTCATTGTGCTTATGCTCATTTTTAAGATTTTGACATTTTCACCTAAAGTGCACAATCAGGCTGAAAACGCATTTAAAGCAATAAAAAGTTCATTTTGGCTCTCACACCTAAACTAAACGTTGTAGACTCAAAATTTTTGCTGTATTTAGTGTATTCTAGCATCCTGAAGATGATTCCAGCATTAATTTCATTGTGCTTATGCTCATTTTGAAGATTTTGACATTTTCACCTTAAGTGTACAATCAGGGGCTGAAAACGCGTTTAAAGCAATAAAAAGTTCATTTTGGCTCTCACACCTAAACTAAACGTTGTAGACTCAAAATTTTTGCTGTATTCAGTGTATTCTAGCATCCTGAAGATGATTCCAGCAATAATTTCATCGTGCTTATGCTCATTTTGAAGATTTTGACATTTTCACCTAAAGTGCACAATCAGGCTGAAAACGCATTTAAAGCAATAAAAAGTTCATTTTGGCTCTCACACCTAAACTAAACGTTGTAGACTCAAAATTTTTGCTGTATTTAGTGTATTCTAGCATCCTGAAGATGATTCCAGCATTAATTTCATTGTGCTTATGCTCATTTTTAAGATTTTGACATTTTCACCTTAAGTGTACAATCAGGGGCTGAAAACGCGTTTAAAGCAATAAAAAGTTCATTTTGGCTCTCACACCTAAACTAAACGTTGTAGACTCAAAATTTTTGCTGTATTTAGTGTATTCTAGCATCCTGAAGATGATTCCAGCATTAATTTAATTGTGCTTATGCTCATTTTTAAGATTTTGACATTTTCACCTAAAGTGCACAATCAGGCTGAAAACGCATTTAAAGCAATAAAAAGTTCATTTTGGCTCTCACACCTAAACTAAACGTTGTAGACTCAAAATTTTTGCTGTATTTAGTGTATTCTAGCATCCTGAAGATGATTCCAGCATTAATTTCATTGTGCTTATGCTCATTTTTAAGATTTTGACATTTTCACCTAAAGTGCACAATCAGGCTGAAAACGCATTTAAAGCAATAAAAAGTTCATTTTGGCTCTCACACCTAAACTAAACGTTGTAGACTCAAAATTTTTGCTGTATTTAGTGTATTCTAGCATCCTGAAGATGATTCCAGCATTAATTTCATTGTGCTTATGCTCATTTTGAAGATTTTGACATTTTCACCTTAAGTGTACAATCAGGGGCTGAAAACGCGTTTAAAGCAATAAAAAGTTCATTTTGGCTCTCACACCTAAACTAAACGTTGTAGACTCAAAATTTTTGCTGTATTCAGTGTATTCTAGCATCCTGAAGATGATTCCAGCATTAATTTCATCGTGCTTATGCTCATTTTGAAGATTTTGACATTTTCACCTAAAGTGCACAATCAGGCTGAAAACGCATTTAAAGCAATAAAAAGTTCATTTTGGCTCACACACCTAAAATAAACGTTGTAGACTCAAATTTTTTGCTGTATTTAGTGTATTCTAGCATCCTGAAGATGATTCCAGCATTAATTTCATTGTGCTTATGCTCATTTTGAAGATTTTGACATTTTCACCTTAAGTGTACAATCAGGGGCTGAAAACGCGTTTAAAGCAATAAAAAGTTCATTTTGGCTCCCACACCTAAACTAAACGTTGTAGACTCAAAATTTTTGCTGTATTTAGTGTATTCTAGCATCCTGAAGATGATTCCAGCATTAATTTCATTGTGCTTATGCTCATTTTTAAGATTTTGACATTTTCACCTAAAGTGCACAATCAGGCTGAAAACGCATTTAAAGCAATAAAAAGTTCATTTTGGCTCTCACACCTAAACTAAACGTTGTAGACTCAAAATTTTTGCTGTATTTAGTGTATTCTAGCATCCTGAAGATGATTCCAGCATTAATTTCATTGTGCTTATGCTCATTTTGAAGATTTTGACATTTTCACCTTAAGTGTACAATCAGGGGCTGAAAACGCGTTTAAAGCAATAAAAAGTTCATTTTGGCTCTCACACCTAAACTAAACGTTGTAGACTCGAATTTTTTGCTGTATTTAGTGTATTCTAGCATCCTGAAGATGATTCCAGCATTAATTTCATTGTGCTTATGCTCATTTTGAAGATTTTGACATTTTCACCTTAAGTGTACAATCAGGGGCTGAAAACGCGTTTAAAGCAATAAAAAGTTCATTTTGGCTCTCACACCTAAACTAAACGTTGTAGACTCAAAATTTTTGCTGTATTCAGTGTATTCTAGCATCCTGAAGATGATTCCAGCAATAATTTCATCGTGCTTATGCTCATTTTGAAGATTTTGACATTTTCACCTGAAGTGCACAATCAGGCTGAAAACGCATTTAAAGCAATAAAAAGTTCATTTTGGCTCTCACACCTAAACTAAACGTTGTAGACTCAAAATTTTTGCTGTATTTAGTGTATTCTAGCATCCTGAAGATGATTCCAGCATTAATTTCATTGTGCTTATGCTCATTTTGAAGATTTTGACATTTTCACCTTAAGTGTACAATCAGGGGCTGAAAACGCGTTTAAAGCAATAAAAAGTTCATTTTGGCTCTCACACCTAAACTAAACGTTGTAGACTCAAAATTTTTGCTGTATTTAGTGTATTCTAGCATCCTGAAGATGATTCCAGCATTAATTTCATTGTGCTTATGCTCATTTTTAAGATTTTGACATTTTCACCTAAAGTGCACAATCAGGCTGAAAACGCATTTAAAGCAATAAAAAGTTCATTTTGGCTCTCACACCTAAACTAAACGTTGTAGACTCAAAATTTTTGCTGTATTTAGTGTATTCTAGCATCCTGAAGATGATTCCAGCATTAATTTCATTGTGCTTATGCTCATTTTGAAGATTTTGACATTTTCACCTTAAGTGTACAATCAGGGGCTGAAAACGCGTTTAAAGCAATAAAAAGTTCATTTTGGCTCTCACACCTAAACTAAACGTTGTAGACTCAAAATTTTTGCTGTATTTAGTGTATTCTAGCATCCTGAAGATGATTCCAGCATTAATTTCATTGTGCTTATGCTCATTTTGAAGATTTTGACATTTTCACCTTAAGTGTACAACCAGGGGCTGAAAACGCGTTTAAAGCAATAAAAAGTTCATTTTGGCTCTCACACCTAAACTAAACGTTGTAGACTCAAAATTTTTGCTGTATTCAGTGTATTCTAGCATCCTGAAGATGATTCCAGCATTAATTTCATCGTGCTTATGCTCATTTTGAAGATTTTGACATTTTCACCTAAAGTGCACAATCAGGCTGAAAACGCATTTAAAGCAATAAAAAGTTCATTTTGGCTCACACACCTAAAATAAACGTTGTAGACTCAAATTTTTTGCTGTATTTAGTGTATTCTAGCATCCTGAAGATGATTCCAGCATTAATTTCATTGTGCTTATGCTCATTTTGAAGATTTTGATATTTTCACCTTAAGTGTACAATCAGGGGCTGAAAACGCGTTTAAAGCAATAAAAAGTTCATTTTGGCTCTCACACCTAAACTAAACGTTGTAGACTCAAAATTTTTGCTGTATTCAGTGTATTCTAGCATCCTGAAGATGATTCCAGCAATAATTTCATCGTGCTTATGCTCATTTTGAAGATTTTGACATTTTCACCTAAAGTGCACAATCAGGCTGAAAACGCATTTAAAGCAATAAAAAGTTCATTTTGGCTCTCACACCTAAACTAAACGTTGTAGACTCAAAATTTTTGCTGTATTTAGTGTATTCTAGCATCCTGAAGATGATTCCAGCATTAATTTCATTGTGCTTATGCTCATTTTGAAGATTTTGACATTTTCACCTTAAGTGTACAATCAGGGGCTGAAAACGCGTTTAAAGCAATAAAAAGTTCATTTTGGCTCTCACACCTAAACTAAACGTTGTAGACTCAAAATGTTTGCTGTATTTAGTGTATTCTAGCATCCTGAAGATGATTCCAGCATTAATTTAATTGTGCTTATGCTCATTTTGAAGATTTTGACATTTTCACCTTAAGTGTACAATCAGGGGCTGAAAACGCGTTTAAAGCAATAAAAAGTTCATTTTGGCTCTCACACCTAAACTAAACGTTGTAGAGTCAAAATTTTTGCTGTATTTAGTGTATTCTAGCATCCTGAAGATGATTCCAGCATTAATTTCATTGTGCTTATGCTCATTTTTAAGATTTTGACATTTTCACCTTAAGTGCACAATCAGGCTGAAAACGCATTTAAAGCAATAAAAAGTTCATTTTGGCTCTCACACCTAAACTAAACGTTGTAGACTCAAAATTTTTGCTGTATTTAGTGTATTCTAGCATCCTGAAGATGATTCCAGCATTAATTTCATTGTGCTTATGCTCATTTTGAAGATTTTGACATTTTCACCTTAAGTGTACAATCAGGGGCTGAAAACGCGTTTAAAGCAATAAAAAGTTCATTTTGGCTCTCACACCTAAACTAAACGTTGTAGACTCAAAATTTTTGCTGTATTTAGTGTATTCTAGCATCCTGAAGATGATTCCAGCATTAATTTCATTGTGCTTATGCTCATTTTTAAGATTTTGACATTTTCACCTAAAGTGCACAATCAGGCTGAAAACGCATTTAAAGCAATAAAAAGTTCATTTTGGCTCTCACACCTAAACTAAACGTTGTAGACTCAAAATTTTTGCTGTATTTAGTGTATTTTAGCATCCTGAAGATGATTCCAGCATTAATTTCATTGTGCTTATGCTCATTTTGAAGATTTTGACATTTTCACCTTAAGTGTACAATCAGGGGCTGAAAACGCGTTTAAAGCAATAAAAAGTTCATTTTGGCTCTCACACCTAAACTAAACGTTGTAGACTCAAAATTTTTGCTGTATTTAGTGTATTCTAGCATCCTGAAGATGATTCCAGCATTAATTTCATTGTGCTTATGCTCATTTTTAAGATTTTGACATTTTCACCTAAAGTGCACAATCAGGCTGAAAACGCATTTAAAGCAATAAAAAGTTCATTTTGGCTCTCACACCTAAACTAAACGTTGTAGACTCAAAATTTTTGCTGTATTTAGGGTATTCTAGCATCCTGAAGATGATTCCAGCATTAATTTCATTGTGCTTATGCTCATTTTGAAGATTTTGACATTTTCACCTTAAGTGTACAATCAGGGGCTGAAAACGCGTTTAAAGCAATAAAAAGTTCATTTTTGCTCTCACACCTAAACTAAACGTTGTAGACTCAAAATTTTTGCTGTATTTAGTGTATTCTAGCATCCTGAACATGATTCCAGCATTAATTTAATTGTGCTTATGCTCATTTTTAAGATTTTGACATTTTCACCTAAAGTGCACAATCAGGCTGAAAACGCATTTAAAGCAATAAAAAGTTCATTTTGGCTCTCACACCTAAACTAAACGTTGTAGACTCAAAATTTTTGCTGTATTTAGTGTATTCTAGCATCCTGAAGATGATTCCAGCATTAATTTCATTGTGCTTATGCTCATTTTTAAGATTTTGACATTTTCACCTTAAGTGTACAATCAGGGGCTGAAAACGCGTTTAAAGCAATAAAAAGTTCATTTTGGCTCTCACACCTAAACTAAACGTTGTAGACTCAAAATTTTTGCTGTATTTAGTGTATTCTAGCATCCTGAAGATGATTCCAGCATTAATTTCATTGTGCTTATGCTCATTTTTAAGATTTTGACATTTTCACCTAAAGTGCACAATCAGGCTGAAAACGCATTTAAAGCAATAAAAAGTTCATTTTGGCTCTCACACCTAAACTAAACGTTGTAGACTCAAAATTTTTGCTGTATTTAGTGTATTCTAGCATCCTGAAGATGATTCCAGCATTAATTTCATTGTGCTTATGCTCATTTTGAAGATTTTGACATTTTCACCTTAAGTGTACATACAATCAGGCGCTGAAAACGCGTTTAAAGCAATAAAAAGTTCATTTTTGCTCTCACACCTAAACTAAACGTTGTAGACTCAAAGTTTTTGCTGTATTTAGTGTATTCTAGCATCCTGAACATGATTCCAGCATTAATTTAATTGTGCTTATGCTCATTTTTAAGATTTTGACATTTTCACCTAAAGTGCACAATCAGGCTGAAAACGCATTTAAAGCAATAAAAAGTTCATTTTGGCTCTCACACCTAAACTAAACGTTGTAGACTCAAAATTTTTGCTGTATTTAGTGTATTCTAGCATCCTGAAGATGATTCCAGCATTAATTTCATTGTGCTTATGCTCATTTTTAAGATTTTGACATTTTCACCTAAAGTGCACAATCAGGCTGAAAACGCATTTAAAGCAATAAAAAGTTCATTTTGGCTCTCACACCTAAACTAAACGTTGTAGACTCAAAATTTTTGCTGTATTTAGTGTATTCTAGCATCCTGAAGATGATTCCAGCATTAATTTCATTGTGCTTATGCTCATTTTGAAGATTTTGACATTTTCACCTTAAGTGTACAATCAGGGGCTGAAAACGCGTTTAAAGCAATAAAAAGTTCATTTTGGCTCTCACACCTAAACTAAACGTTGTAGAGTCAAAATTTTTGCTGTATTTAGTGTATTCTAGCATCCTGAAGATGATTCCAGCATTAATTTCATTGTGCTTATGCTCATTTTGAAGATTTTGACATTTTCACCTAAAGTGCACAATCAGGCTGAAAACGCATTTAAAGCAATAAAAAGTTCATTTTGGCTCTCACACCTAAACTAAACATTGTAGACTCAAAATTTTTGCTGTATTTAGTGTATTCTAGCATCCTGAAGATGATTCCAGCATTAATTTCATTGTGCTTATGCTCATTTTGAAGATTTTGACATTTTCACCTTAAGTGTACAATCAGGGGCTGAAAACGCGTTTAAAGCAATAAAAAGTTCATTTTGGCTCTCAAACCTAAACTAAACGTTGTAGACTCAAAATTTTTGCTGTATTTAGTGTATTCTAGCATCCTGAAGATGATTCCAGCATTAATTTCATTGTGCTTATGCTCATTTTTAAGATTTTGACATTTTCACCTAAAGTGCACAATCAGGCTGAAAACGCATTTAAAGCAATAAAAAGTTCATTTTGGCTCTCACACCTAAACTAAACGTTGTAGACTCAAAATTTTTGCTGTATTTAGTGTATTTTAGCATCCTGAAGATGATTCCAGCATTAATTTCATTGTGCTTATGCTCATTTTGAAGATTTTGACATTTTCACCTTAAGTGTACAATCAGGGGCTGAAAACGCGTTTAAAGCAATAAAAAGTTCATTTTGGCTCTCACACCTAAACTAAACGTTGTAGACTCAAAATTTTTGCTGTATTTAGTGTATTCTAGCATCCTGAAGATGATTCCAGCATTAATTTCATTGTGCTTATGCTCATTTTTAAGATTTTGACATTTTCACCTAAAGTGCACAATCAGGCTGAAAATTCATTTAAAGCAATAAAAAGTTCATTTTGGCTCTCACACCTAAACTAAACGTTGTAGACTCAAAATTTTTGCTGTATTTAGGGTATTCTAGCATCCTGAAGATGATTCCAGCATTAATTTCATTGTGCTTATGCTCATTTTGAAGATTTTGACATTTTCACCTTAAGTGTACAATCAGGGGCTGAAAACGCGTTTAAAGCAATAAAAAGTTCATTTTTGCTCTCACACCTAAACTAAACGTTGTAGACTCAAAATTTTTGCTGTATTTAGTGTATTCTAGCATCCTGAACATGATTCCAGCATTAATTTAATTGTGCTTATGCTCATTTTTAAGATTTTGACATTTTCACCTAAAGTGCACAATCAGGCTGAAAACGCATTTAAAGCAATAAAAAGTTCATTTTGGCTCTCACACCTAAACTAAACGTTGTAGACTCAAAATTTTTGCTGTATTTAGTGTATTCTAGCATCCTGAAGATGATTCCAGCATTAATTTCATTGTGCTTATGCTCATTTTGAAGATTTTGACATTTTCACCTAAAGTGCACAATCAGGCTGAAAACGCATTTAAAGCAATAAAAAGTTCATTTTGGCTCTCACACCTAAACTAAACGTTGTAGACTCAAAATTTTTGCTGTATTTAGTGTATTCTAGCATCCTGAAGATGATTCCAGCATTAATTTCATTGTGCTTATGCTCATTTTGAAGATTTGGACATTTTCACCTTAAGTGTACAATCAGGGGCTGAAAACGCGTTTAAAGCAATAAAAAGTTCATTTTGGCTCTCACACCTAAACTAAACGTTGTAGACTCAAAATTTTTGCTGTATTTAGTGTATTCTAGCATCCTGAAGATGATTCCAGCATTAATTTCATTGTGCTTATGCTCATTTTTAAGATTTTGACATTTTCACCTAAAGTGCACAATCAGGCTGAAAATTCATTTAAAGCAATAAAAAGTTCATTTTGGCTCTCACACCTAAACTAAACGTTGTAGACTCAAAATTTTTGCTGTATTTAGGGTATTCTAGCATCCTGAAGATGATTCCAGCATTAATTTCATTGTGCTTATGCTCATTTTGAAGATTTTGACATTTTCACCTTAAGTGTACAATCAGGGGCTGAAAACGCGTTTAAAGCAATAAAAAGTTCATTTTTGCTCTCACACCTAAACTAAACGTTGTAGACTCAAAATTTTTGCTGTATTTAGTGTATTCTAGCATTCTGAACATGATTCCAGCATTAATTTAATTGTGCTAATGCTCATTTTTAAGATTTTGACATTTTCACCTAAAGTGCACAATCAGGCTGAAAACGCATTTAAAGCAATAAAAAGTTCATTTTGGCTCTCACACCTAAACTAAACGTTGTAGACTCAAAATTTTTGCTGTATTTAGTGTATTCTAGCATCCTGAAGATGATTCCAGCATTAATTTCATTGTGCTTATGCTCATTTTTAAGATTTTGACATTTTCACCTAAAGTGCACAATCAGGCTGAAAACGCATTTAAAGCCATAAAAAGTTCATTTTGGCTCTCACACCTAAACTAAACGTTGTAGACTCAAAATTGTTGCTGTATTTAGTGTATTCTAGCATCCTGAAGATGATTCCAGCATTAATTTCATTGTGCTTATGCTCATTTTGAAGATTTTGACATTTTCACCTTAAGTGTACAATCAGGGGCTGAAAACGCGTTTAAAGCAATAAAAAGTTCATTTTGGCTCCCACACCTAAACTAAACGTTGTAGACTCAAAATTTTTGCTGCATTTAGTGTATTCTAGCATCCTGAAGATGATTCCAGCATTAATTTCATTGTGCTTATGCTCATTTTTAAGATTTTGACATTTTCACCTAAAGTGCACAATCAGGCTGAAAACGCATTTAAAGCAATAAAAAGTTCATTTTGGCTCTCACACCTAAACTAAACGTTGTAGACTCAAAATTTTTGCTGTATTTAGTGTATTCTAGCATCCTGAAGATGATTCCAGCATTAATTTCATTGTGCTTATGCTCATTTTGAAGATTTTGACATTTTCACCTTAAGTGTACAATCAGGGGCTGAAAACGCGTTTAAAGCAATAAAAAGTTCATTTTGGCTCTCACACCTAAACTAAACGTTGTAGAGTCAAAATTTTTGCTGTATTTAGTGTATTCTAGCATCCTGAAGATGATTCCAGCATTAATTTCATTGTGCTTATGCTCATTTTTAAGATTTTGACATTTTCACCTAAAGTGCACAATCAGGCTGAAAACGCATTTAAAGCAATAAAAAGTTCATTTTGGCTCTCACACCTAAACTAAACGTTGTAGACTCAAAATTTTTGCTGTATTTAGGGTATTCTAGCATCCTGAAGATGATTCCAGCATTAATTTCATTGTGCTTATGCTCATTTTGAAGATTTTGACATTTTCACCTTAAGTGTACAATCAGGGGCTGAAAACGCGTTTAAAGCAATAAAAAGTTCATTTTTGCTCTCACACCTAAACTAAACGTTGTAGACTCAAAATTTTTGCTGTATTTAGTGTATTCTAGCATCCTGAAGATGATTCCAGCATTAATTTCATTGTGCTTATGCTCATTTTTAAGATTTTGACATTTTCACCTAAAGTGCACAATCAGGCTGAAAACGCATTTAAAGCAATAAAAAGTTCATTTTGGCTCTCACACCTAAACTAAACGTTGTAGACTCAAAATTTTTGCTGTATTTAGTGTATTCTAGCAACCTGAAGATGATTCCATTATTAATTTCATTGTGCTTATGCTCATTTTGAAGATTTTGACATTTTCACCTTAAGTGTACAATCAGGGGCTGAAAACGCGTTTAAAGCAATAAAAAGTTCATTTTGGCTCTCACACCTAAACTAAACGTTGTAGACTCAAAATTTTTGCTGTATTCAGTGTATTCTAGCATCCTGAAGATGATTCCAGCATTAATTTCATCGTGCTTATGCTCATTTTGAAGATTTTGACATTTTCACCTAAAGTGCACAATCAGGCTGAAAACGCATTTAAAGCAATAAAAAGTTCATTTTGGCTCACACACCTAAAATAAACGTTGTAGACTCAAAATTTTTGCTGTATTTAGTGTATTCTAGCATCCTGAAGATGATTCCAGCATTAATTTCATTGTGCTTATGCTCATTTTGAAGATTTTGACATTTTCACCTTAAGTGTACAATCAGGGGCTGAAAACGCGTTTATAGCAATAAAAAGTTCATTTTGGCTCCCACACCTAAACTAAACGTTGTAGACTCAAAATTTTTGCTGTATTTAGTGTATTCTAGCATCCTGAAGATGATTCCAGCATTAATTTCATTGTGCTTATGCTCATTTTTAAGATTTTGACATTTTCACCTAAAGTGCACAATCAGGCTGAAAACGCATTTAAAGCAATAAAAAGTTCATTTTGGCTCTCACACCTAAACTAAACGTTGTAGACTCAAAATTTTTGCTGTATTTAGTGTATTCTAGCATCCTGAAGATGATTCCAGCATTAATTTCATTGTGCTTATGCTCATTTTGAAGATTTTGACATTTTCACCTTAAGTGTACAATCAGGGGCTGAAAACGCGTTTAAAGCAATAAAAAGTTCATTTTGGCTCTCACACCTAAACTAAACGTTGTAGACTCAAAATTTTTGCTGTATTCAGTGTATTCTAGCATCCTGAAGATGATTCCAGCATTAATTTCATCGTGCTTATGCTCATTTTGAAGATTTTGACATTTTCACCTAAAGTGCACAATCAGGCTGAAAACGCATTTAAAGCAATAAAAAGTTCATTTTGGCTCACACACCTAAAATAAACGTTGTAGACTCAAATTTTTTGCTGTATTTAGTGTATTCTAGCATCCTGAAGATGATTCCAGCATTAATTTCATTGTGCTTATGCTCATTTTGAAGATTTTGACATTTTCACCTTAAGTGTACAATCAGGGGCTGAAAACGCGTTTAAAGCAATAAAAAGTTCATTTTGGCTCTCACACCTAAACTAAACGTTGTAGACTCAAAATTTTTGCTGTATTCAGTGTATTCTAGCATCCTGAAGATGATTCCAGCAATAATTTCATCGTGCTTATGCTCATTTTGAAGATTTTGACATTTTCACCTAAAGTGCACAATCAGGCTGAAAACGCATTTAAAGCAATAAAAAGTTCATTTTGGCTCTCACACCTAAACTAAACGTTGTAGACTCAAAATTTTTGCTGTATTTAGTGTATTCTAGCATCCTGAAGATGATTCCATTATTAATTTCATTGTGCTTATGCTCATTTTGAAGATTTTGACATTTTCACCTTAAGTGTACAATCAGGGGCTGAAAACGCGTTTAAAGCAATAAAAAGTTCATTTTGGCTCTCACACCTAAACTAAACGTTGTAGACTCAAAATTTTTGCTGTATTCAGTGTATTCTAGCATCCTGAAGATGATTCCAGCATTAATTTCATCGTGCTTATGCTCATTTTGAAGATTTTGACATTTTCACCTAAAGTGCACAATCAGGATGAAAACGCATTTAAAGCAATAAAAAGTTCATTTTGGCTCACACACCTAAAATAAACGTTGTAGACTCAAAATTTTTGCTGTATTTAGTGTATTCTAGCATCCTGAAGATGATTCCAGCATTAATTTCATTGTGCTTATGCTCATTTTGAAGATTTTGACATTTTCACCTTAAGTGTACAATCAGGGGCTGAAAACGCGTTTAAAGCAATAAAAAGTTCATTTTGGCTCTCACACCTAAACTAAACGTTGTAGACTCAAAATTTTTGCTGTATTTAGTGTATTCTAGCATCCTGAAGATGATTCCAGCATTAATTTCATTGTGCTTATGCTCATTTTTAAGATTTTGACATTTTCACCTAAAGTGCACAATCAGGCTGAAAACGCATTTAAAGCAATAAAAAGTTCATTTTGGCTCTCACACCTAAACTAAACGTTGTAGACTCAAAATTTTTGCTGTATTTAGTGTATTCTAGCATCCTGAAGATGATTCCAGCATTAATTTCATTGTGCTTATGCTCATTTTGAAGATTTTGACATTTTCACCTTAAGTGTACATACAATCAGGCGCTGAAAACGCGTTTAAAGCAATAAAAAGTTCATTTTTGCTCTCACACCTAAACTAAACGTTGTAGACTCAAAGTTTTTGCTGTATTTAGTGTATTCTAGCATCCTGAACATGATTCCAGCATTAATTTAATTGTGCTTATGCTCATTTTTAAGATTTTGACATTTTCACCTAAAGTGCACAATCAGGCTGAAAACGCATTTAAAGCAATAAAAAGTTCATTTTGGCTCTCACACCTAAACTAAACGTTGTAGACTCAAAATTTTTGCTGTATTTAGTGTATTCTAGCATCCTGAAGATGATTCCAGCATTAATTTCATTGTGCTTATGCTCATTTTTAAGATTTTGACATTTTCACCTAAAGTGCACAATCAGGCTGAAAACGCATTTAAAGCAATAAAAAGTTCATTTTGGCTCTCACACCTAAACTAAACGTTGTAGACTCAAAATTTTTGCTGTATTTAGTGTATTCTAGCATCCTGAAGATGATTCCAGCATTAATTTCATTGTGCTTATGCTCATTTTGAAGATTTTGACATTTTCACCTTAAGTGTACAATCAGGGGCTGAAAACGCGTTTAAAGCAATAAAAAGTTCATTTTGGCTCTCACACCTAAACTAAACGTTGTAGAGTCAAAATTTTTGCTGTATTTAGTGTATTCTAGCATCCTGAAGATGATTCCAGCATTAATTTCATTGTGCTTATGCTCATTTTGAAGATTTTGACATTTTCACCTAAAGTGCACAATCAGGCTGAAAACGCATTTAAAGCAATAAAAAGTTCATTTTGGCTCTCACACCTAAACTAAACATTGTAGACTCAAAATTTTTGCTGTATTTAGTGTATTCTAGCATCCTGAAGATGATTCCAGCATTAATTTCATTGTGCTTATGCTCATTTTGAAGATTTTGACATTTTCACCTTAAGTGTACAATCAGGGGCTGAAAACGCGTTTAAAGCAATAAAAAGTTCATTTTGGCTCTCAAACCTAAACTAAACGTTGTAGACTCAAAATTTTTGCTGTATTTAGTGTATTCTAGCATCCTGAAGATGATTCCAGCATTAATTTCATTGTGCTTATGCTCATTTTTAAGATTTTGACATTTTCACCTAAAGTGCACAATCAGGCTGAAAACGCATTTAAAGCAATAAAAAGTTCATTTTGGCTCTCACACCTAAACTAAACGTTGTAGACTCAAAATTTTTGCTGTATTTAGTGTATTTTAGCATCCTGAAGATGATTCCAGCATTAATTTCATTGTGCTTATGCTCATTTTGAAGATTTTGACATTTTCACCTTAAGTGTACAATCAGGGGCTGAAAACGCGTTTAAAGCAATAAAAAGTTCATTTTGGCTCTCACACCTAAACTAAACGTTGTAGACTCAAAATTTTTGCTGTATTTAGTGTATTCTAGCATCCTGAAGATGATTCCAGCATTAATTTCATTGTGCTTATGCTCATTTTTAAGATTTTGACATTTTCACCTAAAGTGCACAATCAGGCTGAAAATTCATTTAAAGCAATAAAAAGTTCATTTTGGCTCTCACACCTAAACTAAACGTTGTAGACTCAAAATTTTTGCTGTATTTAGGGTATTCTAGCATCCTGAAGATGATTCCAGCATTAATTTCATTGTGCTTATGCTCATTTTGAAGATTTTGACATTTTCACCTTAAGTGTACAATCAGGGGCTGAAAACGCGTTTAAAGCAATAAAAAGTTCATTTTTGCTCTCACACCTAAACTAAACGTTGTAGACTCAAAATTTTTGCTGTATTTAGTGTATTCTAGCATCCTGAACATGATTCCAGCATTAATTTAATTGTGCTTATGCTCATTTTTAAGATTTTGACATTTTCACCTAAAGTGCACAATCAGGCTGAAAACGCATTTAAAGCAATAAAAAGTTCATTTTGGCTCTCACACCTAAACTAAACGTTGTAGACTCAAAATTTTTGCTGTATTTAGTGTATTCTAGCATCCTGAAGATGATTCCAGCATTAATTTCATTGTGCTTATGCTCATTTTGAAGATTTTGACATTTTCACCTAAAGTGCACAATCAGGCTGAAAACGCATTTAAAGCAATAAAAAGTTCATTTTGGCTCTCACACCTAAACTAAACGTTGTAGACTCAAAATTTTTGCTGTATTTAGTGTATTCTAGCATCCTGAAGATGATTCCAGCATTAATTTCATTGTGCTTATGCTCATTTTGAAGATTTGGACATTTTCACCTTAAGTGTACAATCAGGGGCTGAAAACGCGTTTAAAGCAATAAAAAGTTCATTTTGGCTCTCACACCTAAACTAAACGTTGTAGACTCAAAATTTTTGCTGTATTTAGTGTATTCTAGCATCCTGAAGATGATTCCAGCATTAATTTCATTGTGCTTATGCTCATTTTTAAGATTTTGACATTTTCACCTAAAGTGCACAATCAGGCTGAAAATTCATTTAAAGCAATAAAAAGTTCATTTTGGCTCTCACACCTAAACTAAACGTTGTAGACTCAAAATTTTTGCTGTATTTAGGGTATTCTAGCATCCTGAAGATGATTCCAGCATTAATTTCATTGTGCTTATGCTCATTTTGAAGATTTTGACATTTTCACCTTAAGTGTACAATCAGGGGCTGAAAACGCGTTTAAAGCAATAAAAAGTTCATTTTTGCTCTCACACCTAAACTAAACGTTGTAGACTCAAAATTTTTGCTGTATTTAGTGTATTCTAGCATTCTGAACATGATTCCAGCATTAATTTAATTGTGCTAATGCTCATTTTTAAGATTTTGACATTTTCACCTAAAGTGCACAATCAGGCTGAAAACGCATTTAAAGCAATAAAAAGTTCATTTTGGCTCTCACACCTAAACTAAACGTTGTAGACTCAAAATTTTTGCTGTATTTAGTGTATTCTAGCATCCTGAAGATGATTCCAGCATTAATTTCATTGTGCTTATGCTCATTTTTAAGATTTTGACATTTTCACCTAAAGTGCACAATCAGGCTGAAAACGCATTTAAAGCCATAAAAAGTTCATTTTGGCTCTCACACCTAAACTAAACGTTGTAGACTCAAAATTGTTGCTGTATTTAGTGTATTCTAGCATCCTGAAGATGATTCCAGCATTAATTTCATTGTGCTTATGCTCATTTTGAAGATTTTGACATTTTCACCTTAAGTGTACAATCAGGGGCTGAAAACGCGTTTAAAGCAATAAAAAGTTCATTTTGGCTCCCACACCTAAACTAAACGTTGTAGACTCAAAATTTTTGCTGCATTTAGTGTATTCTAGCATCCTGAAGATGATTCCAGCATTAATTTCATTGTGCTTATGCTCATTTTTAAGATTTTGACATTTTCACCTAAAGTGCACAATCAGGCTGAAAACGCATTTAAAGCAATAAAAAGTTCATTTTGGCTCTCACACCTAAACTAAACGTTGTAGACTCAAAATTTTTGCTGTATTTAGTGTATTCTAGCATCCTGAAGATGATTCCAGCATTAATTTCATTGTGCTTATGCTCATTTTGAAGATTTTGACATTTTCACCTTAAGTGTACAATCAGGGGCTGAAAACGCGTTTAAAGCAATAAAAAGTTCATTTTGGCTCTCACACCTAAACTAAACGTTGTAGAGTCAAAATTTTTGCTGTATTTAGTGTATTCTAGCATCCTGAAGATGATTCCAGCATTAATTTCATTGTGCTTATGCTCATTTTTAAGATTTTGACATTTTCACCTAAAGTGCACAATCAGGCTGAAAACGCATTTAAAGCAATAAAAAGTTCATTTTGGCTCTCACACCTAAACTAAACGTTGTAGACTCAAAATTTTTGCTGTATTTAGGGTATTCTAGCATCCTGAAGATGATTCCAGCATTAATTTCATTGTGCTTATGCTCATTTTGAAGATTTTGACATTTTCACCTTAAGTGTACAATCAGGGGCTGAAAACGCGTTTAAAGCAATAAAAAGTTCATTTTTGCTCTCACACCTAAACTAAACGTTGTAGACTCAAAATTTTTGCTGTATTTAGTGTATTCTAGCATCCTGAAGATGATTCCAGCATTAATTTCATTGTGCTTATGCTCATTTTTAAGATTTTGACATTTTCACCTAAAGTGCACAATCAGGCTGAAAACGCATTTAAAGCAATAAAAAGTTCATTTTGGCTCTCACACCTAAACTAAACGTTGTAGACTCAAAATTTTTGCTGTATTTAGTGTATTCTAGCAACCTGAAGATGATTCCATTATTAATTTCATTGTGCTTATGCTCATTTTGAAGATTTTGACATTTTCACCTTAAGTGTACAATCAGGGGCTGAAAACGCGTTTAAAGCAATAAAAAGTTCATTTTGGCTCTCACACCTAAACTAAACGTTGTAGACTCAAAATTTTTGCTGTATTCAGTGTATTCTAGCATCCTGAAGATGATTCCAGCATTAATTTCATCGTGCTTATGCTCATTTTGAAGATTTTGACATTTTCACCTAAAGTGCACAATCAGGCTGAAAACGCATTTAAAGCAATAAAAAGTTCATTTTGGCTCACACACCTAAAATAAACGTTGTAGACTCAAAATTTTTGCTGTATTTAGTGTATTCTAGCATCCTGAAGATGATTCCAGCATTAATTTCATTGTGCTTATGCTCATTTTGAAGATTTTGACATTTTCACCTTAAGTGTACAATCAGGGGCTGAAAACGCGTTTATAGCAATAAAAAGTTCATTTTGGCTCCCACACCTAAACTAAACGTTGTAGACTCAAAATTTTTGCTGTATTTAGTGTATTCTAGCATCCTGAAGATGATTCCAGCATTAATTTCATTGTGCTTATGCTCATTTTTAAGATTTTGACATTTTCACCTAAAGTGCACAATCAGGCTGAAAACGCATTTAAAGCAATAAAAAGTTCATTTTGGCTCTCACACCTAAACTAAACGTTGTAGACTCAAAATTTTTGCTGTATTTAGTGTATTCTAGCATCCTGAAGATGATTCCAGCATTAATTTCATTGTGCTTATGCTCATTTTGAAGATTTTGACATTTTCACCTTAAGTGTACAATCAGGGGCTGAAAACGCGTTTAAAGCAATAAAAAGTTCATTTTGGCTCTCACACCTAAACTAAACGTTGTAGACTCAAAATTTTTGCTGTATTCAGTGTATTCTAGCATCCTGAAGATGATTCCAGCATTAATTTCATCGTGCTTATGCTCATTTTGAAGATTTTGACATTTTCACCTAAAGTGCACAATCAGGCTGAAAACGCATTTAAAGCAATAAAAAGTTCATTTTGGCTCACACACCTAAAATAAACGTTGTAGACTCAAATTTTTTGCTGTATTTAGTGTATTCTAGCATCCTGAAGATGATTCCAGCATTAATTTCATTGTGCTTATGCTCATTTTGAAGATTTTGACATTTTCACCTTAAGTGTACAATCAGGGGCTGAAAACGCGTTTAAAGCAATAAAAAGTTCATTTTGGCTCTCACACCTAAACTAAACGTTGTAGACTCAAAATTTTTGCTGTATTCAGTGTATTCTAGCATCCTGAAGATGATTCCAGCAATAATTTCATCGTGCTTATGCTCATTTTGAAGATTTTGACATTTTCACCTAAAGTGCACAATCAGGCTGAAAACGCATTTAAAGCAATAAAAAGTTCATTTTGGCTCTCACACCTAAACTAAACGTTGTAGACTCAAAATTTTTGCTGTATTTAGTGTATTCTAGCATCCTGAAGATGATTCCATTATTAATTTCATTGTGCTTATGCTCATTTTGAAGATTTTGACATTTTCACCTTAAGTGTACAATCAGGGGCTGAAAACGCGTTTAAAGCAATAAAAAGTTCATTTTGGCTCTCACACCTAAACTAAACGTTGTAGACTCAAAATTTTTGCTGTATTCAGTGTATTCTAGCATCCTGAAGATGATTCCAGCATTAATTTCATCGTGCTTATGCTCATTTTGAAGATTTTGACATTTTCACCTAAAGTGCACAATCAGGATGAAAACGCATTTAAAGCAATAAAAAGTTCATTTTGGCTCACACACCTAAAATAAACGTTGTAGACTCAAAATTTTTGCTGTATTTAGTGTATTCTAGCATCCTGAAGATGATTCCAGCATTAATTTCATTGTGCTTATGCTCATTTTGAAGATTTTGACATTTTCACCTTAAGTGTACAATCAGGGGCTGAAAACGCGTTTAAAGCAATAAAAAGTTCATTTTGGCTCTCACACCTAAACTAAACGTTGTAGACTCAAATTTTTTGCTGTATTCAGTGTATTCTAGCATCCTGAAGATGATTCCAGCATTAATTTCATCGTGCTTATGCTCATTTTGAAGATTTTGACATTTTCACCTAAAGTGCACAATCAGGCTGAAAACGCATTTAAAGCAATAAAAAGTTCATTTTGGCTCACACACCTAAAATAAACGTTGTAGACTCAAATTTTTTGCTGTATTTAGTGTATTCTAGCATCCTGAAGATGATTCCAGCATTAATTTCATTGTGCTTATGCTCATTTTGAAGATTTTGACATTTTCACCTTAAGTGTACAATCAGGGGCTGAAAACGCGTTTAAAGCAATAAAAAGTTCATTTTGGCTCTCACACCTAAACTAAACGTTGTAGACTCAAAATTTTTGCTGTATTTAGTGTATTCTAGCATCCTGAAGATGATTCCAGCATTAATTTCATTGTGCTTATGCTCATTTTGAAGATTTTGACATTTTCACCTTAAGTGTACAATCAGGGGCTGAAAACGCGTTTAAAGCAATAAAAAGTTCATTTTGGCTCTCACACCTAAACTAAACGTTGTAGACTCAAAATTTTTGCTGTATTTAGTGTATTCTAGCATCCTGAAGATGATTCCAGCATTAATTTAATTGTGCTTATGCTCATTTTTAAGATTTTGACATTTTCACCTAAAGTGCACAATCAGGCTGAAAACGCATTTAAAGCAATAAAAAGTTCATTTTGGCTCTCACACCTAAACTAAACGTTGTAGACTCAAAATTTTTGCTGTATTTAGTGTATTCTAGCATCCTGAAGATGATTCCAGCATTAATTTCATTGTGCTTATGCTCATTTTGAAGATTTTGACATTTTCACCTTAAGTGTACAATCAGGGGCTGAAAACGCGTTTAAAGCAATAAAAAGTTCATTTTGGCTCTCACACCTAAACTAAACGTTGTAGACTCAAAATTTTTGCTGTATTTAGTGTATTCTAGCATCCTGAAGATGATTCCAGCATTAATTTCATTGTGCTTATGCTCATTTTGAAGATTTTGACATTTTCACCTTAAGTGTACAATCAGGGGCTGAAAACGCGTTTAAAGCAATAAAAAGTTCATTTTGGCTCTCACACCTAAACTAAACGTTGTAGACTCAAAATTTTTGCTGTATTCAGTGTATTCTAGCATCCTGAAGATGATTCCAGCATTAATTTCATTGTGCTTATGCTCATTTTGAAGATTTTGACATTTTCACCTAAAGTGCACAATCAGGCTGAAAACGCATTTAAAGCAATAAAAAGTTCATTTTGGCTCTCACACCTAAACTAAACGTTGTAGACTCAAAATTTTTGCTGTATTTAGTGTATTCTAGCATCCTGAAGATGATTCCAGCATTAATTTCATTGTGCTTATGCTCATTTTGAAGATTTTGACATTTTCACCTTAAGTGTACAATCAGGGGCTGAAAACGCGTTTAAAGCAATAAAAAGTTCATTTTGGCTCTCACACCTAAACTAAACGTTGTAGACTCAAAATTTTTGCTGTATTTAGTGTATTCTAGCATCCTGAAGATGATTCCAGCATTAATTTAATTGTGCTTATGCTCATTTTTAAGATTTTGACATTTTCACCTAAAGTGCACAATCAGGCTGAAAACGCATTTAAAGCAATAAAAAGTTCATTTTGGCTCACACACCTAAAATAAACGTTGTAGACTCAAAATTTTTGCTGTATTTAGTGTATTCTAGCATCCTGAAGATGATTCCAGCATTAATTTCATTGTGCTTATGCTCATTTTGAAGATTTTGACATTTTCACCTTAAGTGTACAATCAGGGGCTGAAAACGCGTTTAAAGCAATAAAAAGTTCATTTTGGCTCCCACACCTAAACTAAACGTTGTAGACTCAAAATTTTTGCTGTATTTAGTGTATTCTAGCATCCTGAAGATGATTTCAGCATTAATTTCATTGTGCTTATGCTCATTTTTAAGATTTTGACATTTTCACCTAAAGTGCACAATCAGGCTGAAAACGCATTTAAAGCAATAAAAAGTTCATTTTGGCTCTCACACCTAAACTAAACGTTGTAGACTCAAAATTTTTGCTGTATTTAGTGTATTCTAGCATCCTGAAGATGATTCCAGCATTAATTTCATTGTGCTTATGCTCATTTTGAAGATTTTGACATTTTCACCTTAAGTGTACAATCAGGGGCTGAAAACGCGTTTAAAGCAATAAAAAGTTCATTTTGGCTCTCACACCTAAACTAAACGTTGTAGACTCAAAATTTTTGCTGTATTTAGTGTATTCTAGCATCCTGAAGATGATTCCAGCATTAATTTCATTGTGCTTATGCTCATTTTTAAGATTTTGACATTTTCACCTAAAGTGCACAATCAGGCTGAAAACGCATTTAAAGCAATAAAAAGTTCATTTTGGCTCTCACACCTAAACTAAACGTTGTAGACTCAAAATTTTTGCTGTATTTAGTGTATTTTAGCATCCTGAAGATGATTCCAGCATTAATTTCATTGTGCTTATGCTCATTTTGAAGATTTTGACATTTTCACCTTAAGTGTACAATCAGGGGCTGAAAACGCGTTTAAAGCAATAAAAAGTTCATTTTGGCTCTCACACCTAAACTAAACGTTGTAGACTCAAAATTTTTGCTGTATTTAGTGTATTCTAGCATCCTGAAGATGATTCCAGCATTAATTTCATTGTGCTTATGCTCATTTTTAAGATTTTGACATTTTCACCTAAAGTGCACAATCAGGCTGAAAACGCATTTAAAGCAATAAAAAGTTCATTTTGGCTCTCACACCTAAACTAAACGTTGTAGACTCAAAATTTTCTTCTGTATTTAGTGTATTTTAGCATCCTGAAGATGATTCCAGCATTAATTTCATTATTCTTATGCTCATTTTTAAGATTTTGACATTTTCATCTTAAGTGTACAATCAGGGGCTGAAAACGCGTTTAAAGCAATAAAAAGTTCATTTTGGCTCTCACACCTAAACTAAACGTTGTAGACTCAAATTTTTTGCTGTATTCAGTGTATTCTAGCATCCTGAAGATGATTCCAGCATTAATTTTATCGTGCTTATGCTCATTTTGAAGATTTTGACATTTTCACCTAAAGTGCACAATCAGGCTGAAAACGCATTTAAAGCAATAAAAAGTTCATTTTGGCTCACACACCTAAAATAAACGTTGTAGACTCAAAATTTTTGCTGTATTTAGTGTATTCTAGCATTCTGAAGATGATTCCAGCATTAATTTCATTGTGCTTATGCTCATTTTGAAGATTTTGACATTTTCACCTTAAGTGTACAATCAGGGGCTGAAAACGCGTTTAAAGCAATAAAAAGTTCATTTTGGCTCTCAAACCTAAACTAAACGTTGTAGACTCAAAATTTTTGCTGTATTTAGTGTATTCTAGCATCCTGAAGATGATTCCAGCATTAATTTTATTGTGCTTATGCTCATTTTTAAGATTTTGACATTTTCACCTTAAGTGCACAATCAGGCTGAAAACGCATTTAAAGCAATAAAAAGTTCATTTTGGCTCTCACACCTAAACTAAACGTTGTAGACTCAAAATTTTTGCTGTATTTAGTGTATTCTAGCATCCTGAAGATGATTCCATTATTAATTTCATTGTGCTTATGCTCATTTTGAAGATTTTGACATTTTCACCTTAAGTGTACAATCAGGGGCTGAAAACGCGTTTAAAGCAATAAAAAGTTCATTTTGGCTCTCACACCTAAACTAAACGTTGTAGACTCAAAATTTTTGCTGTATTCAGTGTATTCTAGCATCCTGAAGATGATTCCAGCATTAATTTCATCGTGCTTATGCTCATTTTGAAGATTTTGACATTTTCACCTAAAGTGCACAATCAGGCTGAAAACGCATTTAAAGCAATAAAAAGTTCATTTTGGCTCACACACCTAAAATAAACGTTGTAGACTCAAAATTTTTGCTGTATTTAGTGTATTCTAGCATCCTGAAGATGATTCCAGCATTAATTTCATTGTGCTTATGCTCATTTTGAAGATTTTGACATTTTCACCTTAAGTGTACAATCAGGGGCTGAAAACGCGTTTAAAGCAATAAAAAGTTCATTTTGGCTCCCACACCTAAACTAAACGTTGTAGACTCAAAATTTTTGCTGTATTTAGTGTATTCTAGCATCCTGAAGATGATTCCAGCATTAATTTCATCGTGCTTATGCTCATTTTTAAGATTTTGAAATTTTCACCTAAAGTGCACAATCAGGCTGAAAACGCATTTAAAGCAATAAAAAGTTCATTTTGGCTCACACACCTAAAATAAACGTTGTAGACTCAAATTTTTTGCTGTATTTAGTGTATTCTAGCATCCTGAAGATGATTCCAGCATTAATTTCATTGTGCTTATGCTCATTTTGAAGATTTTGACATTTTCACCTTAAGTGTACAATCAGGGGCTGAAAACGCGTTTAAAGCAATAAAAAGTTCATTTTGGCTCTCACACCTAAACTAAACGTTGTAGACTCAAAATTTTTGCTGTATTTAGTGTATTCTAGCATCCTGAAGATGATTCCAGCATTAATTTCATTGTGCTTATGCTCATTTTGAAGATTTTGACATTTTCACCTTAAGTGTACAATCAGGGGCTGAAAACGCGTTTAAAGCAATAAAAAGTTCATTTTGGCTCTCACACCTAAACTAAACGTTGTAGACTCAAAATTTTTGCTGTATTTAGTGTATTCTAGCATCCTGAAGATGATTCCAGCATTAATTTAATTGTGCTTATGCTCATTTTTAAGATTTTGACATTTTCACCTAAAGTGCACAATCAGGCTGAAAACGCATTTAAAGCAATAAAAAGTTCATTTTGGCTCTCACACCTAAACTAAACGTTGTAGACTCAAAATTTTTGCTGTATTTAGTGTATTCTAGCATCCTGAAGATGATTCCAGCATTAATTTCATTGTGCTTATGCTCATTTTTAAGATTTTGACATTTTCACCTTAAGTGTACAATCAGGGGCTGAAAACGCGTTTAAAGCAATAAAAAGTTCATTTTGGCTCTCAGACCTAAACTAAACGTTGTAGACTCAAAATTTTTGCTGTATTTAGTGTATTCTAGCATCCTGAAGATGATTCCAGCATTAATTTCATTGTGCTTATGCTCATTTTGAAGATTTTGACATTTTCACCTTAAGTGTACATACAATCAGGCGCTGAAAACGCGTTTAAAGCAATAAAAAGTTCATTTTTGCTCTCACACCTAAACTAAACGTTGTAGACTCAAAATTTTTGCTGTATTTAGTGTATTCTAGCATCCTGAACATGATTCCAGCATTAATTTAATTGTGCTTATGCTCATTTTTAAGATTTTGACATTTTCACCTAAAGTGCACAATCAGGCTGAAAACGCATTTAAAGCAATAAAAAGTTCATTTTGGCTCTCACACCTAAACTAAACGTTGTAGACTCAAAATTTTTGCTGTATTTAGTGTATTCTAGCATCCTGAAGATGATTCCAGCATTAATTTCATTGTGCTTATGCTCATTTTTAAGATTTTGACATTTTCACCTAAAGTGCACAATCAGGCTGAAAACGCATTTAAAGCAATAAAAAGTTCATTTTGGCTCTCACACCTAAACTAAACGTTGTAGACTCAAAATTTTTGCTGTATTTAGTGTATTCTAGCATCCTGAAGATGATTCCAGCATTAATTTCATTGTGCTTATGCTCATTTTGAAGATTTTGACATTTTCACCTTAAGTGTACAATCAGGGGCTGAAAACGCGTTTAAAGCAATAAAAAGTTCATTTTGGCTCTCACACCTAAACTAAACGTTGTAGAGTCAAAATTTTTGCTGTATTTAGTGTATTCTAGCATCCTGAAGATGATTCCAGCATTAATTTCATTGTGCTTATGCTCATTTTGAAGATTTTGACATTTTCACCTAAAGTGCACAATCAGGCTGAAAACGCATTTAAAGCAATAAAAAGTTCATTTTGGCTCTCACACCTAAACTAAACGTTGTAGACTCAAAATTTTTGCTGTATTTAGTGTATTCTAGCATCCTGAAGATGATTCCAGCATTAATTTCATTGTGCTTATGCTCATTTTGAAGATTTTGACATTTTCACCTTAAGTGTACAATCAGGGGCTGAAAACGCGTTTAAAGCAATAAAAAGTTCATTTTGGCTCTCAAACCTAAACTAAACGTTGTAGACTCAAAATTTTTGCTGTATTTAGTGTATTCTAGCATCCTGAAGATGATTCCAGCATTAATTTCATTGTGCTTATGCTCATTTTTAAGATTTTGACATTTTCACCTAAAGTGCACAATCAGGCTGAAAACGCATTTAAAGCAATAAAAAGTTCATTTTGGCTCTCACACCTAAACTAAACGTTGTAGACTCAAAATTTTTGCTGTATTTAGTGTATTTTAGCATCCTGAAGATGATTCCAGCATTAATTTCATTGTGCTTATGCTCATTTTGAAGATTTTGACATTTTCACCTTAAGTGTACAATCAGGGGCTGAAAACGCGTTTAAAGCAATAAAAAGTTCATTTTGGCTCTCACACCTAAAATAAACGTTGTAGACTCAAAATTTTTGCTGTATTTAGTGTATTCTAGCATCCTGAAGATGATTCCAGCATTAATTTCATTGTGCTTATGCTCATTTTGAAGATTTTGACATTTTCACCTTAAGTGTACAATCAGGGGCTGAAAACGCGTTTAAAGCAATAAAAAGTTCATTTTGGCTCTCACACCTAAACTAAACGTTGTAGACTCAAAATTTTTGCTGTATTTAGTGTATTCTAGCATCCTGAAGATGATTCCAGCATTAATTTCATTGTGCTTATGCTCATTTTGAAGATTTTGACATTTTCACCTTAAGTGTACAATCAGGGGCTGAAAACGCGTTTAAAGCAATAAAAAGTTCATTTTGGCTCTCACACCTAAACTAAACGTTGTAGACTCAAAATTTTTGCTGTATTTAGTGTATTCTAGCATCCTGAAGATGATTCCAGCATTAATTTAATTGTGCTTATGCTCATTTTTAAGATTTTGACATTTTCACCTAAAGTGCACAATCAGGCTGAAAACGCATTTAAAGCAATAAAAAGTTCATTTTGGCTCTCACACCTAAACTAAACGTTGTAGACTCAAAATTTTTGCTGTATTTAGTGTATTCTAGCATCCTGAAGATGATTCCAGCATTAATTTCATTGTGCTTATGCTCATTTTTAAGATTTTGACATTTTCACCTTAAGTGTACAATCAGGGGCTGAAAACGCGTTTAAAGCAATAAAAAGTTCATTTTGGCTCTCACACCTAAACTAAACGTTGTAGAGTCAAAATTTTTGCTGTATTTAGTGTATTCTAGCATCCTGAAGATGATTCCAGCATTAATTTCATTGTGCTTATGCTCATTTTGAAGATTTTGACATTTTCACCTAAAGTGCACAATCAGGCTGAAAACGCATTTAAAGCAATAAAAAGTTCATTTTGGCTCTCACACCTAAACTAAACGTTGTAGACTCAAAATTTTTGCTGTATTTAGTGTATTCTAGCATCCTGAAGATGATTCCAGCATTAATTTCATTGTGCTTATGCTCATTTTGAAGATTTTGACATTTTCACCTTAAGTGTACAATCAGGGGCTGAAAACGCGTTTAAAGCAATAAAAAGTTCATTTTGGCTCTCAAACCTAAACTAAACGTTGTAGACTCAAAATTTTTGCTGTATTTAGTGTATTCTAGCATCCTGAAGATGATTCCAGCATTAATTTCATTGTGCTTATGCTCATTTTTAAGATTTTGACATTTTCACCTAAAGTGCACAATCAGGCTGAAAACGCATTTAAAGCAATAAAAAGTTCATTTTGGCTCTCACACCTAAACTAAACGTTGTAGACTCAAAATTTTTGCTGTATTTAGTGTATTTTAGCATCCTGAAGATGATTCCAGCATTAATTTCATTGTGCTTATGCTCATTTTGAAGATTTTGACATTTTCACCTTAAGTGTACAATCAGGGGCTGAAAACGCGTTTAAAGCAATAAAAAGTTCATTTTGGCTCTCACACCTAAAATAAACGTTGTAGACTCAAAATTTTTGCTGTATTTAGTGTATTCTAGCATCCTGAAGATGATTCCAGCATTAATTTCATTGTGCTTATGCTCATTTTGAAGATTTTGACATTTTCACCTTAAGTGTACAATCAGGGGCTGAAAACGCGTTTAAAGCAATAAAAAGTTCATTTTGGCTCTCACACCTAAACTAAACGTTGTAGACTCAAAATTTTTGCTGTATTTAGTGTATTCTAGCATCCTGAAGATGATTCCAGCATTAATTTCATTGTGCTTATGCTCATTTTGAAGATTTTGACATTTTCACCTTAAGTGTACAATCAGGGGCTGAAAACGCGTTTAAAGCAATAAAAAGTTCATTTTGGCTCTCACACCTAAACTAAACGTTGTAGACTCAAAATTTTTGCTGTATTTAGTGTATTCTAGCATCCTGAAGATGATTCCAGCATTAATTTAATTGTGCTTATGCTCATTTTTAAGATTTTGACATTTTCACCTAAAGTGCACAATCAGGCTGAAAACGCATTTAAAGCAATAAAAAGTTCATTTTGGCTCTCACACCTAAACTAAACGTTGTAGACTCAAAATTTTTGCTGTATTTAGTGTATTCTAGCATCCTGAAGATGATTCCAGCATTAATTTCATTGTGCTTATGCTCATTTTTAAGATTTTGACATTTTCACCTTAAGTGTACAATCAGGGGCTGAAAACGCGTTTAAAGCAATAAAAAGTTCATTTTGGCTCTCACACCTAAACTAAACGTTGTAGACTCAAAATTTTTGCTGTATTTAGTGTATTCTAGCATCCTGAAGATGATTCCAGCATTAATTTCATTGTGCTTATGCTCATTTTGAAGATTTTGACATTTTCACCTTAAGTGTACATACAATCAGGCGCTGAAAACGCGTTTAAAGCAATAAAAAGTTCATTTTTGCTCTCACACCTAAACTAAACGTTGTAGACTCAAAATTTTTGCTGTATTTAGTGTATTCTAGCATCCTGAACATGATTCCAGCATTAATTTAATTGTGCTTATGCTCATTTTTAAGATTTTGACATTTTCACCTAAAGTGCACAATCAGGCTGAAAACGCATTTAAAGCAATAAAAAGTTCATTTTGGCTCTCACACCTAAACTAAACGTTGTAGACTCAAAATTTTTGCTGTATTTAGTGTATTCTAGCATCCTGAAGATGATTCCAGCATTAATTTCATTGTGCTTATGCTCATTTTGAAGATTTTGACATTTTCACCTAAAGTGCACAATCAGGCTGAAAACGCATTTAAAGCAATAAAAAGTTCATTTTGGCTCTCACACCTAAACTAAACGTTGTAGACTCAAAATTTTTGCTGTATTTAGTGTATTCTAGCATCCTGAAGATGATTCCAGCATTAATTTCATTGTGCTTATGCTCATTTTGAAGATTTTGACATTTTCACCTTAAGTGTACAATCAGGGGCTGAAAACGCGTTTAAAGCAATAAAAAGTTCATTTTGGCTCTCACACCTAAACTAAACGTTGTAGACTCAAAATTTTTGCTGTATTTAGTGTATTCTAGCATCCTGAAGATGATTCCAGCATTAATTTCATTGTGCTTATGCTCATTTTTAAGATTTTGACATTTTCACCTAAAGTGCACAATCAGGCTGAAAATTCATTTAAAGCAATAAAAAGTTCATTTTGGCTCTCACACCTAAACTAAACGTTGTAGACTCAAAATTTTTGCTGTATTTAGGGTATTCTAGCATCCTGAAGATGATTCCAGCATTAATTTCATTGTGCTTATGCTCATTTTGAAGATTTTGACATTTTCACCTTAAGTGTACAATCAGGGGCTGAAAACGCGTTTAAAGCAATAAAAAGTTCATTTTTGCTCTCACACCTAAACTAAACGTTGTAGACTCAAAATTTTTGCTGTATTTAGTGTATTCTAGCATTCTGAACATGATTCCAGCATTAATTTAATTGTGCTAATGCTCATTTTTAAGATTTTGACATTTTCACCTAAAGTGCACAATCAGGCTGAAAACGCATTTAAAGCAATAAAAAGTTCATTTTGGCTCTCACACCTAAACTAAACGTTGTAGACTCAAAATTTTTGCTGTATTTAGTGTATTCTAGCATCCTGAAGATGATTCCAGCATTAATTTCATTGTGCTTATGCTCATTTTGAAGATTTTGACATTTTCACCTAAAGTGCACAATCAGGCTGAAAACGCATTTAAAGCCATAAAAAGTTCATTTTGGCTCTCACACCTAAACTAAACGTTGTAGACTCAAAATTGTTGCTGTATTTAGTGTATTCTAGCATCCTGAAGATGATTCCAGCATTAATTTCATTGTGCTTATGCTCATTTTGAAGATTTTGACATTTTCACCTTAAGTGTACAATCAGGGGCTGAAAACGCGTTTAAAGCAATAAAAAGTTCATTTTGGCTCCCACACCTAAACTAAACGTTGTAGACTCAAAATTTTTGCTGCATTTAGTGTATTCTAGCATCCTGAAGATGATTCCAGCATTAATTTCATTGTGCTTATGCTCATTTTTAAGATTTTGACATTTTCACCTAAAGTGCACAATCAGGCTGAAAACGCATTTAAAGCAATAAAAAGTTCATTTTGGCTCACACACCTAAAATAAACGTTGTAGACTCAAAATTTTTGCTGTATTTAGTGTATTCTAGCATCCTGAAGATGATTCCAGCATTAATTTCATTGTGCTTATGCTCATTTTGAAGATTTTGACATTTTCACCTTAAGTGTACAATCAGGGGCTGAAAACGCGTTTAAAGCAATAAAAAGTTCATTTTGGCTCCCACACCTAAACTAAACGTTGTAGACTCAAAATTTTTGCTGTATTTAGTGTATTCTAGCATCCTGAAGATGATTCCAGCATTAATTTCATTGTGCTTATGCTCATTTTTAAGATTTTGACATTTTCACCTAAAGTGCACAATCAGGCTGAAAACGCATTTAAAGCAATAAAAAGTTCATTTTGGCTCTCACACCTAAACTAAACGTTGTAGACTCAAAATTTTTGCTGTATTTAGTGTATTCTAGCATCCTGAAGATGATTCCAGCATTAATTTCATTGTGCTTATGCTCATTTTGAAGATTTTGACATTTTCACCTTAAGTGTACAATCAGGGGCTGAAAACGCGTTTAAAGCAATAAAAAGTTCATTTTGGCTCTCACACCTAAACTAAACGTTGTAGACTCAAAATTTTTGCTGTATTCAGTGTATTCTAGCATCCTGAAGATGATTCCAGCATTAATTTCATCGTGCTTATGCTCATTTTGAAGATTTTGACATTTTCACCTAAAGTGCACAATCAGGCTGAAAACGCATTTAAAGCAATAAAAAGTTCATTTTGGCTCACACACCTAAAATAAACGTTGTAGACTCAAATTTTTTGCTGTATTTAGTGTATTCTAGCATCCTGAAGATGATTCCAGCATTAATTTCATTGTGCTTATGCTCATTTTGAAGATTTTGACATTTTCACCTTAAGTGTACAATCAGGGGCTGAAAACGCGTTTAAAGCAATAAAAAGTTCATTTTGGCTCTCACACCTAAACTAAACGTTGTAGACTCAAAATTTTTGCTGTATTTAGTGTATTCTAGCATCCTGAAGATGATTCCAGCATTAATTTCATTGTGCTTATGCTCATTTTGAAGATTTTGACATTTTCACCTTAAGTGTACAATCAGGGGCTGAAAACGCGTTTAAAGCAATAAAAAGTTCATTTTGGCTCTCACACCTAAACTAAACGTTGTAGACTCAAAATTTTTGCTGTATTTAGTGTATTCTAGCATCCTGAAGATGATTCCAGCATTAATTTAATTGTGCTTATGCTCATTTTTAAGATTTTGACATTTTCACCTAAAGTGCACAATCAGGCTGAAAACGCATTTAAAGCAATAAAAAGTTCATTTTGGCTCTCACACCTAAACTAAACGTTGTAGACTCAAAATTTTTGCTGTATTTAGTGTATTCTAGCATCCTGAAGATGATTCCAGCATTAATTTCATTGTGCTTATGCTCATTTTGAAGATTTTGACATTTTCACCTTAAGTGTACAATCAGGGGCTGAAAACGCGTTTAAAGCAATAAAAAGTTCATTTTGGCTCTCACACCTAAACTAAACGTTGTAGACTCAAAATTTTTGCTGTATTTAGTGTATTCTAGCATCCTGAAGATGATTCCAGCATTAATTTCATTGTGCTTATGCTCATTTTGAAGATTTTGACATTTTCACCTTAAGTGTACAATCAGGGGCTGAAAACGCGTTTAAAGCAATAAAAAGTTCATTTTGGCTCTCACACCTAAACTAAACGTTGTAGACTCAAAATTTTTGCTGTATTCAGTGTATTCTAGCATCCTGAAGATGATTCCAGCATTAATTTCATTGTGCTTATGCTCATTTTGAAGATTTTGACATTTTCACCTAAAGTGCACAATCAGGCTGAAAACGCATTTAAAGCAATAAAAAGTTCATTTTGGCTCTCACACCTAAACTAAACGTTGTAGACTCAAAATTTTTGCTGTATTTAGTGTATTCTAGCATCCTGAAGATGATTCCAGCATTAATTTCATTGTGCTTATGCTCATTTTGAAGATTTTGACATTTTCACCTTAAGTGTACAATCAGGGGCTGAAAACGCGTTTAAAGCAATAAAAAGTTCATTTTGGCTCTCACACCTAAACTAAACGTTGTAGACTCAAAATTTTTGCTGTATTTAGTGTATTCTAGCATCCTGAAGATGATTCCAGCATTAATTTAATTGTGCTTATGCTCATTTTTAAGATTTTGACATTTTCACCTAAAGTGCACAATCAGGCTGAAAACGCATTTAAAGCAATAAAAAGTTCATTTTGGCTCACACACCTAAAATAAACGTTGTAGACTCAAAATTTTTGCTGTATTTAGTGTATTCTAGCATCCTGAAGATGATTCCAGCATTAATTTCATTGTGCTTATGCTCATTTTGAAGATTTTGACATTTTCACCTTAAGTGTACAATCAGGGGCTGAAAACGCGTTTAAAGCAATAAAAAGTTCATTTTGGCTCCCACACCTAAACTAAACGTTGTAGACTCAAAATTTTTGCTGTATTTAGTGTATTCTAGCATCCTGAAGATGATTTCAGCATTAATTTCATTGTGCTTATGCTCATTTTTAAGATTTTGACATTTTCACCTAAAGTGCACAATCAGGCTGAAAACGCATTTAAAGCAATAAAAAGTTCATTTTGGCTCTCACACCTAAACTAAACGTTGTAGACTCAAAATTTTTGCTGTATTTAGTGTATTCTAGCATCCTGAAGATGATTCCAGCATTAATTTCATTGTGCTTATGCTCATTTTGAAGATTTTGACATTTTCACCTTAAGTGTACAATCAGGGGCTGAAAACGCGTTTAAAGCAATAAAAAGTTCATTTTGGCTCTCACACCTAAACTAAACGTTGTAGACTCAAAATTTTTGCTGTATTTAGTGTATTCTAGCATCCTGAAGATGATTCCAGCATTAATTTCATTGTGCTTATGCTCATTTTTAAGATTTTGACATTTTCACCTAAAGTGCACAATCAGGCTGAAAACGCATTTAAAGCAATAAAAAGTTCATTTTGGCTCTCACACCTAAACTAAACGTTGTAGACTCAAAATTTTTGCTGTATTTAGTGTATTTTAGCATCCTGAAGATGATTCCAGCATTAATTTCATTGTGCTTATGCTCATTTTGAAGATTTTGACATTTTCACCTTAAGTGTACAATCAGGGGCTGAAAACGCGTTTAAAGCAATAAAAAGTTCATTTTGGCTCTCACACCTAAACTAAACGTTGTAGACTCAAAATTTTTGCTGTATTTAGTGTATTCTAGCATCCTGAAGATGATTCCAGCATTAATTTCATTGTGCTTATGCTCATTTTTAAGATTTTGACATTTTCACCTAAAGTGCACAATCAGGCTGAAAACGCATTTAAAGCAATAAAAAGTTCATTTTGGCTCTCACACCTAAACTAAACGTTGTAGACTCAAAATTTTCTTCTGTATTTAGTGTATTTTAGCATCCTGAAGATGATTCCAGCATTAATTTCATTATTCTTATGCTCATTTTTAAGATTTTGACATTTTCATCTTAAGTGTACAATCAGGGGCTGAAAACGCGTTTAAAGCAATAAAAAGTTCATTTTGGCTCTCACACCTAAACTAAACGTTGTAGACTCAAATTTTTTGCTGTATTCAGTGTATTCTAGCATCCTGAAGATGATTCCAGCATTAATTTTATCGTGCTTATGCTCATTTTGAAGATTTTGACATTTTCACCTAAAGTGCACAATCAGGCTGAAAACGCATTTAAAGCAATAAAAAGTTCATTTTGGCTCACACACCTAAAATAAACGTTGTAGACTCAAAATTTTTGCTGTATTTAGTGTATTCTAGCATTCTGAAGATGATTCCAGCATTAATTTCATTGTGCTTATGCTCATTTTGAAGATTTTGACATTTTCACCTTAAGTGTACAATCAGGGGCTGAAAACGCGTTTAAAGCAATAAAAAGTTCATTTTGGCTCTCAAACCTAAACTAAACGTTGTAGACTCAAAATTTTTGCTGTATTTAGTGTATTCTAGCATCCTGAAGATGATTCCAGCATTAATTTTATTGTGCTTATGCTCATTTTTAAGATTTTGACATTTTCACCTAAAGTGCACAATCAGGCTGAAAACGCATTTAAAGCAATAAAAAGTTCATTTTGGCTCTCACACCTAAACTAAACGTTGTAGACTCAAAATTTTTGCTGTATTTAGTGTATTCTAGCATCCTGAAGATGATTCCATTATTAATTTCATTGTGCTTATGCTCATTTTGAAGATTTTGACATTTTCACCTTAAGTGTACAATCAGGGGCTGAAAACGCGTTTAAAGCAATAAAAAGTTCATTTTGGCTCTCACACCTAAACTAAACGTTGTAGACTCAAAATTTTTGCTGTATTCAGTGTATTCTAGCATCCTGAAGATGATTCCAGCATTAATTTCATCGTGCTTATGCTCATTTTGAAGATTTTGACATTTTCACCTAAAGTGCACAATCAGGCTGAAAACGCATTTAAAGCAATAAAAAGTTCATTTTGGCTCACACACCTAAAATAAACGTTGTAGACTCAAAATTTTTGCTGTATTTAGTGTATTCTAGCATCCTGAAGATGATTCCAGCATTAATTTCATTGTGCTTATGCTCATTTTGAAGATTTTGACATTTTCACCTTAAGTGTACAATCAGGGGCTGAAAACGCGTTTAAAGCAATAAAAAGTTCATTTTGGCTCCCACACCTAAACTAAACGTTGTAGACTCAAAATTTTTGCTGTATTTAGTGTATTCTAGCATCCTGAAGATGATTCCAGCATTAATTTCATCGTGCTTATGCTCATTTTTAAGATTTTGACATTTTCACCTAAAGTGCACAATCAGGCTGAAAACGCATTTAAAGCAATAAAAAGTTCATTTTGGCTCACACACCTAAAATAAACGTTGTAGACTCAAATTTTTTGCTGTATTTAGTGTATTCTAGCATCCTGAAGATGATTCCAGCATTAATTTCATTGTGCTTATGCTCATTTTGAAGATTTTGACATTTTCACCTTAAGTGTACAATCAGGGGCTGAAAACGCGTTTAAAGCAATAAAAAGTTCATTTTGGCTCTCACACCTAAACTAAACGTTGTAGACTCAAAATTTTTGCTGTATTTAGTGTATTCTAGCATCCTGAAGATGATTCCAGCATTAATTTCATTGTGCTTATGCTCATTTTGAAGATTTTGACATTTTCACCTTAAGTGTACAATCAGGGGCTGAAAACGCGTTTAAAGCAATAAAAAGTTCATTTTGGCTCTCACACCTAAACTAAACGTTGTAGACTCAAAATTTTTGCTGTATTTAGTGTATTCTAGCATCCTGAAGATGATTCCAGCATTAATTTAATTGTGCTTATGCTCATTTTTAAGATTTTGACATTTTCACCTAAAGTGCACAATCAGGCTGAAAACGCATTTAAAGCAATAAAAAGTTCATTTTGGCTCTCACACCTAAACTAAACGTTGTAGACTCAAAATTTTTGCTGTATTTAGTGTATTCTAGCATCCTGAAGATGATTCCAGCATTAATTTCATTGTGCTTATGCTCATTTTTAAGATTTTGACATTTTCACCTTAAGTGTACAATCAGGGGCTGAAAACGCGTTTAAAGCAATAAAAAGTTCATTTTGGCTCTCACACCTAAACTAAACGTTGTAGACTCAAAATTTTTGCTGTATTTAGTGTATTCTAGCATCCTGAAGATGATTCCAGCATTAATTTCATTGTGCTTATGCTCATTTTGAAGATTTTGACATTTTCACCTTAAGTGTACATACAATCAGGCGCTGAAAACGCGTTTAAAGCAATAAAAAGTTCATTTTTGCTCTCACACCTAAACTAAACGTTGTAGACTCAAAATTTTTGCTGTATTTAGTGTATTCTAGCATCCTGAACATGATTCCAGCATTAATTTAATTGTGCTTATGCTCATTTTTAAGATTTTGACATTTTCACCTAAAGTGCACAATCAGGCTGAAAACGCATTTAAAGCAATAAAAAGTTCATTTTGGCTCTCACACCTAAACTAAACGTTGTAGACTCAAAATTTTTGCTGTATTTAGTGTATTCTAGCATCCTGAAGATGATTCCAGCATTAATTTCATTGTGCTTATGCTCATTTTTAAGATTTTGACATTTTCACCTAAAGTGCACAATCAGGCTGAAAACGCATTTAAAGCAATAAAAAGTTCATTTTGGCTCTCACACCTAAACTAAACGTTGTAGACTCAAAATTTTTGCTGTATTTAGTGTATTCTAGCATCCTGAAGATGATTCCAGCATTAATTTCATTGTGCTTATGCTCATTTTGAAGATTTTGACATTTTCACCTTAAGTGTACAATCAGGGGCTGAAAACGCGTTTAAAGCAATAAAAAGTTCATTTTGGCTCTCACACCTAAACTAAACGTTGTAGAGTCAAAATTTTTGCTGTATTTAGTGTATTCTAGCATCCTGAAGATGATTCCAGCATTAATTTCATTGTGCTTATGCTCATTTTGAAGATTTTGACATTTTCACCTAAAGTGCACAATCAGGCTGAAAACGCATTTAAAGCAATAAAAAGTTCATTTTGGCTCTCACACCTAAACTAAACGTTGTAGACTCAAAATTTTTGCTGTATTTAGTGTATTCTAGCATCCTGAAGATGATTCCAGCATTAATTTCATTGTGCTTATGCTCATTTTGAAGATTTTGACATTTTCACCTTAAGTGTACAATCAGGGGCTGAAAACGCGTTTAAAGCAATAAAAAGTTCATTTTGGCTCTCAAACCTAAACTAAACGTTGTAGACTCAAAATTTTTGCTGTATTTAGTGTATTCTAGCATCCTGAAGATGATTCCAGCATTAATTTCATTGTGCTTATGCTCATTTTTAAGATTTTGACATTTTCACCTAAAGTGCACAATCAGGCTGAAAACGCATTTAAAGCAATAAAAAGTTCATTTTGGCTCTCACACCTAAACTAAACGTTGTAGACTCAAAATTTTTGCTGTATTTAGTGTATTTTAGCATCCTGAAGATGATTCCAGCATTAATTTCATTGTGCTTATGCTCATTTTGAAGATTTTGACATTTTCACCTAAAGTGCACAATCAGGCTGAAAATTCATTTAAAGCAATAAAAAGTTCATTTTGGCTCTCACACCTAAACTAAACGTTGTAGACTCAAAATTTTTGCTGTATTTAGGGTATTCTAGCATCCTGAAGATGATTCCAGCATTAATTTCATTGTGCTTATGCTCATTTTGAAGATTTTGACATTTTCACCTTAAGTGTACAATCAGGGGCTGAAAACGCGTTTAAAGCAATAAAAAGTTCATTTTTGCTCTCACACCTAAACTAAACGTTGTAGACTCAAAATTTTTGCTGTATTTAGTGTATTCTAGCATCCTGAACATGATTCCAGCATTAATTTAATTGTGCTTATGCTCATTTTTAAGATTTTGACATTTTCACCTAAAGTGCACAATCAGGCTGAAAACGCATTTAAAGCAATAAAAAGTTCATTTTGGCTCTCACACCTAAACTAAACGTTGTAGACTCAAAATTTTTGCTGTATTTAGTGTATTCTAGCATCCTGAAGATGATTCCAGCATTAATTTCATTGTGCTTATGCTCATTTTGAAGATTTTGACATTTTCACCTAAAGTGCACAATCAGGCTGAAAACGCATTTAAAGCAATAAAAAGTTCATTTTGGCTCTCACACCTAAACTAAACGTTGTAGACTCAAAATTTTTGCTGTATTTAGTGTATTCTAGCATCCTGAAGATGATTCCATTATTAATTTCATTGTGCTTATGCTCATTTTGAAGATTTTGACATTTTCACCTTAAGTGTACAATCAGGGGCTGAAAACGCGTTTAAAGCAATAAAAAGTTCATTTTGGCTCTCACACCTAAACTAAACGTTGTAGACTCAAAATTTTTGCTGTATTCAGTGTATTCTAGCATCCTGAAGATGATTCCAGCATTAATTTCATCGTGCTTATGCTCATTTTGAAGATTTTGACATTTTCACCTAAAGTGCACAATCAGGCTGAAAACGCATTTAAAGCAATAAAAAGTTCATTTTGGCTCACACACCTAAAATAAACGTTGTAGACTCAAAATTTTTGCTGTATTTAGTGTATTCTAGCATCCTGAAGATGATTCCAGCATTAATTTCATTGTGCTTATGCTCATTTTGAAGATTTTGACATTTTCACCTTAAGTGTACAATCAGGGGCTGAAAACGCGTTTAAAGCAATAAAAAGTTCATTTTGGCTCCCACACCTAAACTAAACGTTGTAGACTCAAAATTTTTGCTGTATTTAGTGTATTCTAGCATCCTGAAGATGATTCCAGCATTAATTTCATCGTGCTTATGCTCATTTTTAAGATTTTGACATTTTCACCTAAAGTGCACAATCAGGCTGAAAACGCATTTAAAGCAATAAAAAGTTCATTTTGGCTCACACACCTAAAATAAACGTTGTAGACTCAAATTTTTTGCTGTATTTAGTGTATTCTAGCATCCTGAAGATGATTCCAGCATTAATTTCATTGTGCTTATGCTCATTTTGAAGATTTTGACATTTTCACCTTAAGTGTACAATCAGGGGCTGAAAACGCGTTTAAAGCAATAAAAAGTTCATTTTGGCTCTCACACCTAAACTAAACGTTGTAGACTCAAAATTTTTGCTGTATTTAGTGTATTCTAGCATCCTGAAGATGATTCCAGCATTAATTTCATTGTGCTTATGCTCATTTTGAAGATTTTGACATTTTCACCTTAAGTGTACAATCAGGGGCTGAAAACGCGTTTAAAGCAATAAAAAGTTCATTTTGGCTCTCACACCTAAACTAAACGTTGTAGACTCAAAATTTTTGCTGTATTTAGTGTATTCTAGCATCCTGAAGATGATTCCAGCATTAATTTAATTGTGCTTATGCTCATTTTTAAGATTTTGACATTTTCACCTAAAGTGCACAATCAGGCTGAAAACGCATTTAAAGCAATAAAAAGTTCATTTTGGCTCTCACACCTAAACTAAACGTTGTAGACTCAAAATTTTTGCTGTATTTAGTGTATTCTAGCATCCTGAAGATGATTCCAGCATTAATTTCATTGTGCTTATGCTCATTTTTAAGATTTTGACATTTTCACCTTAAGTGTACAATCAGGGGCTGAAAACGCGTTTAAAGCAATAAAAAGTTCATTTTGGCTCTCACACCTAAACTAAACGTTGTAGACTCAAAATTTTTGCTGTATTTAGTGTATTCTAGCATCCTGAAGATGATTCCAGCATTAATTTCATTGTGCTTATGCTCATTTTGAAGATTTTGACATTTTCACCTTAAGTGTACATACAATCAGGCGCTGAAAACGCGTTTAAAGCAATAAAAAGTTCATTTTTGCTCTCACACCTAAACTAAACGTTGTAGACTCAAAATTTTTGCTGTATTTAGTGTATTCTAGCATCCTGAACATGATTCCAGCATTAATTTAATTGTGCTTATGCTCATTTTTAAGATTTTGACATTTTCACCTAAAGTGCACAATCAGGCTGAAAACGCATTTAAAGCAATAAAAAGTTCATTTTGGCTCTCACACCTAAACTAAACGTTGTAGACTCAAAATTTTTGCTGTATTTAGTGTATTCTAGCATCCTGAAGATGATTCCAGCATTAATTTCATTGTGCTTATGCTCATTTTTAAGATTTTGACATTTTCACCTAAAGTGCACAATCAGGCTGAAAACGCATTTAAAGCAATAAAAAGTTCATTTTGGCTCTCACACCTAAACTAAACGTTGTAGACTCAAAATTTTTGCTGTATTTAGTGTATTCTAGCATCCTGAAGATGATTCCAGCATTAATTTCATTGTGCTTATGCTCATTTTGAAGATTTTGACATTTTCACCTTAAGTGTACAATCAGGGGCTGAAAACGCGTTTAAAGCAATAAAAAGTTCATTTTGGCTCTCACACCTAAACTAAACGTTGTAGAGTCAAAATTTTTGCTGTATTTAGTGTATTCTAGCATCCTGAAGATGATTCCAGCATTAATTTCATTGTGCTTATGCTCATTTTGAAGATTTTGACATTTTCACCTAAAGTGCACAATCAGGCTGAAAACGCATTTAAAGCAATAAAAAGTTCATTTTGGCTCTCACACCTAAACTAAACGTTGTAGACTCAAAATTTTTGCTGTATTTAGTGTATTCTAGCATCCTGAAGATGATTCCAGCATTAATTTCATTGTGCTTATGCTCATTTTGAAGATTTTGACATTTTCACCTTAAGTGTACAATCAGGGGCTGAAAACGCGTTTAAAGCAATAAAAAGTTCATTTTGGCTCTCAAACCTAAACTAAACGTTGTAGACTCAAAATTTTTGCTGTATTTAGTGTATTCTAGCATCCTGAAGATGATTCCAGCATTAATTTCATTGTGCTTATGCTCATTTTTAAGATTTTGACATTTTCACCTAAAGTGCACAATCAGGCTGAAAACGCATTTAAAGCAATAAAAAGTTCATTTTGGCTCTCACACCTAAACTAAACGTTGTAGACTCAAAATTTTTGCTGTATTTAGTGTATTTTAGCATCCTGAAGATGATTCCAGCATTAATTTCATTGTGCTTATGCTCATTTTGAAGATTTTGACATTTTCACCTAAAGTGCACAATCAGGCTGAAAATTCATTTAAAGCAATAAAAAGTTCATTTTGGCTCTCACACCTAAACTAAACGTTGTAGACTCAAAATTTTTGCTGTATTTAGGGTATTCTAGCATCCTGAAGATGATTCCAGCATTAATTTCATTGTGCTTATGCTCATTTTGAAGATTTTGACATTTTCACCTTAAGTGTACAATCAGGGGCTGAAAACGCGTTTAAAGCAATAAAAAGTTCATTTTTGCTCTCACACCTAAACTAAACGTTGTAGACTCAAAATTTTTGCTGTATTTAGTGTATTCTAGCATCCTGAACATGATTCCAGCATTAATTTAATTGTGCTTATGCTCATTTTTAAGATTTTGACATTTTCACCTAAAGTGCACAATCAGGCTGAAAACGCATTTAAAGCAATAAAAAGTTCATTTTGGCTCTCACACCTAAACTAAACGTTGTAGACTCAAAATTTTTGCTGTATTTAGTGTATTCTAGCATCCTGAAGATGATTCCAGCATTAATTTCATTGTGCTTATGCTCATTTTGAAGATTTTGACATTTTCACCTAAAGTGCACAATCAGGCTGAAAACGCATTTAAAGCAATAAAAAGTTCATTTTGGCTCTCACACCTAAACTAAACGTTGTAGACTCAAAATTTTTGCTGTATTTAGTGTATTCTAGCATCCTGAAGATGATTCCAGCATTAATTTCATTGTGCTTATGCTCATTTTGAAGATTTTGACATTTTCACCTTAAGTGTACAATCAGGGGCTGAAAACGCGTTTAAAGCAATAAAAAGTTCATTTTGGCTCTCACACCTAAACTAAACGTTGTAGACTCAAAATTTTTGCTGTATTTAGTGTATTCTAGCATCCTGAAGATGATTCCAGCATTAATTTCATTGTGCTTATGCTCATTTTTAAGATTTTGACATTTTCACCTAAAGTGCACAATCAGGCTGAAAATTCATTTAAAGCAATAAAAAGTTCATTTTGGCTCTCACACCTAAACTAAACGTTGTAGACTCAAAATTTTTGCTGTATTTAGGGTATTCTAGCATCCTGAAGATGATTCCAGCATTAATTTCATTGTGCTTATGCTCATTTTGAAGATTTTGACATTTTCACCTTAAGTGTACAATCAGGGGCTGAAAACGCGTTTAAAGCAATAAAAAGTTCATTTTTGCTCTCACACCTAAACTAAACGTTGTAGACTCAAAATTTTTGCTGTATTTAGTGTATTCTAGCATTCTGAACATGATTCCAGCATTAATTTAATTGTGCTAATGCTCATTTTTAAGATTTTGACATTTTCACCTAAAGTGCACAATCAGGCTGAAAACGCATTTAAAGCAATAAAAAGTTCATTTTGGCTCTCACACCTAAACTAAACGTTGTAGACTCAAAATTTTTGCTGTATTTAGTGTATTCTAGCATCCTGAAGATGATTCCAGCATTAATTTCATTGTGCTTATGCTCATTTTGAAGATTTTGACATTTTCACCTAAAGTGCACAATCAGGCTGAAAACGCATTTAAAGCCATAAAAAGTTCATTTTGGCTCTCACACCTAAACTAAACGTTGTAGACTCAAAATTGTTGCTGTATTTAGTGTATTCTAGCATCCTGAAGATGATTCCAGCATTAATTTCATTGTGCTTATGCTCATTTTGAAGATTTTGACATTTTCACCTTAAGTGTACAATCAGGGGCTGAAAACGCGTTTAAAGCAATAAAAAGTTCATTTTGGCTCTCACACCTAAACTAAACGTTGTAGACTCAAAATTTTTGCTGTATTCAGTGTATTCTAGCATCCTGAAGATGATTCCAGCATTAATTTCATCGTGCTTATGCTCATTTTGAAGATTTTGACATTTTCACCTAAAGTGCACAATCAGGCTGAAAACGCATTTAAAGCAATAAAAAGTTCATTTTGGCTCACACACCTAAAATAAACGTTGTAGACTCAAATTTTTTTGCTGTATTTAGTGTATTCTAGCATCTTGAAGATGATTCCAGCATTAATTTCATTGTGCTTATGCTCATTTTGAAGATTTTGACATTTTCACCTTAAGTGTACAATCAGGGGCTGAAAACGCGTTTAAAGCAATAAAAAGTTCATTTTGGCTCTCACACCTAAACTAAACGTTGTAGACTCAAAATTTTTGCTGTATTCAGTGTATTCTAGCATCCTGAAGATGATTCCAGCAATAATTTCATCGTGCTTATGCTCATTTTGAAGATTTTGACATTTTCACCTAAAGTGCACAATCAGGCTGAAAACGCATTTAAAGCAATAAAAAGTTCATTTTGGCTCTCACACCTAAACTAAACGTTGTAGACTCAAAATTTTTGCTGTATTTAGTGTATTCTAGCATCCTGAAGATGATTCCAGCATTAATTTCATTGTGCTTATGCTCATTTTGAAGATTTTGACATTTTCACCTTAAGTGTACAATCAGGGGCTGAAAACGCGTTTAAAGCAATAAAAAGTTCATTTTGGCTCTCACACCTAAACTAAACGTTGTAGACTCAAAATTTTTGCTGTATTTAGTGTATTCTAGCATCCTGAAGATGATTCCAGCATTAATTTCATCGTGCTTATGCTCATTTTTAAGATTTTGACATTTTCACCTAAAGTGCACAATCAGGCTGAAAACGCATTTAAAGCAATAAAAAGTTCATTTTGGCTCTCACACCTAAACTAAACGTTGTAGACTCAAAATTTTTGCTGTATTTAGTGTATTCTAGCATCCTGAAGATGATTCCAGCATTAATTTCATTGTGCTTATGCTCATTTTGAAGATTTTGACATTTTCACCTTAAGTGTACAATCAGGGGCTGAAAACGCGTTTAAAGCAATAAAAAGTTCATTTTGGCTCTCACACCTAAACTAAACGTTGTAGAGTCAAAATTTTTGCTGTATTTAGTGTATTCTAGCATCCTGAAGATGATTCCAGCATTAATTTCATTGTGCTTATGCTCATTTTTAAGATTTTGACATTTTCACCTAAAGTGCACAATCAGGCTGAAAACGCATTTAAAGCAATAAAAAGTTCATTTTGGCTCTCACACCTAAACTAAACGTTGTAGACTCAAAATTTTTGCTGTATTTAGGGTATTCTAGCATCCTGAAGATGATTCCAGCATTAATTTCATTGTGCTTATGCTCATTTTGAAGATTTTGACATTTTCACCTTAAGTGTACAATCAGGGGCTGAAAACGCGTTTAAAGCAATAAAAAGTTCATTTTTGCTCTCACACCTAAACTAAACGTTGTAGACTCAAAATTTTTGCTGTATTTAGTGTATTCTAGCATCCTGAAGATGATTCCAGCATTAATTTCATTGTGCTTATGCTCATTTTGAAGATTTTGACATTTTCACCTAAAGTGCACAATCAGGCTGAAAACGCATTTAAAGCAATAAAAAGTTCATTTTGGCTCTCACACCTAAACTAAACGTTGTAGACTCAAAATTTTTGCTGTATTTAGTGTATTCTAGCATCCTGAAGATGATTCCAGCATTAATTTCATTGTGCTTATGCTCATTTTGAAGATTTTGACATTTTCACCTTAAGTGTACAATCAGGGGCTGAAAACGCGTTTAAAGCAATAAAAAGTTCATTTTGGCTCTCAAACCTAAACTAAACGTTGTAGACTCAAAATTTTTGCTGTATTTAGTGTATTCTAGCATCCTGAAGATGATTCCAGCATTAATTTCATTGTGCTTATGCTCATTTTTAAGATTTTGACATTTTCACCTAAAGTGCACAATCAGGCTGAAAACGCATTTAAAGCAATAAAAAGTTCATTTTGGCTCTCACACCTAAACTAAACGTTGTAGACTCAAAATTTTTGCTGTATTTAGTGTATTTTAGCATCCTGAAGATGATTCCAGCATTAATTTCATTGTGCTTATGCTCATTTTGAAGATTTTGACATTTTCACCTTAAGTGTACAATCAGGGGCTGAAAACGCGTTTAAAGCAATAAAAAGTTCATTTTGGCTCTCACACCTAAACTAAACGTTGTAGACTCAAAATTTTTGCTGTATTTAGTGTATTCTAGCATCCTGAAGATGATTCCAGCATTAATTTCATTGTGCTTATGCTCATTTTTAAGATTTTGACATTTTCACCTAAAGTGCACAATCAGGCTGAAAATTCATTTAAAGCAATAAAAAGTTCATTTTGGCTCTCACACCTAAACTAAACGTTGTAGACTCAAAATTTTTGCTGTATTTAGGGTATTCTAGCATCCTGAAGATGATTCCAGCATTAATTTCATTGTGCTTATGCTCATTTTGAAGATTTTGACATTTTCACCTTAAGTGTACAATCAGGGGCTGAAAACGCGTTTAAAGCAATAAAAAGTTCATTTTTGCTCTCACACCTAAACTAAACGTTGTAGACTCAAAATTTTTGCTGTATTTAGTGTATTCTAGCATCCTGAACATGATTCCAGCATTAATTTAATTGTGCTTATGCTCATTTTTAAGATTTTGACATTTTCACCTAAAGTGCACAATCAGGCTGAAAACGCATTTAAAGCAATAAAAAGTTCATTTTGGCTCTCACACCTAAACTAAACGTTGTAGACTCAAAATTTTTGCTGTATTTAGTGTATTCTAGCATCCTGAAGATGATTCCAGCATTAATTTCATTGTGCTTATGCTCATTTTGAAGATTTTGACATTTTCACCTAAAGTGCACAATCAGGCTGAAAACGCATTTAAAGCAATAAAAAGTTCATTTTGGCTCTCACACCTAAACTAAACGTTGTAGACTCAAAATTTTTGCTGTATTTAGTGTATTCTAGCATCCTGAAGATGATTCCAGCATTAATTTCATTGTGCTTATGCTCATTTTGAAGATTTTGACATTTTCACCTTAAGTGTACAATCAGGGGCTGAAAACGCGTTTAAAGCAATAAAAAGTTCATTTTGGCTCTCACACCTAAACTAAACGTTGTAGACTCAAAATTTTTGCTGTATTTAGTGTATTCTAGCATCCTGAAGATGATTCCAGCATTAATTTCATTGTGCTTATGCTCATTTTTAAGATTTTGACATTTTCACCTAAAGTGCACAATCAGGCTGAAAATTCATTTAAAGCAATAAAAAGTTCATTTTGGCTCTCACACCTAAACTAAACGTTGTAGACTCAAAATTTTTGCTGTATTTAGGGTATTCTAGCATCCTGAAGATGATTCCAGCATTAATTTCATTGTGCTTATGCTCATTTTGAAGATTTTGACATTTTCACCTTAAGTGTACAATCAGGGGCTGAAAACGCGTTTAAAGCAATAAAAAGTTCATTTTTGCTCTCACACCTAAACTAAACGTTGTAGACTCAAAATTTTTGCTGTATTTAGTGTATTCTAGCATTCTGAACATGATTCCAGCATTAATTTAATTGTGCTAATGCTCATTTTTAAGATTTTGACATTTTCACCTAAAGTGCACAATCAGGCTGAAAACGCATTTAAAGCAATAAAAAGTTCATTTTGGCTCTCACACCTAAACTAAACGTTGTAGACTCAAAATTTTTGCTGTATTTAGTGTATTCTAGCATCCTGAAGATGATTCCAGCATTAATTTCATTGTGCTTATGCTCATTTTGAAGATTTTGACATTTTCACCTAAAGTGCACAATCAGGCTGAAAACGCATTTAAAGCCATAAAAAGTTCATTTTGGCTCTCACACCTAAACTAAACGTTGTAGACTCAAAATTGTTGCTGTATTTAGTGTATTCTAGCATCCTGAAGATGATTCCAGCATTAATTTCATTGTGCTTATGCTCATTTTGAAGATTTTGACATTTTCACCTTAAGTGTACAATCAGGGGCTGAAAACGCGTTTAAAGCAATAAAAAGTTCATTTTGGCTCCCACACCTAAACTAAACGTTGTAGACTCAAAATTTTTGCTGCATTTAGTGTATTCTAGCATCCTGAAGATGATTCCAGCATTAATTTCATTGTGCTTATGCTCATTTTTAAGATTTTGACATTTTCACCTAAAGTGCACAATCAGGCTGAAAACGCATTTAAAGCAATAAAAAGTTCATTTTGGCTCTCACACCTAAACTAAACGTTGTAGACTCAAAATTTTTGCTGTATTTACTGTATTCTAGCATCCTGAAGATGATTCCAGCATTAATTTCATTGTGCTTATGCTCATTTTGAAGATTTTGACATTTTCACCTTAAGTGTACAATCAGGGGCTGAAAACGCGTTTAAAGCAATAAAAAGTTCATTTTGGCTCTCACACCTAAACTAAACGTTGTAGACTCAAAATTTTTGCTGTATTCAGTGTATTCTAGCATCCTGAAGATGATTCCAGCATTAATTTCATCGTGCTTATGCTCATTTTGAAGATTTTGACATTTTCACCTAAAGTGCACAATCAGGCTGAAAACGCATTTAAAGCAATAAAAAGTTCATTTTGGCTCACACACCTAAAATAAACGTTGTAGACTCAAATTTTTTTGCTGTATTTAGTGTATTCTAGCATCTTGAAGATGATTCCAGCATTAATTTCATTGTGCTTATGCTCATTTTGAAGATTTTGACATTTTCACCTTAAGTGTACAATCAGGGGCTGAAAACGCGTTTAAAGCAATAAAAAGTTCATTTTGGCTCTCACACCTAAACTAAACGTTGTAGACTCAAAATTTTTGCTGTATTCAGTGTATTCTAGCATCCTGAAGATGATTCCAGCAATAATTTCATCGTGCTTATGCTCATTTTGAAGATTTTGACATTTTCACCTAAAGTGCACAATCAGGCTGAAAACGCATTTAAAGCAATAAAAAGTTCATTTTGGCTCTCACACCTAAACTAAACGTTGTAGACTCAAAATTTTTGCTGTATTTAGTGTATTCTAGCATCCTGAAGATGATTCCAGCATTAATTTCATTGTGCTTATGCTCATTTTGAAGATTTTGACATTTTCACCTTAAGTGTACAATCAGGGGCTGAAAACGCGTTTAAAGCAATAAAAAGTTCATTTTGGCTCTCACACCTAAACTAAACGTTGTAGAGTCAAAATTTTTGCTGTATTTAGTGTATTCTAGCATCCTGAAGATGATTCCAGCATTAATTTCATTGTGCTTATGCTCATTTTTAAGATTTTGACATTTTCACCTAAAGTGCACAATCAGGCTGAAAACGCATTTAAAGCAATAAAAAGTTCATTTTGGCTCTCACACCTAAACTAAACGTTGTAGACTCAAAATTTTTGCTGTATTTAGGGTATTCTAGCATCCTGAAGATGATTCCAGCATTAATTTCATTGTGCTTATGCTCATTTTGAAGATTTTGACATTTTCACCTTAAGTGTACAATCAGGGGCTGAAAACGCGTTTAAAGCAATAAAAAGTTCATTTTTGCTCTCACACCTAAACTAAACGTTGTAGACTCAAAATTTTTGCTGTATTTAGTGTATTCTAGCATCCTGAAGATGATTCCAGCATTAATTTCATTGTGCTTATGCTCATTTTGAAGATTTTGACATTTTCACCTAAAGTGCACAATCAGGCTGAAAACGCATTTAAAGCAATAAAAAGTTCATTTTGGCTCTCACACCTAAACTAAACGTTGTAGACTCAAAATTTTTGCTGTATTTAGTGTATTCTAGCATCCTGAAGATGATTCCAGCATTAATTTCATTGTGCTTATGCTCATTTTGAAGATTTTGACATTTTCACCTTAAGTGTACAATCAGGGGCTGAAAACGCGTTTAAAGCAATAAAAAGTTCATTTTGGCTCTCAAACCTAAACTAAACGTTGTAGACTCAAAATTTTTGCTGTATTTAGTGTATTCTAGCATCCTGAAGATGATTCCAGCATTAATTTCATTGTGCTTATGCTCATTTTTAAGATTTTGACATTTTCACCTAAAGTGCACAATCAGGCTGAAAACGCATTTAAAGCAATAAAAAGTTCATTTTGGCTCTCACACCTAAACTAAACGTTGTAGACTCAAAATTTTTGCTGTATTTAGTGTATTTTAGCATCCTGAAGATGATTCCAGCATTAATTTCATTGTGCTTATGCTCATTTTGAAGATTTTGACATTTTCACCTTAAGTGTACAATCAGGGGCTGAAAACGCGTTTAAAGCAATAAAAAGTTCATTTTGGCTCTCACACCTAAACTAAACGTTGTAGACTCAAAATTTTTGCTGTATTTAGTGTATTCTAGCATCCTGAAGATGATTCCAGCATTAATTTCATTGTGCTTATGCTCATTTTTAAGATTTTGACATTTTCACCTAAAGTGCACAATCAGGCTGAAAATTCATTTAAAGCAATAAAAAGTTCATTTTGGCTCTCACACCTAAACTAAACGTTGTAGACTCAAAATTTTTGCTGTATTTAGGGTATTCTAGCATCCTGAAGATGATTCCAGCATTAATTTCATTGTGCTTATGCTCATTTTGAAGATTTTGACATTTTCACCTTAAGTGTACAATCAGGGGCTGAAAACGCGTTTAAAGCAATAAAAAGTTCATTTTTGCTCTCACACCTAAACTAAACGTTGTAGACTCAAAATTTTTGCTGTATTTAGTGTATTCTAGCATCCTGAACATGATTCCAGCATTAATTTAATTGTGCTTATGCTCATTTTTAAGATTTTGACATTTTCACCTAAAGTGCACAATCAGGCTGAAAACGCATTTAAAGCAATAAAAAGTTCATTTTGGCTCTCACACCTAAACTAAACGTTGTAGACTCAAAATTTTTGCTGTATTTAGTGTATTCTAGCATCCTGAAGATGATTCCAGCATTAATTTCATTGTGCTTATGCTCATTTTGAAGATTTTGACATTTTCACCTAAAGTGCACAATCAGGCTGAAAACGCATTTAAAGCAATAAAAAGTTCATTTTGGCTCTCACACCTAAACTAAACGTTGTAGACTCAAAATTTTTGCTGTATTTAGTGTATTCTAGCATCCTGAAGATGATTCCAGCATTAATTTCATTGTGCTTATGCTCATTTTGAAGATTTTGACATTTTCACCTTAAGTGTACAATCAGGGGCTGAAAACGCGTTTAAAGCAATAAAAAGTTCATTTTGGCTCTCACACCTAAACTAAACGTTGTAGACTCAAAATTTTTGCTGTATTTAGTGTATTCTAGCATCCTGAAGATGATTCCAGCATTAATTTCATTGTGCTTATGCTCATTTTTAAGATTTTGACATTTTCACCTAAAGTGCACAATCAGGCTGAAAATTCATTTAAAGCAATAAAAAGTTCATTTTGGCTCTCACACCTAAACTAAACGTTGTAGACTCAAAATTTTTGCTGTATTTAGGGTATTCTAGCATCCTGAAGATGATTCCAGCATTAATTTCATTGTGCTTATGCTCATTTTGAAGATTTTGACATTTTCACCTTAAGTGTACAATCAGGGGCTGAAAACGCGTTTAAAGCAATAAAAAGTTCATTTTTGCTCTCACACCTAAACTAAACGTTGTAGACTCAAAATTTTTGCTGTATTTAGTGTATTCTAGCATTCTGAACATGATTCCAGCATTAATTTAATTGTGCTAATGCTCATTTTTAAGATTTTGACATTTTCACCTAAAGTGCACAATCAGGCTGAAAACGCATTTAAAGCAATAAAAAGTTCATTTTGGCTCTCACACCTAAACTAAACGTTGTAGACTCAAAATTTTTGCTGTATTTAGTGTATTCTAGCATCCTGAAGATGATTCCAGCATTAATTTCATTGTGCTTATGCTCATTTTGAAGATTTTGACATTTTCACCTAAAGTGCACAATCAGGCTGAAAACGCATTTAAAGCCATAAAAAGTTCATTTTGGCTCTCACACCTAAACTAAACGTTGTAGACTCAAAATTGTTGCTGTATTTAGTGTATTCTAGCATCCTGAAGATGATTCCAGCATTAATTTCATTGTGCTTATGCTCATTTTGAAGATTTTGACATTTTCACCTTAAGTGTACAATCAGGGGCTGAAAACGCGTTTAAAGCAATAAAAAGTTCATTTTGGCTCCCACACCTAAACTAAACGTTGTAGACTCAAAATTTTTGCTGCATTTAGTGTATTCTAGCATCCTGAAGATGATTCCAGCATTAATTTCATTGTGCTTATGCTCATTTTTAAGATTTTGACATTTTCACCTAAAGTGCACAATCAGGCTGAAAACGCATTTAAAGCAATAAAAAGTTCATTTTGGCTCTCACACCTAAACTAAACGTTGTAGACTCAAAATTTTTGCTGTATTTACTGTATTCTAGCATCCTGAAGATGATTCCAGCATTAATTTCATTGTGCTTATGCTCATTTTGAAGATTTTGACATTTTCACCTTAAGTGTACAATCAGGGGCTGAAAACGCGTTTAAAGCAATAAAAAGTTCATTTTGGCTCTCACACCTAAACTAAACGTTGTAGACTCAAAATTTTTGCTGTATTCAGTGTATTCTAGCATCCTGAAGATGATTCCAGCATTAATTTCATCGTGCTTATGCTCATTTTGAAGATTTTGACATTTTCACCTAAAGTGCACAATCAGGCTGAAAACGCATTTAAAGCAATAAAAAGTTCATTTTGGCTCACACACCTAAAATAAACGTTGTAGACTCAAATTTTTTTGCTGTATTTAGTGTATTCTAGCATCTTGAAGATGATTCCAGCATTAATTTCATTGTGCTTATGCTCATTTTGAAGATTTTGACATTTTCACCTTAAGTGTACAATCAGGGGCTGAAAACGCGTTTAAAGCAATAAAAAGTTCATTTTGGCTCTCACACCTAAACTAAACGTTGTAGACTCAAAATTTTTGCTGTATTCAGTGTATTCTAGCATCCTGAAGATGATTCCAGCAATAATTTCATCGTGCTTATGCTCATTTTGAAGATTTTGACATTTTCACCTAAAGTGCACAATCAGGCTGAAAACGCATTTAAAGCAATAAAAAGTTCATTTTGGCTCTCACACCTAAACTAAACGTTGTAGACTCAAAATTTTTGCTGTATTTAGTGTATTCTAGCATCCTGAAGATGATTCCAGCATTAATTTCATTGTGCTTATGCTCATTTTGAAGATTTTGACATTTTCACCTTAAGTGTACAATCAGGGGCTGAAAACGCGTTTAAAGCAATAAAAAGTTCATTTTGGCTCTCACACCTAAACTAAACGTTGTAGACTCAAAATTTTTGCTGTATTTAGTGTATTCTAGCATCCTGAAGATGATTCCAGCATTAATTTAATTGTGCTTATGCTCATTTTTAAGATTTTGACATTTTCACCTAAAGTGCACAATCAGGCTGAAAACGCATTTAAAGCAATAAAAAGTTCATTTTGGCTCTCACACCTAAACTAAACGTTGTAGACTCAAAATTTTTGCTGTATTTAGTGTATTCTAGCATCCTGAAGATGATTCCAGCATTAATTTCATTGTGCTTATGCTCATTTTGAAGATTTTGACATTTTCACCTTAAGTGTACAATCAGGGGCTGAAAACGCGTTTAAAGCAATAAAAAGTTCATTTTGGCTCTCACACCTAAACTAAACGTTGTAGACTCAAAATTTTTGCTGTATTTAGTGTATTCTAGCATCCTGAAGATGATTCCAGCATTAATTTCATTGTGCTTATGCTCATTTTGAAGATTTTGACATTTTCACCTTAAGTGTACAATCAGGGGCTGAAAACGCGTTTAAAGCAATAAAAAGTTCATTTTGGCTCTCACACCTAAACTAAACGTTGTAGACTCAAAATTTTTGCTGTATTTAGTGTATTCTAGCATCCTGAAGATGATTCCAGCATTAATTTCATTGTGCTTATGCTCATTTTTAAGATTTTGACATTTTCACCTAAAGTGCACAATCAGGCTGAAAACGCATTTAAAGCAATAAAAAGTTCATTTTGGCTCTCACACCTAAACTAAACGTTGTAGACTCAAAATTTTTGCTGTATTTAGTGTATTCTAGCATCCTGAAGATGATTCCAGCATTAATTTCATTGTGCTTATGCTCATTTTGAAGATTTTGACATTTTCACCTTAAGTGTACAATCAGGGGCTGAAAACGCGTTTAAAGCAATAAAAAGTTCATTTTGGCTCTCACACCTAAACTAAACGTTGTAGAGTCAAAATTTTTGCTGTATTTAGTGTATTCTAGCATCCTGAAGATGATTCCAGCATTAATTTCATTGTGCTTATGCTCATTTTTAAGATTTTGACATTTTCACCTAAAGTGCACAATCAGGCTGAAAACGCATTTAAAGCAATAAAAAGTTCATTTTGGCTCTCACACCTAAACTAAACGTTGTAGACTCAAAATTTTTGCTGTATTTAGGGTATTCTAGCATCCTGAAGATGATTCCAGCATTAATTTCATTGTGCTTATGCTCATTTTGAAGATTTTGACATTTTCACCTTAAGTGTACAATCAGGGGCTGAAAACGCGTTTAAAGCAATAAAAAGTTCATTTTTGCTCTCACACCTAAACTAAACGTTGTAGACTCAAAATTTTTGCTGTATTTAGTGTATTCTAGCATCCTGAAGATGATTCCAGCATTAATTTCATTGTGCTTATGCTCATTTTTAAGATTTTGACATTTTCACCTAAAGTGCACAATCAGGCTGAAAACGCATTTAAAGCAATAAAAAGTTCATTTTGGCTCTCACACCTAAACTAAACGTTGTAGACTCAAAATTTTTGCTGTATTTAGTGTATTCTAGCAACCTGAAGATGATTCCATTATTAATTTCATTGTGCTTATGCTCATTTTGAAGATTTTGACATTTTCACCTTAAGTGTACAATCAGGGGCTGAAAACGCGTTTAAAGCAATAAAAAGTTCATTTTGGCTCTCACACCTAAACTAAACGTTGTAGACTCAAAATTTTTGCTGTATTCAGTGTATTCTAGCATCCTGAAGATGATTCCAGCATTAATTTCATCGTGCTTATGCTCATTTTGAAGATTTTGACATTTTCACCTAAAGTGCACAATCAGGCTGAAAACGCATTTAAAGCAATAAAAAGTTCATTTTGGCTCACACACCTAAAATAAACGTTGTAGACTCAAAATTTTTGCTGTATTTAGTGTATTCTAGCATCCTGAAGATGATTCCAGCATTAATTTCATTGTGCTTATGCTCATTTTGAAGATTTTGACATTTTCACCTTAAGTGTACAATCAGGGGCTGAAAACGCGTTTATAGCAATAAAAAGTTCATTTTGGCTCCCACACCTAAACTAAACGTTGTAGACTCAAAATTTTTGCTGTATTTAGTGTATTCTAGCATCCTGAAGATGATTCCAGCATTAATTTCATTGTGCTTATGCTCATTTTTAAGATTTTGACATTTTCACCTAAAGTGCACAATCAGGCTGAAAACGCATTTAAAGCAATAAAAAGTTCATTTTGGCTCTCACACCTAAACTAAACGTTGTAGACTCAAAATTTTTGCTGTATTTAGTGTATTCTAGCATCCTGAAGATGATTCCAGCATTAATTTCATTGTGCTTATGCTCATTTTGAAGATTTTGACATTTTCACCTTAAGTGTACAATCAGGGGCTGAAAACGCGTTTAAAGCAATAAAAAGTTCATTTTGGCTCTCACACCTAAACTAAACGTTGTAGACTCAAAATTTTTGCTGTATTCAGTGTATTCTAGCATCCTGAAGATGATTCCAGCATTAATTTCATCGTGCTTATGCTCATTTTGAAGATTTTGACATTTTCACCTAAAGTGCACAATCAGGCTGAAAACGCATTTAAAGCAATAAAAAGTTCATTTTGGCTCACACACCTAAAATAAACGTTGTAGACTCAAATTTTTTGCTGTATTTAGTGTATTCTAGCATCCTGAAGATGATTCCAGCATTAATTTCATTGTGCTTATGCTCATTTTGAAGATTTTGACATTTTCACCTTAAGTGTACAATCAGGGGCTGAAAACGCGTTTAAAGCAATAAAAAGTTCATTTTGGCTCTCACACCTAAACTAAACGTTGTAGACTCAAAATTTTTGCTGTATTCAGTGTATTCTAGCATCCTGAAGATGATTCCAGCAATAATTTCATCGTGCTTATGCTCATTTTGAAGATTTTGACATTTTCACCTAAAGTGCACAATCAGGCTGAAAACGCATTTAAAGCAATAAAAAGTTCATTTTGGCTCTCACACCTAAACTAAACGTTGTAGACTCAAAATTTTTGCTGTATTTAGTGTATTCTAGCATCCTGAAGATGATTCCATTATTAATTTCATTGTGCTTATGCTCATTTTGAAGATTTTGACATTTTCACCTTAAGTGTACAATCAGGGGCTGAAAACGCGTTTAAAGCAATAAAAAGTTCATTTTGGCTCTCACACCTAAACTAAACGTTGTAGACTCAAAATTTTTGCTGTATTCAGTGTATTCTAGCATCCTGAAGATGATTCCAGCATTAATTTCATCGTGCTTATGCTCATTTTGAAGATTTTGACATTTTCACCTAAAGTGCACAATCAGGATGAAAACGCATTTAAAGCAATAAAAAGTTCATTTTGGCTCACACACCTAAAATAAACGTTGTAGACTCAAAATTTTTGCTGTATTTAGTGTATTCTAGCATCCTGAAGATGATTCCAGCATTAATTTCATTGTGCTTATGCTCATTTTGAAGATTTTGACATTTTCACCTTAAGTGTACAATCAGGGGCTGAAAACGCGTTTAAAGCAATAAAAAGTTCATTTTGGCTCCCACACCTAAACTAAACGTTGTAGACTCAAAATTTTTGCTGTATTTAGTGTATTCTAGCATCCTGAAGATGATTCCAGCATTAATTTCATTGTGCTTATGCTCATTTTGAAGATTTTGACATTTTCACCTAAAGTGCACAATCAGGCTGAAAACGCATTTAAAGCAATAAAAAGTTCATTTTGGCTCACACACCTAAAATAAACGTTGTAGACTCAAATTTTTTGCTGTATTTAGTGTATTCTAGCATCCTGAAGATGATTCCAGCATTAATTTCATTGTGCTTATGCTCATTTTGAAGATTTTGACATTTTCACCTTAAGTGTACAATCAGGGGCTGAAAACGCGTTTAAAGCAATAAAAAGTTCATTTTGGCTCTCACACCTAAACTAAACGTTGTAGACTCAAAATTTTTGCTGTATTTAGTGTATTCTAGCATCCTGAAGATGATTCCAGCATTAATTTCATTGTGCTTATGCTCATTTTGAAGATTTTGACATTTTCACCTTAAGTGTACAATCAGGGGCTGAAAACGCGTTTAAAGCAATAAAAAGTTCATTTTGGCTCTCACACCTAAACTAAACGTTGTAGACTCAAAATTTTTGCTGTATTTAGTGTATTCTAGCATCCTGAAGATGATTCCAGCATTAATTTAATTGTGCTTATGCTCATTTTTAAGATTTTGACATTTTCACCTAAAGTGCACAATCAGGCTGAAAACGCATTTAAAGCAATAAAAAGTTCATTTTGGCTCTCACACCTAAACTAAACGTTGTAGACTCAAAATTTTTGCTGTATTTAGTGTATTCTAGCATCCTGAAGATGATTCCAGCATTAATTTCATTGTGCTTATGCTCATTTTGAAGATTTTGACATTTTCACCTTAAGTGTACAATCAGGGGCTGAAAACGCGTTTAAAGCAATAAAAAGTTCATTTTGGCTCTCACACCTAAACTAAACGTTGTAGACTCAAAATTTTTGCTGTATTTAGTGTATTCTAGCATCCTGAAGATGATTCCAGCATTAATTTCATTGTGCTTATGCTCATTTTGAAGATTTTGACATTTTCACCTTAAGTGTACAATCAGGGGCTGAAAACGCGTTTAAAGCAATAAAAAGTTCATTTTGGCTCTCACACCTAAACTAAACGTTGTAGACTCAAAATTTTTGCTGTATTCAGTGTATTCTAGCATCCTGAAGATGATTCCAGCATTAATTTCATTCTGCTTATGCTCATTTTGAAGATTTTGACATTTTCACCTAAAGTGCACAATCAGGCTGAAAACGCATTTAAAGCAATAAAAAGTTCATTTTGGCTCTCACACCTAAACTAAACGTTGTAGACTCAAAATTTTTGCTGTATTTAGTGTATTCTAGCATCCTGAAGATGATTCCAGCATTAATTTCATTGTGCTTATGCTCATTTTGAAGATTTTGACATTTTCACCTTAAGTGTACAATCAGGGGCTGAAAACGCGTTTAAAGCAATAAAAAGTTCATTTTGGCTCTCACACCTAAACTAAACGTTGTAGACTCAAAATTTTTGCTGTATTTAGTGTATTCTAGCATCCTGAAGATGATTCCAGCATTAATTTAATTGTGCTTATGCTCATTTTTAAGATTTTGACATTTTCACCTAAAGTGCACAATCAGGCTGAAAACGCATTTAAAGCAATAAAAAGTTCATTTTGGCTCACACACCTAAAATAAACGTTGTAGACTCAAAATTTTTGCTGTATTTAGTGTATTCTAGCATCCTGAAGATGATTCCAGCATTAATTTCATTGTGCTTATGCTCATTTTGAAGATTTTGACATTTTCACCTTAAGTGTACAATCAGGGGCTGAAAACGCGTTTAAAGCAATAAAAAGTTCATTTTGGCTCCCACACCTAAACTAAACGTTGTAGACTCAAAATTTTTGCTGTATTTAGTGTATTCTAGCATCCTGAAGATGATTCCAGCATTAATTTCATTGTGCTTATGCTCATTTTTAAGATTTTGACATTTTCACCTAAAGTGCACAATCAGGCTGAAAACGCATTTAAAGCAATAAAAAGTTCATTTTGGCTCTCACACCTAAACTAAACGTTGTAGACTCAAAATTTTTGCTGTATTTAGTGTATTCTAGCATCCTGAAGATGATTCCAGCATTAATTTCATTGTGCTTATGCTCATTTTGAAGATTTTGACATTTTCACCTTAAGTGTACAATCAGGGGCTGAAAACGCGTTTAAAGCAATAAAAAGTTCATTTTGGCTCTCACACCTAAACTAAACGTTGTAGACTCAAAATTTTTGCTGTATTTAGTGTATTCTAGCATCCTGAAGATGATTCCAGCATTAATTTCATTGTGCTTATGCTCATTTTTAAGATTTTGACATTTTCACCTAAAGTGCACAATCAGGCTGAAAACGCATTTAAAGCAATAAAAAGTTCATTTTGGCTCTCACACCTAAACTAAACGTTGTAGACTCAAAATTTTTGCTGTATTTAGTGTATTTTAGCATCCTGAAGATGATTCCAGCATTAATTTCATTGTGCTTATGCTCATTTTGAAGATTTTGACATTTTCACCTTAAGTGTACAATCAGGGGCTGAAAACGCGTTTAAAGCAATAAAAAGTTCATTTTGGCTCTCACACCTAAACTAAACGTTGTAGACTCAAAATTTTTGCTGTATTTAGTGTATTCTAGCATCCTGAAGATGATTCCAGCATTAATTTCATTGTGCTTATGCTCATTTTTAAGATTTTGACATTTTCACCTAAAGTGCACAATCAGGCTGAAAACGCATTTAAAGCAATAAAAAGTTCATTTTGGCTCTCACACCTAAACTAAACGTTGTAGACTCAAAATTTTCTTCTGTATTTAGTGTATTTTAGCATCCTGAAGATGATTCCAGCATTAATTTCATTATTCTTATGCTCATTTTTAAGATTTTGACATTTTCATCTTAAGTGTACAATCAGGGGCTGAAAACGCGTTTAAAGCAATAAAAAGTTCATTTTGGCTCTCACACCTAAACTAAACGTTGTAGACTCAAACTTTTTGCTGTATTCAGTGTATTCTAGCATCCTGAAGATGATTCCAGCATTAATTTTATCGTGCTTATGCTCATTTTGAAGATTTTGACATTTTCACCTTAAGTGTACAATCAGGGGCTGAAAACGCGTTTAAAGCAATAAAAAGTTCATTTTGGCTCTCAAACCTAAAATAAACGTTGTAGACTCAAAATTTTTGCTGTATTTAGTGTATTCTAGCATCCTGAAGATGATTCCAGCATTAATTTTATTGTGCTTATGCTCATTTTTAAGATTTTGACATTTTCACCTAAAGTGCACAATCAGGGGCTGAAAACGCGTTTAAAGCAATAAAAAGTTCATTTTGGCTCTCACACCTAAACTAAACGTTGTAGACTCAAAATTTTTGCTGTATTTAGTGTATTCTAGCATCCTGAAGATGATTCCAGCATTAATTTCATTGTGCTTATGCTCATTTTGAAGATTTTGACATTTTCACCTTAAGTGTACAATCAGGGGCTGAAAACGCGTTTAAAGCAATAAAAAGTTCATTTTGGCTCTCACACCTAAACTAAACGTTGTAGACTCAAAATTTTTGCTGTATTTAGTGTATTCTAGCATCCTGAAGATGATTCCAGCATTAATTTAATTGTGCTTATGCTCATTTTTAAGATTTTGACATTTTCACCTAAAGTGCACAATCAGGCTGAAAACGCATTTAAAGCAATAAAAAGTTCATTTTGGCTCTCACACCTAAACTAAACGTTGTAGACTCAAAATTTTTGCTGTATTTAGTGTATTCTAGCATCCTGAAGATGATTCCAGCATTAATTTCATTGTGCTTATGCTCATTTTGAAGATTTTGACATTTTCACCTTAAGTGTACAATCAGGGGCTGAAAACGCGTTTAAAGCAATAAAAAGTTCATTTTGGCTCTCACACCTAAACTAAACGTTGTAGACTCAAAATTTTTGCTGTATTTAGTGTATTCTAGCATCCTGAAGATGATTCCAGCATTAATTTCATTGTGCTTATGCTCATTTTGAAGATTTTGACATTTTCACCTTAAGTGTACAATCAGGGGCTGAAAACGCGTTTAAAGCAATAAAAAGTTCATTTTGGCTCTCACACCTAAACTAAACGTTGTAGACTCAAAATTTTTGCTGTATTCAGTGTATTCTAGCATCCTGAAGATGATTCCAGCATTAATTTCATCGTGCTTATGCTCATTTTGAAGATTTTGACATTTTCACCTAAAGTGCACAATCAGGCTGAAAACGCATTTAAAGCAATAAAAAGTTCATTTTGGCTCTCACACCTAAACTAAACGTTGTAGACTCAAAATTTTTGCTGTATTTAGTGTATTCTAGCATCCTGAAGATGATTCCAGCATTAATTTCATTGTGCTTATGCTCATTTTGAAGATTTTGACATTTTCACCTTAAGTGTACAATCAGGGGCTGAAAACGCGTTTAAAGCAATAAAAAGTTCATTTTGGCTCTCACACCTAAACTAAACGTTGTAGACTCAAAATTTTTGCTGTATTTAGTGTATTCTAGCATCCTGAAGATGATTCCAGCATTAATTTAATTGTGCTTATGCTCATTTTTAAGATTTTGACATTTTCACCTAAAGTGCACAATCAGGCTGAAAACGCATTTAAAGCAATAAAAAGTTCATTTTGGCTCTCACACCTAAACTAAACGTTGTAGACTCAAAATTTTTGCTGTATTTAGTGTATTCTAGCATCCTGAAGATGATTCCAGCATTAATTTCATTGTGCTTATGCTCATTTTGAAGATTTTGGCATTTTCACCTTAAGTGTACAATCAGGGGCTGAAAACGCGTTTAAAGCAATAAAAAGTTCATTTTGGCTCTCACACCTAAACTAAACGTTGTAGAGTCAAAATTTTTGCTGTATTTAGTGTATTCTAGCATCCTGAAGATGATTCCAGCATTAATTTCATTGTGCTTATGCTCATTTTTAAGATTTTGACATTTTCACCTAAAGTGCACAATCAGGCTGAAAACGCATTTAAAGCAATAAAAAGTTCATTTTGGCTCTCACACCTAAACTAAACGTTGTAGACTCAAAATTTTTGCTGTATTTAGTGTATTCTAGCATCCTGAAGATGATTCCAGCATTAATTTCATTGTGCTTATGCTCATTTTGAAGATTTTGACATTTTCACCTTAAGTGTACAATCAGGGGCTGAAAACGCGTTTAAAGCAATAAAAAGTTCATTTTGGCTCTCACACCTAAACTAAACGTTGTAGACTCAAAATTTTTGCTGTATTTAGTGTATTCTAGCATCCTGAAGATGATTCCAGCATTAATTTCATTGTGCTTATGCTCATTTTTAAGATTTTGACATTTTCACCTAAAGTGCACAATCAGGCTGAAAACGCATTTAAAGCAATAAAAAGTTCATTTTGGCTCTCACACCTAAACTAAACGTTGTAGACTCAAAATTTTTGCTGTATTTAGTGTATTTTAGCATCCTGAAGATGATTCCAGCAATAATTTCATTGTGCTTATGCTCATTTTGAAGATTTTGACATTTTCACCTTAAGTGTACAATCAGGGGCTGAAAACGCGTTTAAAGCAATAAAAAGTTCATTTTGGCTCTCACACCTAAACTAAACGTTGTAGACTCAAAATTTTTGCTGTATTCAGTGTATTCTAGCATCCTGAAGATGATTCCAGCATTAATTTCATCGTGCTTATGCTCATTTTGAAGATTTTGACATTTTCACCTTAAGTGTACAATCAGGGGCTGAAAACGCGTTTAAAGCAATAAAAAGTTCATTTTGGCTCTCACACCTAAACTAAACGTTGTAGAGTCAAAATTTTTGCTGTATTTAGTGTATTCTAGCATCCTGAAGATGATTCCAGCATTAATTTCATTGTGCTTATGCTCATTTTTAAGATTTTGACATTTTCACCTAAAGTGCACAATCAGGCTGAAAACGCATTTAAAGCAATAAAAAGTTCATTTTGGCTCTCACACCTAAACTAAACGTTGTAGACTCAAAATTTTTGCTGTATTTAGTGTATTCTAGCATCCTGAAGATGATTCCAGCATTAATTTCATTGTGCTTATGCTCATTTTGAAGATTTTGACATTTTCACCTTAAGTGTACAATCAGGGGCTGAAAACGCGTTTAAAGCAATAAAAAGTTCATTTTGGCTCTCACACCTAAACTAAACGTTGTAGACTCAAAATTTTTGCTGTATTTAGTGTATTCTAGCATCCTGAAGATGATTCCAGCATTAATTTCATTGTGCTTATGCTCATTTTTAAGATTTTGACATTTTCACCTAAAGTGCACAATCAGGCTGAAAACGCATTTAAAGCAATAAAAAGTTCATTTTGGCTCTCACACCTAAACTAAACGTTGTAGACTCAAAATTTTTGCTGTATTTAGTGTATTTTAGCATCCTGAAGATGATTCCAGCATTAATTTCATTGTGCTTATGCTCATTTTGAAGATTTTGACATTTTCACCTTAAGTGTACAATCAGGGGCTGAAAACGCGTTTAAAGCAATAAAAAGTTCATTTTGGCTCTCACACCTAAACTAAACGTTGTAGACTCAAAATTTTTGCTGTATTTAGTGTATTCTAGCATCCTGAAGATGATTCCAGCATTAATTTCATTGTGCTTATGCTCATTTTTAAGATTTTGACATTTTCACCTAAAGTGCACAATCAGGCTGAAAACGCATTTAAAGCAATAAAAAGTTCATTTTGGCTCTCACACCTAAACTAAACGTTGTAGACTCAAAATTTTTGCTGTATTTAGTGTATTTTAGCATCCTGAAGATGATTCCAGCATTAATTTCATTATTCTTATGCTCATTTTTAAGATTTTGACATTTTCATCTTAAGTGTACAATCAGGGGCTGAAAACGCGTTTAAAGCAATAAAAAGTTCATTTTGGCTCTCACAACTAAACTAAACGTTGTAGACTCAAATTTTTTGCTGTATTCAGTGTATTCTAGCATCCTGAAGATGATTCCAGCATTAATTTCATCGTGCTTATGCTCATTTTGAAGATTTTGACATTTTCACCTAAAGTGCACAATCAGGCTGAAAACGCATTTAAAGCAATAAAAAGTTCATTTTGGCTCACACACCTAAAATAAACGTTGTAGACTCAAAATTTTTGCTGTATTTAGTGTATTCTAGCATCCTGAAGATGATTCCAGCATTAATTTCATTGTGCTTATGCTCATTTTGAAGATTTTGACATTTTCACCTTAAGTGTACAATCAGGGGCTGAAAACGCGTTTAAAGCAATAAAAAGTTCATTTTGGCTCTCAAACCTAAACTAAACGTTGTAGACTCAAAATTTTTGCTGTATTTAGTGTATTCTAGCATCCTGAAGATGATTCCAGCATTAATTTTATTGTGCTTATGCTCATTTTTAAGATTTTGACATTTTCACCTAAAGTGCACAATCAGGCTGAAAACGCATTTAAAGCAATAAAAAGTTCATTTTGGCTCTCACACCTAAACTAAACGTTGTAGACTCAAAATTTTTGCTGTATTTAGGGTATTCTAGCATCCTGAAGATGATTCCAGCATTAATTTCATTGTGCTTATGCTCATTTTGAAGATTTTGACATTTTCACCTTAAGTGTACAATCAGGGGCTGAAAACGCGTTTAAAGCAATAAAAAGTTCATTTTTGCTCTCACACCTAAACTAAACGTTGTAGACTCAAAATTTTTGCTGTATTTAGTGTATTCTTGCATCCTGAAGATGATTCCAGCATTAATTTCATTGTGCTTATGCTCATTTTTAAGATTTTGACATTTTCACCTAAAGTGCACAATCAGGCTGAAAACGCATTTAAAGCAATAAAAAGTTCATTTTGGCTCTCACACCTAAACTAAACGTTGTAGACTCAAAATTTTTGCTGTATTTAGTGTATTCTAGCATCCTGAAGATGATTCCATTATTAATTTCATTGTGCTTATGCTCATTTTGAAGATTTTGACATTTTCACCTTAAGTGTACAATCAGGGGCTGAAAACGCGTTTAAAGCAATAAAAAGTTCATTTTGGCTCTCACACCTAAACTAAACGTTGTAGACTCAAAATTTTTGCTGTATTCAGTGTATTCTAGCATCCTGAAGATGATTCCAGCATTAATTTCATCGTGCTTATGCTCATTTTGAAGATTTTGACATTTTCACCTAAAGTGCACAATCAGGCTGAAAACGCATTTAAAGCAATAAAAAGTTCATTTTGGCTCACACACCTAAAATAAACGTTGTAGACTCAAAATTTTTGCTGTATTTAGTGTATTCTAGCATCCTGAAGATGATTCCAGCATTAATTTCATTGTGCTTATGCTCATTTTGAAGATTTTGACATTTTCACCTTAAGTGTACAATCAGGGGCTGAAAACGCGTTTAAAGCAATAAAAAGTTCATTTTGGCTCCCACACCTAAACTAAACGTTGTAGACTCAAAATTTTTGCTGTATTTAGTGTATTCTAGCATCCTGAAGATGATTCCAGCATTAATTTCATTGTGCTTATGCTCATTTTTAAGATTTTGACATTTTCACCTAAAGTGCACAATCAGGCTGAAAACGCATTTAAAGCAATAAAAAGTTCATTTTGGCTCTCACACCTAAACTAAACGTTGTAGACTCAAAATTTTTGCTGTATTTAGTGTATTCTAGCATCCTGAAGATGATTCCAGCATTAATTTCATTGTGCTTATGCTCATTTTGAAGATTTTGACATTTTCACCTTAAGTGTACAATCAGGGGCTGAAAACGCGTTTAAAGCAATAAAAAGTTCATTTTGGCTCTCACACCTAAACTAAACGTTGTAGACTCAAAATTTTTGCTGTATTCAGTGTATTCTAGCATCCTGAAGATGATTCCAGCATTAATTTCATCGTGCTTATGCTCATTTTGAAGATTTTGACATTTTCACCTAAAGTGCACAATCAGGCTGAAAACGCATTTAAAGCAATAAAAAGTTCATTTTGGCTCACACACCTAAAATAAACGTTGTAGACTCAAAATTTTTGCTGTATTTAGTGTATTTTAGCATCCTGAAGATGATTCCAGCATTAATTTCATTGTGCTTATGCTCATTTTGAAGATTTTGACATTTTCACCTTAAGTGTACAATCAGGGGCTGAAAACGCGTTTAAAGCAATAAAAAGTTCATTTTGGCTCCCACACCTAAACTAAACGTTGTAGACTCAAAATTTTTGCTGTATTTAGTGTATTCTAGCATCCTGAAGATGATTCCAGCATTAATTTCATTGTGCTTATGCTCATTTTTAAGATTTTGACATTTTCACCTAAAGTGCACAATCAGGCTGAAAACGCATTTAAAGCAATAAAAAGTTCATTTTGGCTCTCACACCTAAACTAAACGTTGTAGACTCAAAATTTTTGCTGTATTTAGTGTATTCTAGCATCCTGAAGATGATTCCAGCATTAATTTCATTGTGCTTATGCTCATTTTGAAGATTTTGACATTTTCACCTTAAGTGTACAATCAGGGGCTGAAAACGCGTTTAAAGCAATAAAAAGTTCATTTTGGCTCTCACACCTAAACTAAACGTTGTAGACTCAAAATTTTTGCTGTATTCAGTGTATTCTAGCATCCTGAAGATGATTCCAGCATTAATTTCATCGTGCTTATGCTCATTTTGAAGATTTTGACATTTTCACCTAAAGTGCACAATCAGGCTGAAAACGCATTTAAAGCAATAAAAAGTTCATTTTGGCTCACACACCTAAAATAAACGTTGTAGACTCAAATTTTTTGCTGTATTTAGTGTATTCTAGCATCCTGAAGATGATTCCAGCATTAATTTCATTGTGCTTATGCTCATTTTGAAGATTTTGACATTTTCACCTTAAGTGTACAATCAGGGGCTGAAAACGCGTTTAAAGCAATAAAAAGTTCATTTTGGCTCTCACACCTAAACTAAACGTTGTAGACTCAAAATTTTTGCTGTATTCAGTGTATTCTAGCATCCTGAAGATGATTCCAGCAATAATTTCATCGTGCTTATGCTCATTTTGAAGATTTTGACATTTTCACCTAAAGTGCACAATCAGGCTGAAAACGCATTTAAAGCAATAAAAAGTTCATTTTGGCTCTCACACCTAAACTAAACGTTGTAGACTCAAAATTTTTGCTGTATTTAGTGTATTCTAGCATCCTGAAGATGATTCCAGCATTAATTTCATTGTGCTTATGCTCATTTTGAAGATTTTGACATTTTCACCTTAAGTGTACAATCAGGGGCTGAAAACGCGTTTAAAGCAATAAAAAGTTCATTTTGGCTCTCACACCTAAACTAAACGTTGTAGACTCAAAATTTTTGCTGTATTTAGTGTATTCTAGCATCCTGAAGATGATTCCAGCATTAATTTAATTGTGCTTATGCTCATTTTTAAGATTTTGACATTTTCACCTAAAGTGCACAATCAGGCTGAAAACGCATTTAAAGCAATAAAAAGTTCATTTTGGCTCTCACACCTAAACTAAACGTTGTAGACTCAAAATTTTTGCTGTATTTAGTGTATTCTAGCATCCTGAAGATGATTCCAGCATTAATTTCATTGTGCTTATGCTCATTTTGAAGATTTTGACATTTTCACCTTAAGTGTACAATCAGGGGCTGAAAACGCGTTTAAAGCAATAAAAAGTTCATTTTGGCTCTCACACCTAAACTAAACGTTGTAGACTCAAAATTTTTGCTGTATTTAGTGTATTCTAGCATCCTGAAGATGATTCCAGCATTAATTTCATTGTGCTTATGCTCATTTTGAAGATTTTGACATTTTCACCTTAAGTGTACAATCAGGGGCTGAAAACGCGTTTAAAGCAATAAAAAGTTCATTTTGGCTCTCACACCTAAACTAAACGTTGTAGACTCAAAATTTTTGCTGTATTTAGTGTATTTTAGCATCCTGAAGATGATTCCAGCATTAATTTCATTGTGCTTATGCTCATTTTGAAGATTTTGACATTTTCACCTTAAGTGTACAATCAGGGGCTGAAAACGCGTTTAAAGCAATAAAAAGTTCATTTTGGCTCTCACACCTAAACTAAACGTTGTAGACTCAAAATTTTTGCTGTATTTAGTGTATTCTAGCATCCTGAAGATGATTCCAGCATTAATTTTATTGTGCTTATGCTCATTTTTAAGATTTTGACATTTTCACCTAAAGTGCACAATCAGGCTGAAAACGCATTTAAAGCAATAAAAAGTTCATTTTGGCTCTCACACCTAAACTAAACGTTGTAGACTCAAAATTTTTGCTGTATTTAGGGTATTCTAGCATCCTGAAGATGATTCCAGCATTAATTTCATTGTGCTTATGCTCATTTTGAAGATTTTGACATTTTCACCTTAAGTGTACAATCAGGGGCTGAAAACGCGTTTAAAGCAATAAAAAGTTCATTTTTGCTCTCACACCTAAACTAAACGTTGTAGACTCAAAATTTTTGCTGTATTTAGTGTATTCTTGCATCCTGAAGATGATTCCAGCATTAATTTCATTGTGCTTATGCTCATTTTTAAGATTTTGACATTTTCACTTAAAGTGCACAATCAGGCTGAAAACGCATTTAAAGCAATAAAAAGTTCATTTTGGCTCTCACACCTAAACTAAACGTTGTAGACTCAAAATTTTTGCTGTATTTAGTGTATTCTAGCATCCTGAAGATGATTCCATTATTAATTTCATTGTGCTTATGCTCATTTTGAAGATTTTGACATTTTCACCTTAAGTGTACAATCAGGGGCTGAAAACGCGTTTAAAGCAATAAAAAGTTCATTTTGGCTCTCACACCTAAACTAAACGTTGTAGACTCAAAATTTTTGCTGTATTCAGTGTATTCTAGCATCCTGAAGATGATTCCAGCATTAATTTCATCGTGCTTATGCTCATTTTGAAGATTTTGACATTTTCACCTAAAGTGCACAATCAGGCTGAAAACGCATTTAAAGCAATAAAAAGTTCATTTTGGCTCACACACCTAAAATAAACGTTGTAGACTCAAAATTTTTGCTGTATTTAGTGTATTCTAGCATCCTGAAGATGATTCCAGCATTAATTTCATTGTGCTTATGCTCATTTTGAAGATTTTGACATTTTCACCTTAAGTGTACAATCAGGGGCTGAAAACGCGTTTAAAGCAATAAAAAGTTCATTTTGGCTCCCACACCTAAACTAAACGTTGTAGACTCAAAATTTTTGCTGTATTTAGTGTATTCTAGCATCCTGAAGATGATTCCAGCATTAATTTCATTGTGCTTATGCTCATTTTTAAGATTTTGACATTTTCACCTAAAGTGCACAATCAGGCTGAAAACGCATTTAAAGCAATAAAAAGTTCATTTTGGCTCTCACACCTAAACTAAACGTTGTAGACTCAAAATTTTTGCTGTATTTAGTGTATTCTAGCATCCTGAAGATGATTCCAGCATTAATTTCATTGTGCTTATGCTCATTTTGAAGATTTTGACATTTTCACCTTAAGTGTACAATCAGGGGCTGAAAACGCGTTTAAAGCAATAAAAAGTTCATTTTGGCTCTCACACCTAAACTAAACGTTGTAGACTCAAAATTTTTGCTGTATTCAGTGTATTCTAGCATCCTGAAGATGATTCCAGCAATAATTTCATCGTGCTTATGCTCATTTTGAAGATTTTGACATTTTCACCTAAAGTGCACAATCAGGCTGAAAACGCATTTAAAGCAATAAAAAGTTCATTTTGGCTCTCACACCTAAACTAAACGTTGTAGACTCAAAATTTTTGCTGTATTTAGTGTATTCTAGCATCCTGAAGATGATTCCAGCATTAATTTCATTGTGCTTATGCTCATTTTGAAGATTTTGACATTTTCACCTTAAGTGTACAATCAGGGGCTGAAAACGCGTTTAAAGCAATAAAAAGTTCATTTTGGCTCTCACACCTAAACTAAACGTTGTAGACTCAAAATTTTTGCTGTATTTAGTGTATTCTAGCATCCTGAAGATGATTCCAGCATTAATTTAATTGTGCTTATGCTCATTTTTAAGATTTTGACATTTTCACCTAAAGTGCACAATCAGGCTGAAAACGCATTTAAAGCAATAAAAAGTTCATTTTGGCTCTCACACCTAAACTAAACGTTGTAGACTCAAAATTTTTGCTGTATTTAGTGTATTCTAGCATCCTGAAGATGATTCCAGCATTAATTTCATTGTGCTTATGCTCATTTTGAAGATTTTGACATTTTCACCTTAAGTGTACAATCAGGGGCTGAAAACGCGTTTAAAGCAATAAAAAGTTCATTTTGGCTCTCACACCTAAACTAAACGTTGTAGACTCAAAATTTTTGCTGTATTTAGTGTATTCTAGCATCCTGAAGATGATTCCAGCATTAATTTCATTGTGCTTATGCTCATTTTGAAGATTTTGACATTTTCACCTTAAGTGTACAATCAGGGGCTGAAAACGCGTTTAAAGCAATAAAAAGTTCATTTTGGCTCTCACACCTAAACTAAACGTTGTAGACTCAAAATTTTTGCTGTATTTAGTGTATTTTAGCATCCTGAAGATGATTCCAGCATTAATTTCATTGTGCTTATGCTCATTTTGAAGATTTTGACATTTTCACCTTAAGTGTACAATCAGGGGCTGAAAACGCGTTTAAAGCAATAAAAAGTTCATTTTGGCTCTCACACCTAAACTAAACGTTGTAGACTCAAAATTTTTGCTGTATTTAGTGTATTCTAGCATCCTGAAGATGATTCCAGCATTAATTTTATTGTGCTTATGCTCATTTTTAAGATTTTGACATTTTCACCTAAAGTGCACAATCAGGCTGAAAACGCATTTAAAGCAATAAAAAGTTCATTTTGGCTCTCACACCTAAACTAAACGTTGTAGACTCAAAATTTTTGCTGTATTTAGGGTATTCTAGCATCCTGAAGATGATTCCAGCATTAATTTCATTGTGCTTATGCTCATTTTGAAGATTTTGACATTTTCACCTTAAGTGTACAATCAGGGGCTGAAAACGCGTTTAAAGCAATAAAAAGTTCATTTTTGCTCTCACACCTAAACTAAACGTTGTAGACTCAAAATTTTTGCTGTATTTAGTGTATTCTTGCATCCTGAAGATGATTCCAGCATTAATTTCATTGTGCTTATGCTCATTTTTAAGATTTTGACATTTTCACCTAAAGTGCACAATCAGGCTGAAAACGCATTTAAAGCAATAAAAAGTTCATTTTGGCTCTCACACCTAAACTAAACGTTGTAGACTCAAAATTTTTGCTGTATTTAGTGTATTCTAGCATCCTGAAGATGATTCCATTATTAATTTCATTGTGCTTATGCTCATTTTGAAGATTTTGACATTTTCACCTTAAGTGTACAATCAGGGGCTGAAAACGCGTTTAAAGCAATAAAAAGTTCATTTTGGCTCTCACACCTAAACTAAACGTTGTAGACTCAAAATTTTTGCTGTATTCAGTGTATTCTAGCATCCTGAAGATGATTCCAGCATTAATTTCATCGTGCTTATGCTCATTTTGAAGATTTTGACATTTTCACCTAAAGTGCACAATCAGGCTGAAAACGCATTTAAAGCAATAAAAAGTTCATTTTGGCTCACACACCTAAAATAAACGTTGTAGACTCAAAATTTTTGCTGTATTTAGTGTATTCTAGCATCCTGAAGATGATTCCAGCATTAATTTCATTGTGCTTATGCTCATTTTGAAGATTTTGACATTTTCACCTTAAGTGTACAATCAGGGGCTGAAAACGCGTTTAAAGCAATAAAAAGTTCATTTTGGCTCCCACACCTAAACTAAACGTTGTAGACTCAAAATTTTTGCTGTATTTAGTGTATTCTAGCATCCTGAAGATGATTCCAGCATTAATTTCATTGTGCTTATGCTCATTTTTAAGATTTTGACATTTTCACCTAAAGTGCACAATCAGGCTGAAAACGCATTTAAAGCAATAAAAAGTTCATTTTGGCTCTCACACCTAAACTAAACGTTGTAGACTCAAAATTTTTGCTGTATTTAGTGTATTCTAGCATCCTGAAGATGATTCCAGCATTAATTTCATCGTGCTTATGCTCATTTTGAAGATTTTGACATTTTCACCTAAAGTGCACAATCAGGCTGAAAACGCATTTAAAGCAATAAAAAGTTCATTTTGGCTCACACACCTAAAATAAACGTTGTAGACTCAAAATTTTTGCTGTATTTAGTGTATTCTAGCATCCTGAAGATGATTCCAGCATTAATTTCATTGTGCTTATGCTCATTTTGAAGATTTTGACATTTTCACCTAAAGTGCACAATCAGGCTGAAAACGCATTTAAAGCAATAAAAAGTTCATTTTGGCTCACACACCTAAAATAAACGTTGTAGACTCAAAATTTTTGCTGTATTTAGTGTATTCTAGCATCCTGAAGATGATTCCAGCATTAATTTCATTGTGCTTATGCTCATTTTTAAGATTTTGACATTTTCACCTAAAGTGCACAATCAGGCTGAAAACGCATTTAAAGCAATAAAAAGTTCATTTTGGCTCTCACACCTAAACTAAACGTTGTAGACTCAAAATTTTTGCTGTATTTAGTATATTCTAGCATCCTGAAGATGATTCCAGCATTAATTTCATTGTGCTTATGCTCATTTTGAAGATTTTGACATTTTCACCTTAAGTGTACAATCAGGGGCTGAAAACGCGTTTAAAGCAATAAAAAGTTCATTTTGGCTCTCACACCTAAACTAAACGTTGTAGACTCAAAATTTTTGCTGTATTCAGTGTATTCTAGCATCCTGAAGATGATTCCAGCATTAATTTCATCGTGCTTATGCTCATTTTGAAGATTTTGACATTTTCACCTAAAGTGCACAATCAGGCTGAAAACGCATTTAAAGCAATAAAAAGTTCATTTTGGCTCACACACCTAAAATAAACGTTGTAGACTCAAATTTTTTGCTGTATTTAGTGTATTCTAGCATCCTGAAGATGATTCCAGCATTAATTTCATTGTGCTTATGCTCATTTTGAAGATTTTGACATTTTCACCTTAAGTGTACAATCAGGGGCTGAAAACGCGTTTAAAGCAATAAAAAGTTCATTTTGGCTCTCACACCTAAACTAAACGTTGTAGACTCAAAATTTTTGCTGTATTCAGTGTATTCTAGCATCCTGAAGATGATTCCAGCAATAATTTCATCGTGCTTATGCTCATTTTGAAGATTTTGACATTTTCACCTAAAGTGCACAATCAGGCTGAAAACGCATTTAAAGCAATAAAAAGTTCATTTTGGCTCTCACACCTAAACTAAACGTTGTAGACTCAAAATTTTTGCTGTATTTAGTGTATTCTAGCATCCTGAAGATGATTCCAGCATTAATTTCATTGTGCTTATGCTCATTTTGAAGATTTTGACATTTTCACCTTAAGTGTACAATCAGGGGCTGAAAACGCGTTTAAAGCAATAAAAAGTTCATTTTGGCTCTCACACCTAAACTAAACGTTGTAGACTCAAAATTTTTGCTGTATTTAGTGTATTCTAGCATCCTGAAGATGATTCCAGCATTAATTTCATTGTGCTTATGCTCATTTTGAAGATTTTGACATTTTCACCTTAAGTGTACAATCAGGGGCTGAAAACGCGTTTAAAGCAATAAAAAGTTCATTTTGGCTCTCACACCTAAACTAAACGTTGTAGACTCAAAATTTTTGCTGTATTCAGTGTATTCTAGCATCCTGAAGATGATTCCAGCATTAATTTCATCGTGCTTATGCTCATTTTGAAGATTTTGACATTTTCACCTAAAGTGCACAATCAGGCTGAAAACGCATTTAAAGCAATAAAAAGTTCATTTTGGCTCTCACACCTAAACTAAACGTTGTAGACTCAAAATTTTTGCTGTATTTAGTGTATTCTAGCATCCTGAAGATGATTCCAGCATTAATTTCATTGTGCTTATGCTCATTTTGAAGATTTTGACATTTTCACCTTAAGTGTACAATCAGGGGCTGAAAACGCGTTTAAAGCAATAAAAAGTTCATTTTGGCTCTCACACCTAAACTAAACGTTGTAGACTCAAAATTTTTGCTGTATTTAGTGTATTCTAGCATCCTGAAGATGATTCCAGCATTAATTTAATTGTGCTTATGCTCATTTTTAAGATTTTGACATTTTCACCTAAAGTGCACAATCAGGCTGAAAACGCATTTAAAGCAATAAAAAGTTCATTTTGGCTCTCACACCTAAACTAAACGTTGTAGACTCAAAATTTTTGCTGTATTTAGTGTATTCTAGCATCCTGAAGATGATTCCAGCATTAATTTCATTGTGCTTATGCTCATTTTGAAGATTTTGACATTTTCACCTTAAGTGTACAATCAGGGGCTGAAAACGCGTTTAAAGCAATAAAAAGTTCATTTTGGCTCTCACACCTAAACTAAACGTTGTAGAGTCAAAATTTTTGCTGTATTTAGTGTATTCTAGCATCCTGAAGATGATTCCAGCATTAATTTCATTGTGCTTATGCTCATTTTTAAGATTTTGACATTTTCACCTAAAGTGCACAATCAGGCTGAAAACGCATTTAAAGCAATAAAAAGTTCATTTTGGCTCTCACACCTAAACTAAACGTTGTAGACTCAAAATTTTTGCTGTATTTAGTGTATTCTAGCATCCTGAAGATGATTCCAGCATTAATTTCATTGTGCTTATGCTCATTTTGAAGATTTTGACATTTTCACCTTAAGTGTACAATCAGGGGCTGAAAACGCGTTTAAAGCAATAAAAAGTTCATTTTGGCTCTCACACCTAAACTAAACGTTGTAGACTCAAAATTTTTGCTGTATTTAGTGTATTCTAGCATCCTGAAGATGATTCCAGCATTAATTTCATTGTGCTTATGCTCATTTTTAAGATTTTGACATTTTCACCTAAAGTGCACAATCAGGCTGAAAACGCATTTAAAGCAATAAAAAGTTCATTTTGGCTCTCACACCTAAACTAAACGTTGTAGACTCAAAATTTTTGCTGTATTTAGTGTATTTTAGCATCCTGAAGATGATTCCAGCAATAATTTCATTGTGCTTATGCTCATTTTGAAGATTTTGACATTTTCACCTTAAGTGTACAATCAGGGGCTGAAAACGCGTTTAAAGCAATAAAAAGTTCATTTTGGCTCTCACACCTAAACTAAACGTTGTAGACTCAAAATTTTTGCTGTATTCAGTGTATTCTAGCATCCTGAAGATGATTCCAGCATTAATTTCATCGTGCTTATGCTCATTTTGAAGATTTTGACATTTTCACCTTAAGTGTACAATCAGGGGCTGAAAACGCGTTTAAAGCAATAAAAAGTTCATTTTGGCTCTCACACCTAAACTAAACGTTGTAGAGTCAAAATTTTTGCTGTATTTAGTGTATTCTAGCATCCTGAAGATGATTCCAGCATTAATTTCATTGTGCTTATGCTCATTTTTAAGATTTTGACATTTTCACCTAAAGTGCACAATCAGGCTGAAAACGCATTTAAAGCAATAAAAAGTTCATTTTGGCTCTCACACCTAAACTAAACGTTGTAGACTCAAAATTTTTGCTGTATTTAGTGTATTCTAGCATCCTGAAGATGATTCCAGCATTAATTTCATTGTGCTTATGCTCATTTTGAAGATTTTGACATTTTCACCTTAAGTGTACAATCAGGGGCTGAAAACGCGTTTAAAGCAATAAAAAGTTCATTTTGGCTCTCACACCTAAACTAAACGTTGTAGACTCAAAATTTTTGCTGTATTTAGTGTATTCTAGCATCCTGAAGATGATTCCAGCATTAATTTCATTGTGCTTATGCTCATTTTTAAGATTTTGACATTTTCACCTAAAGTGCACAATCAGGCTGAAAACGCATTTAAAGCAATAAAAAGTTCATTTTGGCTCTCACACCTAAACTAAACGTTGTAGACTCAAAATTTTTGCTGTATTTAGTGTATTTTAGCATCCTGAAGATGATTCCAGCATTAATTTCATTGTGCTTATGCTCATTTTGAAGATTTTGACATTTTCACCTTAAGTGTACAATCAGGGGCTGAAAACGCGTTTAAAGCAATAAAAAGTTCATTTTGGCTCTCACACCTAAACTAAACGTTGTAGACTCAAAATTTTTGCTGTATTTAGTGTATTCTAGCATCCTGAAGATGATTCCAGCATTAATTTCATTGTGCTTATGCTCATTTTTAAGATTTTGACATTTTCACCTAAAGTGCACAATCAGGCTGAAAACGCATTTAAAGCAATAAAAAGTTCATTTTGGCTCTCACACCTAAACTAAACGTTGTAGACTCAAAATTTTTGCTGTATTTAGTGTATTTTAGCATCCTGAAGATGATTCCAGCATTAATTTCATTATTCTTATGCTCATTTTTAAGATTTTGACATTTTCATCTTAAGTGTACAATCAGGGGCTGAAAACGCGTTTAAAGCAATAAAAAGTTCATTTTGGCTCTCACAACTAAACTAAACGTTGTAGACTCAAATTTTTTGCTGTATTCAGTGTATTCTAGCATCCTGAAGATGATTCCAGCATTAATTTCATCGTGCTTATGCTCATTTTGAAGATTTTGACATTTTCACCTAAAGTGCACAATCAGGCTGAAAACGCATTTAAAGCAATAAAAAGTTCATTTTGGCTCACACACCTAAAATAAACGTTGTAGACTCAAAATTTTTGCTGTATTTAGTGTATTCTAGCATCCTGAAGATGATTCCAGCATTAATTTCATTGTGCTTATGCTCATTTTGAAGATTTTGACATTTTCACCTTAAGTGTACAACCAGGGGCTGAAAACGCGTTTAAAGCAATAAAAAGTTCATTTTGGCTCTCAAACCTAAACTAAACGTTGTAGACTCAAAATTTTTGCTGTATTTAGTGTATTCTAGCATCCTGAAGATGATTCCAGCATTAATTTTATTGTGCTTATGCTCATTTTTAAGATTTTGACATTTTCACCTAAAGTGCACAATCAGGCTGAAAACGCATTTAAAGCAATAAAAAGTTCATTTTGGCTCTCACACCTAAACTAAACGTTGTAGACTCAAAATTTTTGCTGTATTTAGGGTATTCTAGCATCCTGAAGATGATTCCAGCATTAATTTCATTGTGCTTATGCTCATTTTGAAGATTTTGACATTTTCACCTTAAGTGTACAATCAGGGGCTGAAAACGCGTTTAAAGCAATAAAAAGTTCATTTTTGCTCTCACACCTAAACTAAACGTTGTAGACTCAAAATTTTTGCTGTATTTAGTGTATTCTTGCATCCTGAAGATGATTCCAGCATTAATTTCATTGTGCTTATGCTCATTTTTAAGATTTTGACATTTTCACCTAAAGTGCACAATCAGGCTGAAAACGCATTTAAAGCAATAAAAAGTTCATTTTGGCTCTCACACCTAAACTAAACGTTGTAGACTCAAAATTTTTGCTGTATTTAGTGTATTCTAGCATCCTGAAGATGATTCCATTATTAATTTCATTGTGCTTATGCTCATTTTGAAGATTTTGACATTTTCACCTTAAGTGTACAATCAGGGGCTGAAAACGCGTTTAAAGCAATAAAAAGTTCATTTTGGCTCTCACACCTAAACTAAACGTTGTAGACTCAAAATTTTTGCTGTATTCAGTGTATTCTAGCATCCTGAAGATGATTCCAGCATTAATTTCATCGTGCTTATGCTCATTTTGAAGATTTTGACATTTTCACCTAAAGTGCACAATCAGGCTGAAAACGCATTTAAAGCAATAAAAAGTTCATTTTGGCTCACACACCTAAAATAAACGTTGTAGACTCAAAATTTTTGCTGTATTTAGTGTATTCTAGCATCCTGAAGATGATTCCAGCATTAATTTCATTGTGCTTATGCTCATTTTGAAGATTTTGACATTTTCACCTTAAGTGTACAATCAGGGGCTGAAAACGCGTTTAAAGCAATAAAAAGTTCATTTTGGCTCCCACACCTAAACTAAACGTTGTAGACTCAAAATTTTTGCTGTATTTAGTGTATTCTAGCATCCTGAAGATGATTCCAGCATTAATTTCATTGTGCTTATGCTCATTTTTAAGATTTTGACATTTTCACCTAAAGTGCACAATCAGGCTGAAAACGCATTTAAAGCAATAAAAAGTTCATTTTGGCTCTCACACCTAAACTAAACGTTGTAGACTCAAAATTTTTGCTGTATTTAGTGTATTCTAGCATCCTGAAGATGATTCCAGCATTAATTTCATTGTGCTTATGCTCATTTTGAAGATTTTGACATTTTCACCTTAAGTGTACAATCAGGGGCTGAAAACGCGTTTAAAGCAATAAAAAGTTCATTTTGGCTCTCACACCTAAACTAAACGTTGTAGACTCAAAATTTTTGCTGTATTCAGTGTATTCTAGCATCCTGAAGATGATTCCAGCATTAATTTCATCGTGCTTATGCTCATTTTGAAGATTTTGACATTTTCACCTAAAGTGCACAATCAGGCTGAAAACGCATTTAAAGCAATAAAAAGTTCATTTTGGCTCACACACCTAAAATAAACGTTGTAGACTCAAAATTTTTGCTGTATTTAGTGTATTTTAGCATCCTGAAGATGATTCCAGCATTAATTTCATTGTGCTTATGCTCATTTTGAAGATTTTGACATTTTCACCTTAAGTGTACAATCAGGGGCTGAAAACGCGTTTAAAGCAATAAAAAGTTCATTTTGGCTCCCACACCTAAACTAAACGTTGTAGACTCAAAATTTTTGCTGTATTTAGTGTATTCTAGCATCCTGAAGATGATTCCAGCATTAATTTCATTGTGCTTATGCTCATTTTTAAGATTTTGACATTTTCACCTAAAGTGCACAATCAGGCTGAAAACGCATTTAAAGCAATAAAAAGTTCATTTTGGCTCTCACACCTAAACTAAACGTTGTAGACTCAAAATTTTTGCTGTATTTAGTGTATTCTAGCATCCTGAAGATGATTCCAGCATTAATTTCATTGTGCTTATGCTCATTTTGAAGATTTTGACATTTTCACCTTAAGTGTACAATCAGGGGCTGAAAACGCGTTTAAAGCAATAAAAAGTTCATTTTGGCTCTCACACCTAAACTAAACGTTGTAGACTCAAAATTTTTGCTGTATTCAGTGTATTCTAGCATCCTGAAGATGATTCCAGCATTAATTTCATCGTGCTTATGCTCATTTTGAAGATTTTGACATTTTCACCTAAAGTGCACAATCAGGCTGAAAACGCATTTAAAGCAATAAAAAGTTCATTTTGGCTCACACACCTAAAATAAACGTTGTAGACTCAAATTTTTTGCTGTATTTAGTGTATTCTAGCATCCTGAAGATGATTCCAGCATTAATTTCATTGTGCTTATGCTCATTTTGAAGATTTTGACATTTTCACCTTAAGTGTACAATCAGGGGCTGAAAACGCGTTTAAAGCAATAAAAAGTTCATTTTGGCTCTCACACCTAAACTAAACGTTGTAGACTCAAAATTTTTGCTGTATTCAGTGTATTCTAGCATCCTGAAGATGATTCCAGCAATAATTTCATCGTGCTTATGCTCATTTTGAAGATTTTGACATTTTCACCTAAAGTGCACAATCAGGCTGAAAACGCATTTAAAGCAATAAAAAGTTCATTTTGGCTCTCACACCTAAACTAAACGTTGTAGACTCAAAATTTTTGCTGTATTTAGTGTATTCTAGCATCCTGAAGATGATTCCAGCATTAATTTCATTGTGCTTATGCTCATTTTGAAGATTTTGACATTTTCACCTTAAGTGTACAATCAGGGGCTGAAAACGCGTTTAAAGCAATAAAAAGTTCATTTTGGCTCTCACACCTAAACTAAACGTTGTAGACTCAAAATTTTTGCTGTATTTAGTGTATTCTAGCATCCTGAAGATGATTCCAGCATTAATTTAATTGTGCTTATGCTCATTTTTAAGATTTTGACATTTTCACCTAAAGTGCACAATCAGGCTGAAAACGCATTTAAAGCAATAAAAAGTTCATTTTGGCTCTCACACCTAAACTAAACGTTGTAGACTCAAAATTTTTGCTGTATTTAGTGTATTCTAGCATCCTGAAGATGATTCCAGCATTAATTTCATTGTGCTTATGCTCATTTTGAAGATTTTGACATTTTCACCTTAAGTGTACAATCAGGGGCTGAAAACGCGTTTAAAGCAATAAAAAGTTCATTTTGGCTCTCACACCTAAACTAAACGTTGTAGACTCAAAATTTTTGCTGTATTTAGTGTATTCTAGCATCCTGAAGATGATTCCAGCATTAATTTCATTGTGCTTATGCTCATTTTGAAGATTTTGACATTTTCACCTTAAGTGTACAATCAGGGGCTGAAAACGCGTTTAAAGCAATAAAAAGTTCATTTTGGCTCTCACACCTAAACTAAACGTTGTAGACTCAAAATTTTTGCTGTATTTAGTGTATTTTAGCATCCTGAAGATGATTCCAGCATTAATTTCATTGTGCTTATGCTCATTTTGAAGATTTTGACATTTTCACCTTAAGTGTACAATCAGGGGCTGAAAACGCGTTTAAAGCAATAAAAAGTTCATTTTGGCTCTCACACCTAAACTAAACGTTGTAGACTCAAAATTTTTGCTGTATTTAGTGTATTCTAGCATCCTGAAGATGATTCCAGCATTAATTTCATTGTGCTTATGCTCATTTTTAAGATTTTGACATTTTCACCTAAAGTGCACAATCAGGCTGAAAACGCATTTAAAGCAATAAAAAGTTCATTTTGGCTCTCACACCTAAACTAAACGTTGTAGACTCAAAATTTTTGCTGTATTTAGTGTATTTTAGCATCCTGAAGATGATTCCAGCATTAATTTCATTATTCTTATGCTCATTTTTAAGATTTTGACATTTTCATCTTAAGTGTACAATCAGGGGCTGAAAACGCGTTTAAAGCAATAAAAAGTTCATTTTGGCTCTCACAACTAAACTAAACGTGGTAGACTCAAATTTTTTGCTGTATTCAGTGTATTCTAGCATCCTGAAGATGATTCCAGCATTAATTTCATCGTGCTTATGCTCATTTTGAAGATTTTGACATTTTCACCTAAAGTGCACAATCAGGCTGAAAACGCATTTAAAGCAATAAAAAGTTCATTTTGGCTCACACACCTAAAATAAACGTTGTAGACTCAAAATTTTTGCTGTATTTAGTGTATTCTAGCATCCTGAAGATGATTCCATTATTAATTTCATTGTGCTTATGCTCATTTTGAAGATTTTGACATTTTCACCTTAAGTGTACAATCAGGGGCTGAAAACGCGTTTAAAGCAATAAAAAGTTCATTTTGGCTCTCACACCTAAACTAAACGTTGTAGACTCAAAATTTTTGCTGTATTCAGTGTATTCTAGCATCCTGAAGATGATTCCAGCATTAATTTCATCGTGCTTATGCTCATTTTGAAGATTTTGACATTTTCACCTAAAGTGCACAATCAGGCTGAAAACGCATTTAAAGCAATAAAAAGTTCATTTTGGCTCACACACCTAAAATAAACGTTGTAGACTCAAAATTTTTGCTGTATTTAGTGTATTCTAGCATCCTGAAGATGATTCCAGCATTAATTTCATTGTGCTTATGCTCATTTTGAAGATTTTGACATTTTCACCTTAAGTGTACAATCAGGGGCTGAAAACGCGTTTAAAGCAATAAAAAGTTCATTTTGGCTCCCACACCTAAACTAAACGTTGTAGACTCAAAATTTTTGCTGTATTTAGTGTATTCTAGCATCCTGAAGATGATTCCAGCATTAATTTCATTGTGCTTATGCTCATTTTTAAGATTTTGACATTTTCACCTAAAGTGCACAATCAGGCTGAAAACGCATTTAAAGCAATAAAAAGTTCATTTTGGCTCTCACACCTAAACTAAACGTTGTAGACTCAAAATTTTTGCTGTATTTAGTGTATTCTAGCATCCTGAAGATGATTCCAGCATTAATTTCATCGTGCTTATGCTCATTTTGAAGATTTTGACATTTTCACCTAAAGTGCACAATCAGGCTGAAAACGCATTTAAAGCAATAAAAAGTTCATTTTGGCTCACACACCTAAAATAAACGTTGTAGACTCAAAATTTTTGCTGTATTTAGTGTATTCTAGCATCCTGAAGATGATTCCAGCATTAATTTCATTGTGCTTATGCTCATTTTGAAGATTTTGACATTTTCACCTAAAGTGCACAATCAGGCTGAAAACGCATTTAAAGCAATAAAAAGTTCATTTTGGCTCACACACCTAAAATAAACGTTGTAGACTCAAAATTTTTGCTGTATTTAGTGTATTCTAGCATCCTGAAGATGATTCCAGCATTAATTTCATTGTGCTTATGCTCATTTTTAAGATTTTGACATTTTCACCTAAAGTGCACAATCAGGCTGAAAACGCATTTAAAGCAATAAAAAGTTCATTTTGGCTCTCACACCTAAACTAAACGTTGTAGACTCAAAATTTTTGCTGTATTTAGTATATTCTAGCATCCTGAAGATGATTCCAGCATTAATTTCATTGTGCTTATGCTCATTTTGAAGATTTTGACATTTTCACCTTAAGTGTACAATCAGGGGCTGAAAACGCGTTTAAAGCAATAAAAAGTTCATTTTGGCTCTCACACCTAAACTAAACGTTGTAGACTCAAAATTTTTGCTGTATTCAGTGTATTCTAGCATCCTGAAGATGATTCCAGCATTAATTTCATCGTGCTTATGCTCATTTTGAAGATTTTGACATTTTCACCTAAAGTGCACAATCAGGCTGAAAACGCATTTAAAGCAATAAAAAGTTCATTTTGGCTCACACACCTAAAATAAACGTTGTAGACTCAAATTTTTTGCTGTATTTAGTGTATTCTAGCATCCTGAAGATGATTCCAGCATTAATTTCATTGTGCTTATGCTCATTTTGAAGATTTTGACATTTTCACCTTAAGTGTACAATCAGGGGCTGAAAACGCGTTTAAAGCAATAAAAAGTTCATTTTGGCTCTCACACCTAAACTAAACGTTGTAGACTCAAAATTTTTGCTGTATTCAGTGTATTCTAGCATCCTGAAGATGATTCCAGCAATAATTTCATCGTGCTTATGCTCATTTTGAAGATTTTGACATTTTCACCTAAAGTGCACAATCAGGCTGAAAACGCATTTAAAGCAATAAAAAGTTCATTTTGGCTCTCACACCTAAACTAAACGTTGTAGACTCAAAATTTTTGCTGTATTTAGTGTATTCTAGCATCCTGAAGATGATTCCAGCATTAATTTCATTGTGCTTATGCTCATTTTGAAGATTTTGACATTTTCACCTTAAGTGTACAATCAGGGGCTGAAAACGCGTTTAAAGCAATAAAAAGTTCATTTTGGCTCTCACACCTAAACTAAACGTTGTAGACTCAAAATTTTTGCTGTATTTAGTGTATTCTAGCATCCTGAAGATGATTCCAGCATTAATTTCATTGTGCTTATGCTCATTTTGAAGATTTTGACATTTTCACCTTAAGTGTACAATCAGGGGCTGAAAACGCGTTTAAAGCAATAAAAAGTTCATTTTGGCTCTCACACCTAAACTAAACGTTGTAGACTCAAAATTTTTGCTGTATTCAGTGTATTCTAGCATCCTGAAGATGATTCCAGCATTAATTTCATCGTGCTTATGCTCATTTTGAAGATTTTGACATTTTCACCTAAAGTGCACAATCAGGCTGAAAACGCATTTAAAGCAATAAAAAGTTCATTTTGGCTCTCACACCTAAACTAAACGTTGTAGACTCAAAATTTTTGCTGTATTTAGTGTATTCTAGCATCCTGAAGATGATTCCAGCATTAATTTCATTGTGCTTATGCTCATTTTGAAGATTTTGACATTTTCACCTTAAGTGTACAATCAGGGGCTGAAAACGCGTTTAAAGCAATAAAAAGTTCATTTTGGCTCTCACACCTAAACTAAACGTTGTAGACTCAAAATTTTTGCTGTATTTAGTGTATTCTAGCATCCTGAAGATGATTCCAGCATTAATTTAATTGTGCTTATGCTCATTTTTAAGATTTTGACATTTTCACCTAAAGTGCACAATCAGGCTGAAAACGCATTTAAAGCAATAAAAAGTTCATTTTGGCTCTCACACCTAAACTAAACGTTGTAGACTCAAAATTTTTGCTGTATTTAGTGTATTCTAGCATCCTGAAGATGATTCCAGCATTAATTTCATTGTGCTTATGCTCATTTTGAAGATTTTGACATTTTCACCTTAAGTGTACAATCAGGGGCTGAAAACGCGTTTAAAGCAATAAAAAGTTCATTTTGGCTCTCACACCTAAACTAAACGTTGTAGAGTCAAAATTTTTGCTGTATTTAGTGTATTCTAGCATCCTGAAGATGATTCCAGCATTAATTTCATTGTGCTTATGCTCATTTTTAAGATTTTGACATTTTCACCTAAAGTGCACAATCAGGCTGAAAACGCATTTAAAGCAATAAAAAGTTCATTTTGGCTCTCACACCTAAACTAAACGTTGTAGACTCAAAATTTTTGCTGTATTTAGTGTATTCTAGCATCCTGAAGATGATTCCAGCATTAATTTCATTGTGCTTATGCTCATTTTGAAGATTTTGACATTTTCACCTTAAGTGTACAATCAGGGGCTGAAAACGCGTTTAAAGCAATAAAAAGTTCATTTTGGCTCTCACACCTAAACTAAACGTTGTAGACTCAAAATTTTTGCTGTATTTAGTGTATTCTAGCATCCTGAAGATGATTCCAGCATTAATTTCATTGTGCTTATGCTCATTTTTAAGATTTTGACATTTTCACCTAAAGTGCACAATCAGGCTGAAAACGCATTTAAAGCAATAAAAAGTTCATTTTGGCTCTCACACCTAAACTAAACGTTGTAGACTCAAAATTTTTGCTGTATTTAGTGTATTTTAGCATCCTGAAGATGATTCCAGCAATAATTTCATTGTGCTTATGCTCATTTTGAAGATTTTGACATTTTCACCTTAAGTGTACAATCAGGGGCTGAAAACGCGTTTAAAGCAATAAAAAGTTCATTTTGGCTCTCACACCTAAACTAAACGTTGTAGACTCAAAATTTTTGCTGTATTCAGTGTATTCTAGCATCCTGAAGATGATTCCAGCATTAATTTCATCGTGCTTATGCTCATTTTGAAGATTTTGACATTTTCACCTTAAGTGTACAATCAGGGGCTGAAAACGCGTTTAAAGCAATAAAAAGTTCATTTTGGCTCTCACACCTAAACTAAACGTTGTAGCGTCAAAATTTTTGCTGTATTTAGTGTATTCTAGCATCCTGAAGATGATTCCAGCATTAATTTCATTGTGCTTATGCTCATTTTTAAGATTTTGACATTTTCACCTAAAGTGCACAATCAGGCTGAAAACGCATTTAAAGCAATAAAAAGTTCATTTTGGCTCTCACACCTAAACTAAACGTTGTAGACTCAAAATTTTTGCTGTATTTAGTGTATTCTAGCATCCTGAAGATGATTCCAGCATTAATTTCATTGTGCTTATGCTCATTTTGAAGATTTTGACATTTTCACCTTAAGTGTACAATCAGGGGCTGAAAACGCGTTTAAAGCAATAAAAAGTTCATTTTGGCTCTCACACCTAAACTAAACGTTGTAGACTCAAAATTTTTGCTGTATTTAGTGTATTCTAGCATCCTGAAGATGATTCCAGCATTAATTTCATTGTGCTTATGCTCATTTTTAAGATTTTGACATTTTCACCTAAAGTGCACAATCAGGCTGAAAACGCATTTAAAGCAATAAAAAGTTCATTTTGGCTCTCACACCTAAACTAAACGTTGTAGACTCAAAATTTTTGCTGTATTTAGTGTATTTTAGCATCCTGAAGATGATTCCAGCATTAATTTCATTGTGCTTATGCTCATTTTGAAGATTTTGACATTTTCACCTTAAGTGTACAATCAGGGGCTGAAAACGCGTTTAAAGCAATAAAAAGTTCATTTTGGCTCTCACACCTAAACTAAACGTTGTAGACTCAAAATTTTTGCTGTATTTAGTGTATTCTAGCATCCTGAAGATGATTCCAGCATTAATTTCATTGTGCTTATGCTCATTTTTAAGATTTTGACATTTTCACCTAAAGTGCACAATCAGGCTGAAAACGCATTTAAAGCAATAAAAAGTTCATTTTGGCTCTCACACCTAAACTAAACGTTGTAGACTCAAAATTTTCTTCTGTATTTAGTGTATTTTAGCATCCTGAAGATGATTCCAGCATTAATTTCATTATTCTTATGCTCATTTTTAAGATTTTGACATTTTCATCTTAAGTGTACAATCAGGGGCTGAAAACGCGTTTAAAGCAATAAAAAGTTCATTTTGGCTCTCACACCTAAACTAAACGTTGTAGACTCAAAATTTTTGCTGTATTTAGTGTATTCTAGCATCCTGAAGATGATTCCAGCATTAATTTCATTGTGCTTATGCTCATTTTGAAGATTTTGACATTTTCACCTTAAGTGTACAATCAGGGGCCGAAAACGCGTTTAAAGCAATAAAAAGTTCATTTTTGCTCTCACACCTAAACTAAACGTTGTAGACTCAAAATTTTTGCTGTATTTAGTGTATTCTAGCATCCTGAACATGATTCCATCATTAATTTAATTGTGCTTATGCTCATTTTTAAGATTTTGACATTTTCACCTAAAGTGCACAATCAGGCTGAAAACGCATTTAAAGCATTAAAAAGTTCATTTTTGGCTCTCACACCTAAACTAAACGTTGTAGACTCAAAATTTTTGCTGTATTTAGTGTATTCTAGCATCCTGAAGATGATTCCAGCATTAATTTCATTGTGCTTATGCTCATTTTGAAGATTTTGACATTTTCACCTTAAGTGTACAATCAGGGGCTGAAAACGCGTTTAAAGCAATAAAAAGTTCATTTTGGCTCTCACACCTAAACTAAACGTTGTAGAGTCAAAATTTTTGCTGTATTTAGTGTATTCTAGCATCCTGAAGATGATTCCAGCATTAATTTCATTGTGCTTATGCTCATTTTGAAGATTTTGACATTTTCACCTTAAGTGTACAATCAGGGGCTGAAAACGCGTTTAAAGCAATAAAAAGTTCATTTTGGCTCTCACACCTAAACTAAACGTTGTAGACTCAAAATTTTTGCTGTATTTAGTGTATTCTAGCATCCTGAAGATGATTCCAGCATTAATTTCATTGTGCTTATGCTCATTTTTAAGATTTTGACATTTTCACCTAAAGTGCACAATCAGGCTGAAAACGCATTTAAAGCAATAAAAAGTTCATTTTGGCTCTCACACCTAAACTAAACGTTGTAGACTCAAAATTTTTGCTGTATTTAGTGTATTTTAGCATCCTGAAGATGATTCCAGCATTAATTTCATTGTGCTTATGCTCATTTTGAAGATTTTGACATTTTCACCTTAAGTGTACAATCAGGGGCTGAAAACGCGTTTAAAGCAATAAAAAGTTCATTTTGGCTCTCACACCTAAACTAAACGTTGTAGACTCAAATTTTTTGCTGTATTCAGTGTATTCTAGCATCCTGAAGATGATTCCAGCATTAATTTCATCGTGCTTATGCTCATTTTGAAGATTTTGACATTTTCACCTAAAGTGCACAATCAGGCTGAAAACGCATTTAAAGCAATAAAAAGTTCATTTTGGCTCACACACCTAAAATAAACGTTGTAGACTCAAAATTTTTGCTGTATTTAGTGTATTCTAGCATCCTGAAGATGATTCCAGCATTAATTTCATTGTGCTTATGCTCATTTTGAAGATTTTGACATTTTCACCTTAAGTGTACAATCAGGGGCTGAAAACGCGTTTAAAGCAATAAAAAGTTCATTTTGGCTCTCAAACCTAAACTAAACGTTGTAGACTCAAAATTTTTGCTGTATTTAGTGTATTCTAGCATCCTGAAGATGATTCCAGCATTAATTTTATTGTGCTTATGCTCATTTTTAAGATTTTGACATTTTCACCTAAAGTGCACAATCAGGCTGAAAACGCATTTAAAGCAATAAAAAGTTCATTTTGGCTCTCACACCTAAACTAAACGTTGTAGACTCAAAATTTTTGCTGTATTTAGGGTATTCTAGCATCCTGAAGATGATTCCAGCATTAATTTCATTGTGCTTATGCTCATTTTGAAGATTTTGACATTTTCACCTTATGTGTACAATCAGGGGCTGAAAACGCGTTTAAAGCAATAAAAAGTTCATTTTTGCTCTCACACCTAAACTAAACGTTGTAGACTCAAAAATTTTGCTGTATTTAGTGTATTCTTGCATCCTGAAGATGATTCCAGCATTAATTTCATTGTGCTTATGCTCATTTTTAAGATTTTGACATTTTCACCTAAAGTGCACAATCAGGCTGAAAACGCATTTAAAGCAATAAAAAGTTCATTTTGGCTCTCACACCTAAACTAAACGTTGTAGACTCAAAATTTTTGCTGTATTTAGTGTATTCTAGCATCCTGAAGATGATTCCATTATTAATTTCATTGTGCTTATGCTCATTTTGAAGATTTTGACATTTTCACCTTAAGTGTACAATCAGGGGCTGAAAACGCGTTTAAAGCAATAAAAAGTTCATTTTGGCTCTCACACCTAAACTAAACGTTGTAGACTCAAAATTTTTGCTGTATTCAGTGTATTCTAGCATCCTGAAGATGATTCCAGCATTAATTTCATCGTGCTTATGCTCATTTTGAAGATTTTGACATTTTCACCTAAAGTGCACAATCAGGCTGAAAACGCATTTAAAGCAATAAAAAGTTCATTTTGGCTCACACACCTAAAATAAACGTTGTAGACTCAAAATTTTTGCTGTATTTAGTGTATTCTAGCATCCTGAAGATGATTCCAGCATTAATTTCATTGTGCTTATGCTCATTTTGAAGATTTTGACATTTTCACCTTAAGTGTACAATCAGGGGCTGAAAACGCGTTTAAAGCAATAAAAAGTTCATTTTGGCTCCCACACCTAAACTAAACGTTGTAGACTCAAATTTTTTGCTGTATTTAGTGTATTCTAGCATCCTGAAGATGATTCCAGCATTAATTTCATTGTGCTTATGCTCATTTTTAAGATTTTGACATTTTCACCTAAAGTGCACAATCAGGCTGAAAACGCATTTAAAGCAATAAAAAGTTCATTTTGGCTCTCACACCTAAACTAAACGTTGTAGACTCAAAATTTTTGCTGTATTTAGTGTATTCTAGCATCCTGAAGATGATTCCAGCATTAATTTCATTGTGCTTATGCTCATTTTGAAGATTTTGACATTTTCACCTTAAGTGTACAATCAGGGGCTGAAAACGCGTTTAAAGCAATAAAAAGTTCATTTTGGCTCTCACACCTAAACTAAACGTTGTAGACTCAAAATTTTTGCTGTATTCAGTGTATTCTAGCATCCTGAAGATGATTCCAGCATTAATTTCATTGTGCTTATGCTCATTTTTAAGATTTTGACATTTTCACCTAAAGTGCACAATCAGGCTGAAAACGCATTTAAAGCAATAAAAAGTTCATTTTGGCTCTCACACCTAAACTAAACGTTGTAGACTCAAAATTTTTGCTGTATTTAGTGTATTCTAGCATCCTGAAGATGATTCCAGCATTAATTTCATTGTGCTTATGCTCATTTTGAAGATTTTGACATTTTCACCTTAAGTGTACAATCAGGGGCTGAAAACGCGTTTAAAGCAATAAAAAGTTCATTTTGGCTCTCACACCTAAACTAAACGTTGTAGACTCAAAATTTTTGCTGTATTCAGTGTATTCTAGCATCCTGAAGATGATTCCAGCATTAATTTCATCGTGCTTATGCTCATTTTGAAGATTTTGACATTTTCACCTAAAGTGCACAATCAGGCTGAAAACGCATTTAAAGCAATAAAAAGTTCATTTTGGCTCACACACCTAAAATAAACGTTGTAGACTCAAATTTTTTGCTGTATTTAGTGTATTCTAGCATCCTGAAGATGATTCCAGCATTAATTTCATTGTGCTTATGCTCATTTTGAAGATTTTGACATTTTCACCTTAAGTGTACAATCAGGGGCTGAAAACGCGTTTAAAGCAATAAAAAGTTCATTTTGGCTCTCACACCTAAACTAAACGTTGTAGACTCAAAATTTTTGCTGTATTCAGTGTATTCTAGCATCCTGAAGATGATTCCAGCAATAATTTCATCGTGCTTATGCTCATTTTGAAGATTTTGACATTTTCACCTAAAGTGCACAATCAGGCTGAAAACGCATTTAAAGCAATAAAAAGTTCATTTTGGCTCTCACACCTAAACTAAACGTTGTAGACTCAAAATTTTTGCTGTATTTAGTGTATTCTAGCATCCTGAAGATGATTCCAGCATTAATTTCATTGTGCTTATGCTCATTTTGAAGATTTTGACATTTTCACCTTAAGTGTACAATCAGGGGCTGAAAACGCGTTTAAAGCAATAAAAAGTTCATTTTGGCTCTCACACCTAAACTAAACGTTGTAGACTCAAAATTTTTGCTGTATTTAGTGTATTCTAGCATCCTGAAGATGATTCCAGCATTAATTTAATTGTGCTTATGCTCATTTTTAAGATTTTGACATTTTCACCTAAAGTGCACAATCAGGCTGAAAACGCATTTAAAGCAATAAAAAGTTCATTTTGGCTCTCACACCTAAACTAAACGTTGTAGACTCAAAATTTTTGCTGTATTTAGTGTATTCTAGCATCCTGAAGATGATTCCAGCATTAATTTCATTGTGCTTATGCTCATTTTGAAGATTTTGACATTTTCACCTTAAGTGTACAATCAGGGGCTGAAAACGCGTTTAAAGCAATAAAAAGTTCATTTTGGCTCTCACACCTAAACTAAACGTTGTAGACTCAAAATTTTTGCTGTATTTAGTGTATTCTAGCATCCTGAAGATGATTCCAGCATTAATTTCATTGTGCTTATGCTCATTTTGAAGATTTTGACATTTTCACCTTAAGTGTACAATCAGGGGCTGAAAACGCGTTTAAAGCAATAAAAAGTTCATTTTGGCTCTCACACCTAAACTAAACGTTGTAGACTCAAAATTTTTGCTGTATTCAGTGTATTCTAGCATCCTGAAGATGATTCCAGCATTAATTTCATCGTGCTTATGCTCATTTTGAAGATTTTGACATTTTCACCTAAAGTGCACAATCAGGCTGAAAACGCATTTAAAGCAATAAAAAGTTCATTTTGGCTCTCACACCTAAACTAAACGTTGTAGACTCAAAATTTTTGCTGTATTTAGTGTATTCTAGCATCCTGAAGATGATTCCAGCATTAATTTCATTGTGCTTATGCTCATTTTGAAGATTTTGACATTTTCACCTTAAGTGTACAATCAGGGGCTGAAAACGCGTTTAAAGCAATAAAAAGTTCATTTTGGCTCTCACACCTAAACTAAACGTTGTAGACTCAAAATTTTTGCTGTATTTAGTGTATTCTAGCATCCTGAAGATGATTCCAGCATTAATTTCATTGTGCTTATGCTCATTTTTAAGATTTTGACATTTTCACCTAAAGTGCACAATCAGGCTGAAAACGCATTTAAAGCAATAAAAAGTTCATTTTGGCTCTCACACCTAAACTAAACGTTGTAGACTCAAAATGTTTGCTGTATTTAGTGTATTCTAGCATCCTGAAGATGATTCCAGCATTAATTTCATTGTGCTTATGCTCATTTTGAAGATTTTGACATTTTCACCTTAAGTGTACAATCAGGGGCCGAAAACGCGTTTAAAGCAATAAAAAGTTCATTTTTGCTCTCACACCTAAACTAAACGTTGTAGACTCAAAATTTTTGCTGTATTTAGTGTATTCTAGCATCCTGAACATGATTCCATCATTAATTTAATTGTGCTTATGCTCATTTTTAAGATTTTGACATTTTCACCTAAAGTGCACAATCAGGCTGAAAACGCATTTAAAGCATTAAAAAGTTCATTTTTGGCTCTCACACCTAAACTAAACGTTGTAGACTCAAAATTTTTGCTGTATTTAGTGTATTCTAGCATCCTGAAGATGATTCCAGCATTAATTTCATTGTGCTTATGCTCATTTTGAAGATTTTGACATTTTCACCTTAAGTGTACAATCAGGGGCTGAAAACGCGTTTAAAGTAATAAAAAGTTCATTTTGGCTCTCACACCTAAACTAAACGTTGTAGAGTCAAAATTTTTGCTGTATTTAGTGTATTCTAGCATCCTGAAGATGATTCCAGCATTAATTTCATTGTGCTTATGCTCATTTTGAAGATTTTGACATTTTCACCTTAAGTGTACAATCAGGGGCTGAAAACGCGTTTAAAGCAATAAAAAGTTCATTTTGGCTCTCACACCTAAACTAAACGTTGTAGACTCAAAATTTTTGCTGTATTTAGTGTATTCTAGCATCCTGAAGATGATTCCAGCATTAATTTCATTGTGCTTATGCTCATTTTTAAGATTTTGACATTTTCACCTAAAGTGCACAATCAGGCTGAAAACGCATTTAAAGCAATAAAAAGTTCATTTTGGCTCTCACACCTAAACTAAACGTTGTAGACTCAAAATTTTTGCTGTATTTAGTGTATTTTAGCATCCTGAAGATGATTCCAGCATTAATTTCATTGTGCTTATGCTCATTTTGAAGATTTTGACATTTTCACCTTAAGTGTACAATCAGGGGCTGAAAACGCGTTTAAAGCAATAAAAAGTTCATTTTGGCTCTCACACCTAAACTAAACGTTGTAGACTCAAAATTTTTGCTGTATTTAGTGTATTCTAGCATCCTGAAGATGATTCCAGCATTAATTTCATTGTGCTTATGCTCATTTTTAAGATTTTGACATTTTCACCTAAAGTGCACAATCAGGCTGAAAACGCATTTAAAGCAATAAAAAGTTCATTTTGGCTCTCACACCTAAACTAAACGTTGTAGACTCAAAATTTTTGCTGTATTTAGTGTATTTTAGCATCCTGAAGATGATTCCAGCATTAATTTCATTATTCTTATGCTCATTTTTAAGATTTTGACATTTTCATCTTAAGTGTACAATCAGGGGCTGAAAACGCGTTTAAAGCAATAAAAAGTTCATTTTGGCTCTCACAACTAAACTAAACGTTGTAGACTCAAATTTTTTGCTGTATTCAGTGTATTCTAGCATCCTGAAGATGATTCCAGCATTAATTTCATCGTGCTTATGCTCATTTTGAAGATTTTGACATTTTCACCTAAAGTGCACAATCAGGCTGAAAACGCATTTAAAGCAATAAAAAGTTCATTTTGGCTCACACACCTAAAATAAACGTTGTAGACTCAAAATTTTTGCTGTATTTAGTGTATTCTAGCATCCTGAAGATGATTCCAGCATTAATTTCATTGTGCTTATGCTCATTTTGAAGATTTTGACATTTTCACCTTAAGTGTACAATCAGGGGCTGAAAACGCGTTTAAAGCAATAAAAAGTTCATTTTGGCTCTCAAACCTAAACTAAACGTTGTAGACTCAAAATTTTTGCTGTATTTAGTGTATTCTAGCATCCTGAAGATGATTCCAGCATTAATTTTATTGTGCTTATGCTCATTTTTAAGATTTTGACATTTTCACCTAAAGTGCACAATCAGGCTGAAAACGCATTTAAAGCAATAAAAAGTTCATTTTGGCTCTCACAACTAAACTAAACGTTGTAGACTCAAATTTTTTGCTGTATTCAGTGTATTCTAGCATCCTGAAGATGATTCCAGCATTAATTTCATCGTGCTTATGCTCATTTTGAAGATTTTGACATTTTCACCTAAAGTGCACAATCAGGCTGAAAACGCATTTAAAGCAGTAAAAAGTTCATTTTGGCTCTCACACCTAAACTAAACGTTGTAGACTCAAAATTTTTGCTGTATTTAGGGTATTCTAGCATCCTGAAGATGATTCCAGCATTAATTTCATTGTGCTTATGCTCATTTTGAAGATTTTGACATTTTCACCTTAAGTGTACAATCAGGGGCTGAAAACGCGTTTAAAGCAATAAAAAGTTCATTTTTGCTCTCACACCTAAACTAAACGTTGTAGACTCAAAATTTTTGCTGTATTTAGTGTATTCTTGCATCCTGAAGATGATTCCAGCATTAATTTCATTGTGCTTATGCTCATTTTTAAGATTTTGACATTTTCACCTAAAGTGCACAATCAGGCTGAAAACGCATTTAAAGCAATAAAAAGTTCATTTTGGTTCTCACACCTAAACTAAACGTTGTAGACTCAAAATTTTTGCTGTATTTAGTGTATTCTAGCATCCTGAAGATGATTCCATTATTAATTTCATTGTGCTAATGCTCATTTTGAAGATTTTGACATTTTCACCTTAAGTGTACAATCAGGGGCTGAAAACGCGTTTAAAGCAATAAAAAGTTCATTTTGGCTCTCACACCTAAACTAAACGTTGTAGACTCAAAATTTTTGCTGTATTCAGTGTATTCTAGCATCCTGAAGATGATTCCAGCATTAATTTCATCGTGCTTATGCTCATTTTGAAGATTTTGACATTTTCACCTCAAGTGCACAATCAGGCTGAAAACGCATTTAAAGCAATAAAAAGTTCATTTTGGCTCACACACCTAAAATAAACGTTGTAGACTCAAAATTTTTGCTGTATTTAGTGTATTCTAGCATCCTGAAGATGATTCCAGCATTAATTTCATTGTGCTTATGCTCATTTTGAAGATTTTGACATTTTCACCTTAAGTGTACAATCAGGGGCTGAAAACGCGTTTAAAGCAATAAAAAGTTCATTTTGGCTCCCACACCTAAACTAAACGTTGTAGACTCAAAATTTTTGCTGTATTTAGTGTATTCTAGCATCCTGAAGATGATTCCAGCATTAATTTCATTGTGCTTATGCTCATTTTTAAGATTTTGACATTTTCACCTAAAGTGCACAATCAGGCTGAAAACGCATTTAAAGCAATAAAAAGTTCATTTTGGCTCTCACACCTAAACTAAACGTTGTAGACTCAAAATTTTTGCTGTATTTAGTGTATTCTAGCATCCTGAAGATGATTCCAGCATTAATTTCATTGTGCTTATGCTCATTTTGAAGATTTTGACATTTTCACCTTAAGTGTACAATCAGGGGCTGAAAACGCGTTTAAAGCAATAAAAAGTTCATTTTGGCTCTCACACCTAAACTAAACGTTGTAGACTCAAAATTTTTGCTGTATTCAGTGTATTCTAGCATCCTGAAGATGATTCCAGCATTAATTTCATCGTGCTTATGCTCATTTTGAAGATTTTGACATTTTCACCTAAAGTGCACAATCAGGCTGAAAACGCATTTAAAGCAATAAAAAGTTCATTTTGGCTCACACACCTAAAATAAACGTTGTAGACTCAAAATTTTTGCTGTATTTAGTGTATTCTAGCATCCTGAAGATGATTCCAGCATTAATTTCATTGTGCTTATGCTCATTTTGAAGATTTTGACATTTTCACCTTAAGTGTACAATCAGGGGCTGAAAACGCGTTTAAAGCAATAAAAAGTTCATTTTGGCTCCCACACCTAAACTAAACGTTGTAGACTCAAAATTTTTGCTGTATTTAGTGTATTCTAGCATCCTGAAGATGATTCCAGCATTAATTTCATTGTGCTTATGCTCATTTTTAAGATTTTGACATTTTCACCTAAAGTGCACAATCAGGCTGAAAACGCATTTAAAGCATTAAAAAGTTCATTTTTGGCTCTCACACCTAAACTAAACGTTGTAGACTCAAAATTTTTGCTGTATTTAGTGTATTCTAGCATCCTGAAGATGATTCCAGCATTAATTTCATTGTGCTTATGCTCATTTTGAAGATTTTGACATTTTCACCTTAAGTGTACAATCAGGGGCTGAAAACGCGTTTAAAGCAATAAAAAGTTCATTTTGGCTCTCACACCTAAACTAAACGTTGTAGAGTCAAAATTTTTGCTGTATTTAGTGTATTCTAGCATCCTGAAGATGATTCCAGCATTAATTTCATTGTGCTTATGCTCATTTTGAAGATTTTGACATTTTCACCTTAAGTGTACAATCAGGGGCTGAAAACGCGTTTAAAGCAATAAAAAGTTCATTTTGGCTCTCACACCTAAACTAAACGTTGTAGACTCAAAATTTTTGCTGTATTTAGTGTATTCTAGCATCCTGAAGATGATTCCAGCATTAATTTCATTGTGCTTATGCTCATTTTTAAGATTTTGACATTTTCACCTAAAGTGCACAATCAGGCTGAAAACGCATTTAAAGCAATAAAAAGTTCATTTTGGCTCTCACACCGAAACTAAACGTTGTAGACTCAAAATTTTTGCTGTATTTAGTGTATTTTAGCATCCTGAAGATGATTCCAGCATTAATTTCATTGTGCTTATGCTCATTTTGAAGATTTTGACATTTTCACCTTAAGTGTACAATCAGGGGCTGAAAACGCGTTTAAAGCAATAAAAAGTTCATTTTGGCTCTCACACCTAAACTAAACGTTGTAGACTCAAAATTTTTGCTGTATTTAGTGTATTCTAGCATCCTGAAGATGATTCCAGCATTAATTTCATTGTGCTTATGCTCATTTTTAAGATTTTGACATTTTCACCTAAAGTGCACAATCAGGCTGAAAACGCATTTAAAGCAATAAAAAGTTCATTTTGGCTCTCACACCTAAACTAAACGTTGTAGACTCAAAATTTTTGCTGTATTTAGTGTATTTTAGCATCCTGAAGATGATTCCAGCATTAATTTCATTATTCTTATGCTCATTTTTAAGATTTTGACATTTTCATCTTAAGTGTACAATCAGGGGCTGAAAACGCGTTTAAAGCAATAAAAAGTTCATTTTGGCTCTCACAACTAAACTAAACGTTGTAGACTCAAATTTTTTGCTGTATTCAGTGTATTCTAGCATCCTGAAGATGATTCCAGCATTAATTTCATCGTGCTTATGCTCATTTTGAAGATTTTGACATTTTCACCTAAAGTGCACAATCAGGCTGAAAACGCATTTAAAGCAATAAAAAGTTCATTTTGGCTCACACACCTAAAATAAACGTTGTAGACTCAAAATTTTTGCTGTATTTAGTGTATTCTAGCATCCTGAAGATGATTCCAGCATTAATTTCATTGTGCTTATGCTCATTTTGAAGATTTTGACATTTTCACCTTAAGTGTACAATCAGGGGCTGAAAACGCGTTTAAAGCAATAAAAAGTTCATTTTGGCTCTCAAACCTAAACTAAACGTTGTAGACTCAAAATTTTTGCTGTATTTAGTGTATTCTAGCATCCTGAAGATGATTCCAGCATTAATTTTATTGTGCTTATGCTCATTTTTAAGATTTTGACATTTTCACCTAAAGTGCACAATCAGGCTGAAAACGCGTTTAAAGCAATAAAAAGTTCATTTTGGCTCCCACACCTAAACTAAACGTTGTAGACTCAAAATTTTTGCTGTATTTAGTGTATTCTAGCAACCTGAAGATGATTCCAGCATTAATTTCATTGTGCTTATGCTCATTTTTAAGATTTTGACATTTTCACCTAAAGTGCACAATCAGGCTGAAAACGCATTTAAAGCAATAAAAAGTTCATTTTGGCTCTCACACCTAAACTAAACGTTGTAGACTCAAAATTTTTGCTGTATTTAGTGTATTCTAGCATCCTGAAGATGATTCCAGCATTAATTTCATTGTGCTTATGCTCATTTTGAAGATTTTGACATTTTCACCTTAAGTGTACAATCAGGGGCTGAAAACGCGTTTAAAGCAATAAAAAGTTCATTTTGGCTCTCACACCTAAACTAAACGTTGTAGACTCAAAATTTTTGCTGTATTCAGTGTATTCTAGCATCCTGAAGATGATTCCAGCATTAATTTCATTGTGCTTATGCTCATTTTGAAGATTTTGACATTTTCACCTAAAGTGCACAATCAGGCTGAAAACGCATTTAAAGCATTAAAAAGTTCATTTTTGGCTCTCACACCTAAACTAAACGTTGTAGACTCAAAATTTTTGCTGTATTTAGTGTATTCTAGCATCCTGAAGATGATTCCAGCATTAATTTCATTGTGCTTATGCTCATTTTGAAGATTTTGACATTTTCACCTTAAGTGTACAATCAGGGGCTGAAAACGCGTTTAAAGCAATAAAAAGTTCATTTTGGCTCTCACACCTAAACTAAACGTTGTAGACTCAAAATTTTTGCTGTATTTAGTGTATTCTAGCATCCTGAAGATGATTCCAGCATTAATTTCATTGTGCTTATGCTCATTTTTAAGATTTTGACATTTTCACCTAAAGTGCACAATCAGGCTGAAAACGCATTTAAAGCAATAAAAAGTTCATTTTGGCTCTCACACCTAAACTAAACGTTGTAGACTCAAAATTTTTGCTGTATTTAGTGTATTTTAGCATCCTGAAGATGATTCCAGCATTAATTTCATTGTGCTTATGCTCATTTTGAAGATTTTGACATTTTCACCTTAAGTGTACAATCAGGGGCTGAAAACGCGTTTAAAGCAATAAAAAGTTCATTTTGGCTCTCACACCTAAACTAAACGTTGTAGACTCAAAATTTTTGCTGTATTTAGTGTATTCTAGCATCCTGAAGATGATTCCAGCATTAATTTCATTGTGCTTATGCTCATTTTTAAGATTTTGACATTTTCACCTAAAGTGCACAATCAGGCTGAAAACGCATTTAAAGCAATAAAAAGTTCATTTTGGCTCTCACACCTAAACTAAACGTTGTAGACTCAAAATTTTTGCTGTATTTAGTGTATTTTAGCATCCTGAAGATGATTCCAGCATTAATTTCATTATTCTTATGCTCATTTTTAAGATTTTGACATTTTCATCTTAAGTGTACAATCAGGGGCTGAAAACGCGTTTAAAGCAATAAAAAGTTCATTTTGGCTCTCACAACTAAACTAAACGTTGTAGACTCAAATTTTTTGCTGTATTCAGTGTATTCTAGCATCCTGAAGATGATTCCAGCATTAATTTCATCGTGCTTATGCTCATTTTGAAGATTTTGACATTTTCACCTAAAGTGCACAATCAGGCTGAAAACGCATTTAAAGCAATAAAAAGTTCATTTTGGCTCACACACCTAAAATAAACGTTGTAGACTCAAAATTTTTGCTGTATTTAGTGTATTCTAGCATCCTGAAGATGATTCCAGCATTAATTTCATTGTGCTTATGCTCATTTTGAAGATTTTGACATTTTCACCTTAAGTGTACAATCAGGGGCTGAAAACGCGTTTAAAGCAATAAAAAGTTCATTTTGGCTCTCAAACCTAAACTAAACGTTGTAGACTCAAAATTTTTGCTGTATTTAGTGTATTCTAGCATCCTGAAGATGATTCCAGCATTAATTTTATTGTGCTTATGCTCATTTTTAAGATTTTGACATTTTCACCTAAAGTGCACAATCAGGCTGAAAACGCATTTAAAGCAATAAAAAGTTCATTTTGGCTCTCACAACTAAACTAAACGTTGTAGACTCAAATTTTTTGCTGTATTCAGTGTATTCTAGCATCCTGAAGATGATTCCAGCATTAATTTCATCGTGCTTATGCTCATTTTGAAGATTTTGACATTTTCACCTAAAGTGCACAATCAGGCTGAAAACGCATTTAAAGCAATAAAAAGTTCATTTTGGCTCTCACACCTAAACTAAACGTTGTAGACTCAAAATTTTTGCTGTATTTAGGGTATTCTAGCATCCTGAAGATGATTCCAGCATTAATTTCATTGTGCTTATGCTCATTTTGAAGATTTTGACATTTTCACCTTAAGTGTACAATCAGGGGCTGAAAACGCGTTTAAAGCAATAAAAAGTTCATTTTTGCTCTCACACCTAAACTAAACGTTGTAGACTCAAAATTTTTGCTGTATTTAGTGTATTCTTGCATCCTGAAGATGATTCCAGCAATAATTTCATTGTGCTTATGCTCATTTTTAAGATTTTGACATTTTCACCTAAAGTGCACAATCAGGCTGAAAACGCATTTAAAGCAATAAAAAGTTCATTTTGGCTCTCACACCTAAACTAAACGTTGTAGACTCAAAATTTTTGCTGTATTTAGTGTATTCTAGCATCCTGAAGATGATTACATTATTAATTTCATTGTGCTTATGCTCATTTTGAAGATTTTGACATTTTCACCTTAAGTGTACAATCAGGGGCTGAAAACGCGTTTAAAGCAATAAAAAGTTCATTTTGGCTCTCACACCTAAACTAAACGTTGTAGACTCAAAATTTTTGCTGTATCTCAGTGTATTCTAGCATCCTGAAGATGATTCCAGCATTAATTTCATCGTGCTTATGCTCATTTTGAAGATTTTGACATTTTCACCTAAAGTGCACATTTAGGCTGAAAACGCATTTAAAGCAATAAAAAGTTCATTTTGGCTCACACACCTAAAATAAACGTTGTAGACTCAAAATTTTTGCTGTATTTAGTGTATTCTAGCATCCTGAAGATGATTCCAGCATTAATTTCATTGTGCTTATGCTCATTTTGAAGATTTTGACATTTTCACCTTAAGTGTACAATCAGGGGCTGAAAACGCGTTTAAAGCAATAAAAAGTTCATTTTGGCTCCCACACCTAAACTAAACGTTGTAGACTCAAAATTTTTGCTGTATTTAGTGTATTCTAGCATCCTGAAGATGATTCCAGCATTAATTTCATTGTGCTTATGCTCATTTTTAAGATTTTGACATTTTCACCTAAAGTGCACAATCAGGCTGAAAACGCATTTAAAGCAATAAAAAGTTCATTTTGGCTCTCACACCTAAACTAAACGTTGTAGACTCAAAATTTTTGCTGTATTTAGTGTATTCTAGCATCCTGAAGATGATTCCAGCATTAATTTCATTGTGCTTATGCTCATTTTGAAGATTTTGACATTTTCACCTTAAGTGTACAATCAGGGGCTGAAAACGCGTTTAAAGCAATAAAAAGTTCATTTTGGCTCTCACACCTAAACTAAACGTTGTAGACTCAAAATTTTTGCTGTATTCAGTGTATTCTAGCATCCTGAAGATGATTCCAGCATTAATTTCATCGTGCTTATGCTCATTTTGAAGATTTTGACATTTTCACCTAAAGTGCACAATCAGGCTGAAAACGCATTTAAAGCAATAAAAAGTTCATTTTGGCTCACACACCTAAAATAAACGTTGTAGACTCAAAATTTTTGCTGTATTTAGTGTATTCTAGCATCCTGAAGATGATTCCAGCATTAATTTCATTGTGCTTATGCTCATTTTGAAGATTTTGACATTTTCACCTTAAGTGTACAATCAGGGGCTGAAAACGCGTTTAAAGCAATAAAAAGTTCATTTTGGCTCTCACACCTAAACTAAACGTTGTAGACTCAAAATTTTTGCTGTATTTAGTGTATTCTAGCATCCTGAAGATGATTCCAGCATTAATTTCATTGTGCTTATGCTCATTTTTAAGATTTTGACATTTTCACCTAAAGTGCACAATCAGGCTGAAAACGCATTTAAAGCAATAAAAAGTTCATTTTGGCTCTCACACCTAAACTAAACGTTGTAGACTCAAAATTTTTGCTGTATTTAGTGTATTTTAGCATCCTGAAGATGATTCCAGCATTAATTTCATTGTGCTTATGCTCATTTTGAAGATTTTGACATTTTCACCTTAAGTGTACAATCAGGGGCTGAAAACGCGTTTAAAGCAATAAAAAGTTCATTTTGGCTCTCACACCTAAACTAAACGTTGTAGACTCAAAATTTTTGCTGTATTTAGTGTATTCTAGCATCCTGAAGATGATTCCAGCATTAATTTCATTGTGCTTATGCTCATTTTTAAGATTTTGACATTTTCACCTAAAGTGCACAATCAGGCTGAAAACGCATTTAAAGCAATAAAAAGTTCATTTTGGCTCTCACACCTAAACTAAACGTTGTAGACTCAAAATTTTTGCTGTATTTAGTGTATTTTAGCATCCTGAAGATGATTCCAGCATTAATTTCATTATTCTTATGCTCATTTTTAAGATTTTGACATTTTCATCTTAAGTGTACAATCAGGGGCTGAAAACGCGTTTAAAGCAATAAAAAGTTCATTTTGGCTCTCACAACTAAACTAAACGTTGTAGACTCAAATTTTTTGCTGTATTCAGTGTATTCTAGCATCCTGAAGATGATTCCAGCATTAATTTCATCGTGCTTATGCTCATTTTGAAGATTTTGTCATTTTCACCTAAAGTGCACAATCAGGCTGAAAACGCATTTAAAGCAATAAAAAGTTCATTTTGGCTCACACACCTAAAATAAACGTTGTAGACTCAAAATTTTTGCTGTATTTAGTGTATTCTAGCATCCTGAAGATGATTCCAGCATTAATTTCATTGTGCTTATGCTCATTTTGAAGATTTTGACATTTTCACCTTAAGTGTACAATCAGGGGCTGAAAACGCGTTTAAAGCAATAAAAAGTTCATTTTGGCTCTCAAACCTAAACTAAACGTTGTAGACTCAAAATTTTTGCTGTATTTAGTGTATTCTAGCATCCTGAAGATGATTCCAGCATTAATTTTATTGTGCTTATGCTCATTTTTAAGATTTTGACATTTTCACCTAAAGTGCACAATCAGGCTGAAAACGCATTTAAAGCAATAAAAAGTTCATTTTGGCTCTCACAACTAAACTAAACGTTGTAGACTCAAATTTTTTGCTGTATTCAGTGTATTCTAGCATCCTGAAGATGATTCCAGCATTAATTTCATCGTGCTTATGCTCATTTTGAAGATTTTGACATTTTCACCTAAAGTGCACAATCAGGCTGAAAACGCATTTAAAGCAATAAAAAGTTCATTTTGGCTCTCACACCTAAACTAAACGTTGTAGACTCAAAATTTTTGCTGTATTTAGGGTATTCTAGCATCCTGAAGATGATTCCAGCATTAATTTCATTGTGCTTATGCTCATTTTGAAGATTTTGACATTTTCACCTTAAGTGTACAATCAGGGGCTGAAAACGCGTTTAAAGCAATAAAAAGTTCATTTTTGCTCTCACACCTAAACTAAACGTTGTAGACTCAAAATTTTTGCTGTATTTAGTGTATTCTTGCATCCTGAAGATGATTCCAGCATTAATTTCATTGTGCTTATGCTCATTTTTAAGATTTTGACATTTTCACCTAAAGTGCACAATCAGGCTGAAAACGCATTTAAAGCAATAAAAAGTTCATTTTGGCTCTCACACCTAAACTAAACGTTGTAGACTCAAAATTTTTGCTGTATTTAGTGTATTCTAGCATCCTGAAGATGATTCCATTATTAATTTCATTGTGCTTATGCTCATTTTGAAGATTTTGACATTTTCACCTTAAGTGTACAATCAGGGGCTGAAAACGCGTTTAAAGCAATAAAAAGTTCATTTTGGCTCTCACACCTAAACTAAACGTTGTAGACTCAAAATTTTTGCTGTATCTCAGTGTATTCTAGCATCCTGAAGATGATTCCAGCATTAATTTCATCGTGCTTATGCTCATTTTGAAGATTTTGACATTTTCACCTAAAGTGCACAATCAGGCTGAAAACGCATTTAAAGCAATAAAAAGTTCATTTTGGCTCACACACCTAAAATAAACGTTGTAGACTCAAAATTTTTGCTGTATTTAGTGTATTCTAGCATCCTGAAGATGATTCCAGCATTAATTTCATTGTGCTTATGCTCATTTTGAAGATTTTGACATTTTCACCTTAAGTGTACAATCAGGGGCTGAAAACGCGTTTAAAGCAATAAAAAGTTCATTTTGGCTCCCACACCTAAACTAAACGTTGTAGACTCAAAATTTTTGCTGTATTTAGTGTATTCTAGCATCCTGAAGATGATTCCAGCATTAATTTCATTGTGCTTATGCTCATTTTTAAGATTTTGACATTTTCACCTAAAGTGCACAATCAGGCTGAAAACGCATTTAAAGCAATAAAAAGTTCATTTTGGCTCTCACACCTAAACTAAACGTTGTAGACTCAAAATTTTTGCTGTATTTAGTGTATTCTAGCATCCTGAAGATGATTCCAGCATTAATTTCATTGTGCTTATGCTCATTTTGAAGATTTTGACATTTTCACCTTAAGTGTACAATCAGGGGCTGAAAACGCGTTTAAATCAATAAAAAGTTCATTTTGGCTCTCACACCTAAACTAAACGTTGTAGACTCAAAATTTTTGCTGTATTCAGTGTATTCTAGCATCCTGAAGATGATTCCAGCATTAATTTCATCGTGCTTATGCTCATTTTGAAGATTTTGACATTTTCACCTAAAGTGCACAATCAGGCTGAAAACGCATTTAAAGCAATAAAAAGTTCATTTTGGCTCACACACATAAAATAAACGTTGTAGACTCAAAATTTTTGCTGTATTTAGTGTATTCTAGCATCCTGAAGATGATTCCAGCATTAATTTCATTGTGCTTATGCTCATTTTGAAGATTTTGACATTTTCACCTTAAGTGTACAATCAGGGGCTGAAAACGCGTTTAAAGCAATAAAAAGTTCATTTTGGCTCCCACACCTAAACTAAACGTTGTAGACTCAAAATTTTTGCTGTATTTAGTGTATTCTAGCATCCTGAAGATGATTCCAGCATTAATTTCATTGTGCTTATGCTCATTTTTAAGATTTTGACATTTTCACCTAAAGTGCACAATCAGGCTGAAAACGCATTTAAAGCAATAAAAAGTTCATTTTGGCTCTCACACCTAAACTAAACGTTGTAGACTCAAAATTTTTGCTGTATTTAGTGTATTCTAGCATCCTGAAGATGATTCCAGCATTAATTTCATTGTGCTTATGCTCATTTTGAAGATTTTGACATTTTCACCTTAAGTGTACAATCAGGGGCTGAAAACGCGTTTAAAGCAATAAAAAGTTCATTTTGGCTCTCACACCTAAACTAAACGTTGTAGACTCAAAATTTTTGCTGTATTCAGTGTATTCTAGCATCCTGAAGATGATTCCAGCATTAATTTCATCGTGCTTATGCTCATTTTGAAGATTTTGACATTTTCACCTAAAGTGCACAATCAGGCTGAAAACGCATTTAAAGCAATAAAAAGTTCATTTTGGCTCACACACCTAAAATAAACGTTGTAGACTCAAATTTTTTGCTGTATTTAGTGTATTCTAGCATCCTGAAGATGATTCCAGCATTAATTTCATTGTGCTTATGCTCATTTTGAAGATTTTGACATTTTCACCTTAAGTGTACAATCAGGGGCTGAAAACGCGTTTAAAGCAATAAAAAGTTCATTTTGGCTCTCACACCTAAACTAAACGTTGTAGACTCAAAATTTTTGCTGTATTCAGTGTATTCTAGCATCCTGAAGATGATTCCAGCAATAATTTCATCGTGCTTATGCTCATTTTGAAGATTTTGACATTTTCACCTAAAGTGCACAATCAGGCTGAAAACGCATTTAAAGCAATAAAAAGTTCATTTTGGCTCTCACACCTAAACTAAACGTTGTAGACTCAAAATTTTTGCTGTATTTAGTGTATTCTAGCATCCTGAAGATGATTCCAGCATTAATTTCATTGTGCTTATGCTCATTTTGAAGATTTTGACATTTTCACCTTAAGTGTACAATCAGGGGCTGAAAACGCGTTTAAAGCAATAAAAAGTTCATTTTGGCTCTCACACCTAAACTAAACGTTGTAGACTCAAAATTTTTGCTGTATTTAGTGTATTCTAGCATCCTGAAGATGATTCCAGCATTAATTTCATTGTGCTTATGCTCATTTTGAAGATTTTGACATTTTCACCTTAAGTGTACAATCAGGGGCTGAAAACGCGTTTAAAGCAATAAAAAGTTCATTTTGGCTCTCACACCTAAACTAAACGTTGTAGACTCAAAATTTTTGCTGTATTCAGTGTATTCTAGCATCCTGAAGATGATTCCAGCATTAATTTCATCGTGCTTATGCTCATTTTGAAGATTTTGACATTTTCACCTAAAGTGCACAATCAGGCTGAAAACGCATTTAAAGCAATAAAAAGTTCATTTTGGCTCTCACACCTAAAGTAAACGTTGTAGACTCAAAATTTTTGCTGTATTTAGTGTATTCTAGCATCCTGAAGATGATTCCAGCATTAATTTCATTGTGCTTATGCTCATTTTGAAGATTTTGACATTTTCACCTTAAGTGTACAATCAGGGGCTGAAAACGCGTTTAAAGCAATAAAAAGTTCATTTTGGCTCTCACACCTAAACTAAACGTTGTAGACTCAAAATTTTTGCTGTATTTAGTGTATTCTAGCATCCTGAAGATGATTCCAGCATTAATTTAATTGTGCTTATGCTCATTTTTAAGATTTTGACATTTTCACCTAAAGTGCACAATCAGGCTGAAAACGCATTTAAAGCAATAAAAAGTTCATTTTGGCTCTCACACCTAAACTAAACGTTGTAGACTCAAAATTTTTGCTGTATTTAGTGTATTCTAGCATCCTGAAGATGATTCCAGCATTAATTTCATTGTGCTTATGCTCATTTTGAAGATTTTGACATTTTCACCTTAAGTGTACAATCAGGGGCTGAAAACGCGTTTAAAGCAATAAAAAGTTCATTTTGGCTCTCACACCTAAACTAAACGTTGTAGAGTCAAAATTTTTGCTGTATTTAGTGTATTCTAGCATCCTGAAGATGATTCCAGCATTAATTTCATTGTGCTTATGCTCATTTTTAAGATTTTGACATTTTCACCTAAAGTGCACAATCAGGCTGAAAACGCATTTAAAGCAATAAAAAGTTCATTTTGGCTCTCACACCTAAACTAAACGTTGTAGACTCAAAATTTTTGCTGTATTTAGTGTATTCTAGCATCCTGAAGATGATTCCAGCATTAATTTCATTGTGCTTATGCTCATTTTGAAGATTTTGACATTTTCACCTTAAGTGTACAATCAGGGGCTGAAAACGCGTTTAAAGCAATAAAAAGTTCATTTTGGCTCTCACACCTAAACTAAACGTTGTAGACTCAAAATTTTTGCTGTATTTAGTGTATTCTAGCATCCTGAAGATGATTCCAGCATTAATTTCATTGTGCTTATGCTCATTTTTAAGATTTTGACATTTTCACCTAAAGTGCACAATCAGGCTGAAAACGCATTTAAAGCAATAAAAAGTTCATTTTGGCTCTCACACCTAAACTAAACGTTGTAGACTCAAAATTTTTGCTGTATTTAGTGTATTTTAGCATCCTGAAGATGATTCCAGCAATAATTTCATTGTGCTTATGCTCATTTTGAAGATTTTGACATTTTCACCTTAAGTGTACAATCAGGGGCTGAAAACGCGTTTAAAGCAATAAAAAGTTCATTTTGGCTCTCACACCTAAACTAAACGTTGTAGACTCAAAATTTTTGCTGTATTCAGTGTATTCTAGCATCCTGAAGATGATTCCAGCATTAATTTCATCGTGCTTATGCTCATTTTTAAGATTTTGACATTTTCACCTTAAGTGTACAATCAGGGGCTGAAAACGCGTTTAAAGCAATAAAAAGTTCATTTTGGCTCTCACACCTAAACTAAAGGTTGTAGCGTCAAAATTTTTGCTGTATTTAGTGTATTCTAGCATCCTGAAGATGATTCCAGCATTAATTTCACTGTGCTTATGCTCATTTTTAAGATTTTGACATTTTCACCTAAAGTGCACAATCAGGCTGAAAACGCATTTAAAGCAATAAAAAGTTCATTTTGGCTCTCACACCTAAACTAAACGTTGTAGATTCAAAATTTTTGCTGTATTTAGTGTATTCTAGCATCCTGAAGATGATTCCAGCATTAATTTCATTGTGCTTATGCTCATTTTGAAGATTTTGACATTTTCACCTTAAGTGTACAATCAGGGGCTGAAAACGCGTTTAAAGCAATAAAAAGTTCATTTTGGCTCTCACACCTAAACTAAACGTTGTAGACTCAAAATTTTTGCTGTATTTAGTGTATTCTAGCATCCTGAAGATGATTCCAGCATTAATTTCATTGTGCTTATGCTCATTTTTAAGATTTTGACATTTTCACCTAAAGTGCACAATCAGGCTGAAAACGCATTTAAAGCAATAAAAAGTTCATTTTGGCTCTCACACCTAAACTAAACGTTGTAGACTCAAAATTTTTGCTGTATTTAGTGTATTTTAGCATCCTGAAGATGATTCCAGCATTAATTTCATTGTGCTTATGCTCATTTTGAAGATTTTGACATTTTCACCTTAAGTGTACAATCAGGGGCTGAAAACGCGTTTAAAGCAATAAAAAGTTCATTTTGGCTCTCACACCTAAACTAAACGTTGTAGACTCAAAATTTTTGCTGTATTTAGTGTATTCTAGCATCCTGAAGATGATTCCAGCATTAATTTCATTGTGCTTATGCTCATTTTTAAGATTTTGACATTTTCACCTAAAGTGCACAATCAGGCTGAAAACGCATTTAAAGCAATAAAAAGTTCATTTTGGCTCTCACACCTAAACTAAACGTTGTAGACTCAAAATTTTCTTCTGTATTTAGTGTATTTTAGCATCCTGAAGATGATTCCAGCATTAATTTCATTATTCTTATGCTCATTTTTAAGATTTTGACATTTTCATCTTAAGTGTACAATCAGGGGCTGAAAACGCGTTTAAAGCAATAAAAAGTTCATTTTGGCTCTCACACCTAAACTAAACGTTGTAGACTCAATTTTTTTGCTGTATTCAGTGTATTCTAGCATCCTGAAGATGATTCCAGCATTAATTTTATCGTGCTTATGCTCATTTTGAAGATTTTGACATTTTCACCTAAAGTGCACAATCAGGCTGAAAACGCATTTAAAGCAATAAAAAGTTCATTTTGGCTCACACACCTAAAATAAACGTTGTAGACTCAAAATTTTTGCTGTATTTAGTGTATTCTAGCATCCTGAAGATGATTCCAGCATTAATTTCATTGTGCTTATGCTCATTTTGAAGATTTTGACATTTTCACCTTAAGTGTACAATCAGGGGCTGAAAACGCGTTTAAAGCAATAAAAAGTTCATTTTGGCTCTCAAACCTAAACTAAACGTTGTAGACTCAAAATTTTTGCTGTATTTAGTGTATTCTAGCATCCTGAAGATGATTCCAGCATTAATTTTATTGTGCTTATGCTCATTTTTAAGATTTTGACATTTTCACCTAAAGTGCACAATCAGGCTGAAAACGCATTTAAAGCAATAAAAAGTTCATTTTGGCTCTCACACCTAAACTAAACGTTGTAGACTCAAAATTTTTGCTGTATTTAGTGTATTCTAGCATCCTGAAGATGATTCCAGCATTAATTTCATTGTGCTTATGCTCATTTTGAAGATTTTGACATTTTCACCTTAAGGGTACAATCAGGGGCTGAAAACGCGTTTAAAGCAATAAAAAGTTCATTTTGGCTCTCACACCTAAACTAAACGTTGTAGAGTCAAAATTTTTGCTGTATTTAGTGTATTCTAGCATCCTGAAGATGATTCCAGCATTAATTTCATTGTGCTTATGCTCATTTTTAAGATTTTGACATTTTCACCTAAAGTGCACAATCAGGCTGAAAACGCATTTAAAGCAATAAAAAGTTCATTTTGGCTCTCACACCTAAACTAAACGTTGTAGACTCAAAATTTTTGCTGTATTTAGTGTATTCTAGCATCCTGAAGATGATTCCAGCATTAATTTCATTGTGCTTATGCTCATTTTGAAGATTTTGACATTTTCACCTTAAGTGTACAATCAGGGGCTGAAAACGCGTTTAAAGCAATAAAAAGTTCATTTTGGCTCTCACACCTAAACTAAACGTTGTAGACTCAAAATTTTTGCTGTATTTAGTGTATTCTAGCATCCTGAAGATGATTCCAGCATTAATTTCATTGTGCTTATGCTCATTTTTAAGATTTTGACATTTTCACCTAAAGTGCACAATCAGGCTGAAAACGCATTTAAAGCAATAAAAAGTTCATTTTGGCTCTCACACCTAAACTAAACGTTGTAGACTCAAAATTTTTGCTGTATTTAGTGTATTCTAGCATCCTGAAGATGATTCCAGCATTAATTTCATTGTGCTTATGCTCATTTTGAAGATTTTGACATTTTCACCTTAAGTGTACAATCAGGGGCTGAAAACGCGTTTAAAGCAATAAAAAGTTCATTTTGGCTCACACACCTAAAATAAACGTTGTAGACTCAAAATTTTTGCTGTATTTAGTGTATTCTAGCATCCTGAAGATGATTCCAGCATTAATTTCATTGTGCTTATGCTCATTTTGAAGATTTTGACATTTTCACCTTAAGTGTACAATCAGGGGCTGAAAACGCGTTTAAAGCAATAAAAAGTTCATTTTGGCTCTCACACCTAAACTAAACGTTGTAGACTCAAAATTTTTGCTGTATTTAGTGTATTCTAGCATCCTGAAGATGATTCCAGCATTAATTTCATTGTGCTTATGCTCATTTTTAAGATTTTGACATTTTCACCTAAAGTGCACAATCAGGCTGAAAACGCATTTAAAGCAATAAAAAGTTCATTTTGGCTCTCACACCTAAACTAAACGTTGTAGACTCAAAATTTTTGCTGTATTTAGTGTATTCTAGCATCCTGAAGATGATTCCAGCATTAATTTCATTGTGCTTATGCTCATTTTGAAGATTTTGACATTTTCACCTTAAGTGTACAATCAGGGGCTGAAAACGCGTTTAAAGCAATAAAAAGTTCATTTTGGCTCTCACACCTAAACTAAACGTTGTAGACTCAAAATTTTTGCTGTATTTAGTGTATTCTAGCATCCTGAAGATGATTCCAGCATTAATTTCATTGTGCTTATGCTCATTTTTAAGATTTTGACATTTTCACCTTAAGTGTACAATCAGGGGCTGAAAACGCATTTAAAGCAATAAAAAGTTCATTTTGGCTCACACACCTAAAATAAACGTTGTAGACTCAAAATTTTTGCTGTATTTAGTGTATTCTAGCATCCTGAAGATGATTCCAGCATTAATTTCATTGTGCTTATGCTCATTTTGAAGATTTTGACATTTTCACCTTAAGTGTACAATCAGGGGCTGAAAACGCGTTTAAAGCAATAAAAAGTTCATTTTGGCTCTCAAACCTAAACTAAACGTTGTAGACTCAAAATTTTTGCTGTATTTAGTGTATTCTAGCATCCTGAAGATGATTCCAGCATTAATTTTATTGTGCTTATGCTCATTTTTAAGATTTTGACATTTTCACCTAAAGTGCACAATCAGGCTGAAAACGCATTTAAAGCAATAAAAAGTTCATTTTGGCTCTCACACCTAAACTAAACGTTGTAGACTCAACATTTTTGCTGTATTTAGTGTATTCTAGCATCCTGAAGATGATTCCAGCATTAATTTCATTGTGCTTATGCTCATTTTGAAGATTTTGACATTTTCACCTTAAGTGTACAATCAGGGGCTGAAAACGCGTTTAAAGCAATAAAAAGTTCATTTTGGCTCTCACACCTAAACTAAACGTTGTAGACTCAAAATTTTTGCTGTATTCAGTGTATTCTAGCATCCTGAAGATGATTCCAGCATTAATTTCATCGTGCTTATGCTCATTTTGAAGATTTTGACATTTTCACCTAAAGTGCACAATCAGGCTGAAAACGCATTTAAAGCAATAAAAAGTTCATTTTGGCTCACACACCTAAAATAAACGTTGTAGACTCAAAATTTTTGCTGTATTTAGTGTATTCTAGCATCCTGAAGATGATTCCAGCATTAATTTCATTGTGCTTATGCTCATTTTGAAGATTTTGACATTTTCACCTTAAGTGTACAATCAGGGGCTGAAAACGCGTTTAAAGCAATAAAAAGTTCATTTTGGCTCTCACACCTAAACTAAACGTTGTAGACTCAAAATTTTTGCTGTATTTAGTGTATTCTAGCATCCTGAAGATGATTCCAGCATTAATTTAATTGTGCTTATGCTCATTTTTAAGATTTTGACATTTTCACCTAAAGTGCACAATCAGGCTGAAAACGCATTTAAAGCAATAAAAAGTTCATTTTGGCTCTCACACCTAAACTAAACGTTGTAGACTCAAAATTTTTGCTGTATTTAGTGTATTCTAGCATCCTGAAGATGATTCCAGCATTAATTTCATTGTGCTTATGCTCATTTTGAAGATTTTGACATTTTCACCTTAAGTGTACAATCAGGGGCTGAAAACGCGTTTAAAGCAATAAAAAGTTCATTTTGGCTCTCACACCTAAACTAAACGTTGTAGACTCAAAATTTTTGCTGTATTTAGTGTATTCTAGCATCCTGAAGATGATTCCAGCATTAATTTAATTGTGCTTATGCTCATTTTTAAGATTTTGACATTTTCACCTAAAGTGCACAATCAGGCTGAAAACGCATTTAAAGCAATAAAAAGTTCATTTTGGCTCTCACACCTAAACTAAACGTTGTAGACTCAAAATTTTTGCTGTATTTAGTGTATTCTAGCATCCTGAAGATGATTCCAGCATTAATTTCATTGTGCTTATGCTCATTTTGAAGATTTTTAAATTTTCACCTTAAGTGTAAAATCAGGGGCTGAAAACGCGTTTAAAGCAATAAAAAGTTCATTTTGGCTCTCACACCTAAACTAAACGTTGTAGACTCAAAATTTTTGCTGTATTCAGTGTATTCTAGCATCCTGAAGATGATTCCAGCATTAATTTCATCGTGCTTATGCTCATTTTGAAGATTTTGACATTTTCACCTAAAGTGCACAATCAGGCTGAAAACGCATTTAAAGCAATAAAAAGTTCATTTTGGCTCACACACCTAAAATAAACGTTGTAGACTCAAAATTTTTGCTGTATTTAGTGTATTCTAGCATCCTGAAGATGATTCCAGCATTAATTTCATTGTGCTTATGCTCATTTTGAAGATTTTGACATTTTCACCTTAAGTGTACAATCAGGGGCTGAAAACGCGTTTAAAGCAATAAAAAGTTCATTTTGGCTCCGACACCTAAACTAAACGTTGTAGACTCAAAATTTTTGCTGTATTTAGTGTATTCTAGCATCCTGAAGATGATTCCAGCATTAATTTCATTGTGCTTATGCTCATTTTTAAGATTTTGACATTTTCACCTAAAGTGCACAATCAGGCTGAAAACGCATTTAAAGCAATAAAAAGTTCATTTTCGCTCTCACACCTAAACTAAACGTTGTAGACTCAAAATTTTTGCTGTATTTAGTGTATTCTAGCATCCTGAAGATGATTCCAGCATTAATTTCATTGTGCTTATGCTCATTTTGAAGATTTTGACATTTTCACCTTAAGTGTACAATCAGGGGCTGAAAACGCGTTTAAAGCAATAAAAAGTTCATTTTGGCTCTCACACCTAAACTAAACGTTGTAGACTCAAAATTTTTGCTGTATTCAGTGTATTCTAGCATCCTGAAGATGATTCCAGCATTAATTTCATTGTGCTTATGCTCATTTTGAAGATTTTGACATTTTCACCTAAAGTGCACAATCAGGCTGAAAACGCATTTAAAGCAATAAAAAGTTCATTTTGGCTCACACACCTAAAATAAACGTTGTAGACTCAAATTTTTTGCTGTATTTAGTGTATTCTAGCATCCTGAAGATGATTCCAGCATTAATTTCATTGTGCTTATGCTCATTTTGAAGATTTTGACATTTTCACCTTAAGTGTACAATCAGGGGCTGAAAACGCGTTTAAAGCAATAAAAAGTTCATTTTGGCTCTCACACCTAAACTAAACGTTGTAGACTCAAAATTTTTGCTGTATTTAGTGTATTCTAGCATCCTGAAGATGATTCCAGCATTAATTTCATTGTGCTTATGCTCATTTTTAAGATTTTGACATTTTCACCTAAAGTGCACAATCAGGCTGAAAACGCATTTAAAGCAATAAAAAGTTCATTTTGGCTCTCACACCTAAACTAAACGTTGTAGACTCAAAATTTTTGCTGTATTTAGTGTATTTTAGCATCCTGAAGATGATTCCAGCATTAATTTCATTATTCTTATGCTCATTTTTAAGATTTTGACTTTTTCATCTTAAGTGTACAATCAGGGGCTGAAAACGCGTTTAAAGCAATAAAAAGTTCATTTTGGCTCTCACAACTAAACTAAACGTTGTAGACTCAAATTTTTTGCTGTATTCAGTGTATTCTAGCATCCTGAAGATGATTCCAGCATTAATTTCATCGTGCTTATGCTCATTTTGAAGATTTTGACATTTTCACCTAAAGTGCACAATCAGGCTGAAAACGCATTTAAAGCAATAAAAAGTTCATTTTGGCTCACACACCTAAAATAAACGTTGTAGACTCAAAATTTTTGCTGTATTTAGTGTATTCTAGCATCCTGAAGATGATTCCAGCATTAATTTCATTGTGCTTATGCTCATTTTGAAGATTTTGACATTTTCACCTTAAGTGTACAATCAGGGGCTGAAAACGCGTTTAAAGCAATAAAAAGTTCATTTTGGCTCTCAAATCTAAACTAAACGTTGTAGACTCAAAATTTTTGCTGTATTTAGTGTATTCTAGCATCCTGAAGATGATTCCAGCATTAATTTTATTGTGCTTATGCTCATTTTTAAGATTTTGACATTTTCACCTAAAGTGCACAATCAGGCTGAAAACGCATTTAAAGCAATAAAAAGTTCATTTTGGCTCTCACACCTAAACTAAACGTTGTAGACTCAACATTTTTGCTGTATTTAGTGTATTCTAGCATCCTGAAGATGATTCCAGCATTAATTTCATTGTGCTTATGCTCATTTTGAAGATTTTGACATTTTCACCTTAAGTGTACAATCAGGGGCTGAAAACGCGTTTAAAGCAATAAAAAGTTCATTTTGGCTCTCACACCTAATCTAAACGTTGTAGACTCAAAATTTTTGCTGTATTCAGTGTATTCTAGCATCCTGAAGATGATTCCAGCATTAATTTCATCGTGCTTATGCTCATTTTGAAGATTTTGACATTTTCACCTAAAGTGCACAATCAGGCTGAAAACGCATTTAAAGCAATAAAAAGTTCATTTTGGCTCACACACCTAAAATAAACGTTGTAGACTCAAAATTTTTGCTGTATTTAGTGTATTCTAGCATCCTGAAGATAATTCCAGCATTAATTTCATTGTGCTTATGCTCATTTTGAAGATTTTGACATTTTCACCTTAAGTGTACAATCAGGGGCTGAAAACGCGTTTAAAGCAATAAAAAGTTCATTTTGGCTCTCACACCTAAACTAAACGTTGTAGACTCAAAATTTTTGCTGTATTTAGTGTATTCTAGCATCCTGAAGATGATTCCAGCATTAATTTAATTGTGCTTATGCTCATTTTTAAGATTTTGACATTTTCACCTAAAGTGCACAATCAGGCTGAAAACGCATTTAAAGCAATAAAAAGTTCATTTTGGCTCTCACACCTAAACTAAACGTTGTAGACTCAAAATTTTTGCTGTATTTAGTGTATTCTAGCATCCTGAAGATGATTCCAGCATTAATTTCATTGTGCTTATGCTCATTTTGAAGATTTTGACATTTTCACCTTAAGTGTACAATCAGGGGCTGAAAACGCGTTTAAAGCAATAAAAAGTTCATTTTGGCTCTCACACCTAAACTAAACGTTGTAGACTCAAAATTTTTGCTGTATTTAGTGTATTCTAGCATCCTGAAGATGATTCCAGCATTAATTTAATTGTGCTTATGCTCATTTTTAAGATTTTGACATTTTCACCTAAAGTGCACAATCAGGCTGAAAACGCATTTAAAGCAATAAAAAGTTCATTTTGGCTCTCACACCTAAACTAAACGTTGTAGACTCAAAATTTTTGCTGTATTTAGTGTATTCTAGCATCCTGAAGATGATTCCAGCATTAATTTCATTGTGCTTATGCTCATTTTGAAGATTTTGACATTTTCACCTTAAGTGTACAATCAGGGGCTGAAAACGCGTTTAAAGCAATAAAAAGTTCATTTTGGCTCTCACAACTAAACTAAACGTTGTAGACTCAAATTTTTTGCTGTATTCAGTGTATTCTAGCATCCTGAAGATGATTCCAGCATTAATTTCATCGTGCTTATGCTCATTTTGAAGATTTTGACATTTTCACCTAAAGTGCACAATCAGGCTGAAAACGCATTTAAAGCAATAAAAAGTTCATTTTGGCTCACACACCTAAAATAAACGTTGTAGACTCAAAATTTTTGCTGTATTTAGTGTATTCTAGCATCCTGAAGATGATTCCAGCATTAATTTCATTGTGCTTATGCTCATTTTGAAGATTTTGACATTTTCACCTTAAGTGTACAATCAGGGGCTGAAAACGCGTTTAAAGCAATAAAAAGTTCATTTTGGCTCTCAAACCTAAACTAAACGTTGTAGACTCAAAATTTTTGCTGTATTTAGTGTATTCTAGCATCCTGAAGATGATTCCAGCATTAATTTTATTGTGCTTATGCTCATTTTTAAGATTTTGACATTTTCACCTAAAGTGCACAATCAGGCTGAAAACGCATTTAAAGCAATAAAAAGTTCATTTTGGCTCTCACACCTAAACTAAACGTTGTAGACTCAACATTTTTGCTGTATTTAGTGTATTCTAGCATCCTGAAGATGATTCCAGCATTAATTTCATTGTGCTTATGCTCATTTTGAAGATTTTGACATTTTCACCTTAAGTGTACAATCAGGGGCTGAAAACGCGTTTAAAGCAATAAAAAGTTCATTTTGGCTCTCACACCTAAACTAAACGTTGTAGACTCAAAATTTTTGCTGTATTCAGTGTATTCTAGCATCCTGAAGATGATTCCAGCATTAATTTCATCGTGCTTATGCTCATTTTGAAGATTTTGACATTTTCACCTAAAGTGCACAATCAGGCTGAAAACGCATTTAAAGCAATAAAAAGTTCATTTTGGCTCACACACCTAAAATAAACGTTGTAGACTCAAAATTTTTGCTGTATTTAGTGTATTCTAGCATCCTGAAGATGATTCCAGCATTAATTTCATTGTGCTTATGTTCATTTTGAAGATTTTGACATTTTCACCTTAAGTGTACAATCAGGGGCTGAAAACGCGTTTAAAGCAATAAAAAGTTCATTTTGGCTCTCACACCTAAACTAAACGTTGTAGACTCAAAATTTTTGCTGTATTTAGTGTATTCTAGCATCCTGAAGATGATTCCAGCATTAATTTAATTGTGCTTATGCTCATTTTTAAGATTTTGACATTTTCACCTAAAGTGCACAATCAGGCTGAAAACGCATTTAAAGCAATAAAAAGTTCATTTTGGCTCTCACACCTAAACTAAACGTTGTAGACTCAAAATTTTTGCTGTATTTAGTGTATTCTAGCATCCTGAAGATGATTCCAGCATTAATTTCATTGTGCTTATGCTCATTTTGAAGATTTTGACATTTTCACCTTAAGTGTACAATCAGGGGCTGAAAACGCGTTTAAAGCAATAAAAAGTTCATTTTGGCTCTCACACCTAAACTAAACGTTGTAGACTCAAAATTTTTGCTGTATTTAGTGTATTCTAGCATCCTGAAGATGATTCCAGCATTAATTTAATTGTGCTTATGCTCATTTTTAAGATTTTGACATTTTAACCTAAAGTGCACAATCAGGCTGAAAACGCATTTAAAGCAATAAAAAGTTCATTTTGGCTCTCACACCTAAACTAAACGTTGTAGACTCAAAATTTTTGCTGTATTTAGTGTATTCTAGCATCCTGAAGATGATTCCAGCATTAATTTCATTGTGCTTATGCTCATTTTGAAGATTTTGACATTTTCACCTTAAGTGTACAATCAGGGGCTGAAAACGCGTTTAAAGCAATAAAAAGTTCATTTTGGCTCTCACACCTAAACTAAACGTTGTAGACTCAAAATTTTTGCTGTATTCAGTGTATTCTAGCATCCTGAAGATGATTCCAGCATTAATTTCATCGTGCTTATGCTCATTTTGAAGATTTTGACATTTTCACCTAAAGTGCACAATCAGGCTGAAAACGCATTTAAAGCAATAAAAAGTTCATTTTGGCTCACACACCTAAAATAAACGTTGTAGACTCAAATTTTTTGCTGTATTTAGTGTATTCTAGCATCCTGAAGATGATTCCAGCATTAATTTCATTGTGCTTATGCTCATTTTGAAGATTTTGACATTTTCACCTTAAGTATACAATCAGGGGCTGAAAACGCGTTTAAAGCAATAAAAAGTTCATTTTGGCTCTCACACCTAAACTAAACGTTGTAGACTCAAAATTTTTGCTGTATTCAGTGTATTCTAGCATCCTGAAGATGATTCCAGCATTAATTTCATCGTGCTTATGCTCATTTTGAAGATTTTGACATTTTCACCTAAAGTGCACAATCAGGCTGAAAACGCATTTAAAGCAATAAAAAGTTCATTTTGGCTCACACACCTAAAATAAACGTTGTAGACTCAAAATTTTTGCTGTATTTAGTGTATTCTAGCATCCTGAAGATGATTCCAGCATTAATTTCATTGTGCTTATGCTCATTTTGAAGATTTTGACATTTTCACCTTAAGTGTACAATCAGGGGCTGAAAACGCGTTTAAAGCAATAAAAAGTTCATTTTGGCTCTCACACCTAAACTAAACGTTGTAGACTCAAAATTTTTGCTGTATTTAGTGTATTCTAGCATCCTGAAGATGATTCCAGCATTAATTTAATTGTGCTTATGCTCATTTTTAAGATTTTGACATTTTCACCTAAAGTGCACAATCAGGCTGAAAACGCATTTAAAGCAATAAAAAGTTCATTTTGGCTCTCACACCTAAACTAAACGTTGTAGACTCAAAATTTTTGCTGTATTTAGTGTATTCTAGCATCCTGAAGATGATTCCAGCATTAATTTCATCGTGCTTATGCTCATTTTGAAGATTTTGACATTTTCACCTAAAGTGCACAATCAGGCTGAAAACGCATTTAAAGCAATAAAAAGTTCATTTTGGCTCACACACCTAAAATAAACGTTGTAGACTCAAATTTTTTGCTGTATTTAGTGTATTCTAGCATCCTGAAGATGATTCCAGCATTAATTTCATTGTGCTTATGCTCATTTTGAAGATTTTGACATTTTCACCTTAAGTGTACAATCAGGGGCTGAAAACGCGTTTAAAGCAATAAAAAGTTCATTTTGGCTCTCACACCTAAACTAAACGTTGTAGACTCAAAATTTTTGCTGTATTCAGTGTATTCTAGCATCCTGAAGATGATTCCAGCATTAATTTCATCGTGCTTATGCTCATTTAGAAGATTTTGACATTTTCACCTAAAGTGCACAATCAGGCTGAAAACGCATTTAAAGCAATAAAAAGTTCATTTTGGCTCTCACACCTAAACTAAACGTTGTAGACTCAAAATTTTTGCTGTATTTAGTGTATTCTAGCATCCTGAAGATGATTCCAGCATTAATTTCATTGTGCTTATGTTCATTTTGAAGATTTTGACATTTTCACCTTAAGTGTACAATCAGGGGCTGAAAACGCGTTTAAAGCAATAAAAAGTTCATTTTGGCTCTCACACCTAAACTAAACGTTGTAGACTCAAAATTTTTGCTGTATTTAGTGTATTCTAGCATCCTGAAGATGATTCCAGCATTAATTTAATTGTGCTTATGCTCATTTTTAAGATTTTGACATTTTCACCTAAAGTGCACAATCAGGCTGAAAACGCATTTAAAGCAATAAAAAGTTCATTTTGGCTCTCACACCTAAACTAAACGTTGTAGACTCAAAATTTTTGCTGTATTTAGTGTATTCTAGCATCCTGAAGATGATTCCAGCATTAATTTCATTGTGCTTATGCTCATTTTGAAGATTTTGACATTTTCACCTTAAGTGTACAATCAGGGGCTGAAAACGCGTTTAAAGCAATAAAAAGTTCATTTTGGCTCTCACACCTAAACTAAACGTTGTAGACTCAAAATTTTTGCTGTATTTAGTGTATTCTAGCATCCTGAAGATGATTCCAGCATTAATTTAATTGTGCTTATGCTCATTTTTAAGATTTTGACATTTTAACCTAAAGTGCACAATCAGGCTGAAAACGCATTTAAAGCAATAAAAAGTTCATTTTGGCTCTCACACCTAAACTAAACGTTGTAGACTCAAAATTTTTGCTGTATTTAGTGTATTCTAGCATCCTGAAGATGATTCCAGCATTAATTTCATTGTGCTTATGCTCATTTTGAAGATTTTGACATTTTCACCTTAAGTGTACAATCAGGGGCTGAAAACGCGTTTAAAGCAATAAAAAGTTCATTTTGGCTCTCACACCTAAACTAAACGTTGTAGACTCAAAATTTTTGCTGTATTCAGTGTATTCTAGCATCCTGAAGATGATTCCAGCATTAATTTCATCGTGCTTATGCTCATTTTGAAGATTTTGACATTTTCACCTAAAGTGCACAATCAGGCTGAAAACGCATTTAAAGCAATAAAAAGTTCATTTTGGCTCACACACCTAAAATAAACGTTGTAGACTCAAATTTTTTGCTGTATTTAGTGTATTCTAGCATCCTGAAGATGATTCCAGCATTAATTTCATTGTGCTTATGCTCATTTTGAAGATTTTGACATTTTCACCTTAAGTATACAATCAGGGGCTGAAAACGCGTTTAAAGCAATAAAAAGTTCATTTTGGCTCTCACACCTAAACTAAACGTTGTAGACTCAAAATTTTTGCTGTATTCAGTGTATTCTAGCATCCTGAAGATGATTCCAGCATTAATTTCATCGTGCTTATGCTCATTTTGAAGATTTTGACATTTTCACCTAAAGTGCACAATCAGGCTGAAAACGCATTTAAAGCAATAAAAAGTTCATTTTGGCTCACACACCTAAAATAAACGTTGTAGACTCAAAATTTTTGCTGTATTTAGTGTATTCTAGCATCCTGAAGATGATTCCAGCATTAATTTCATTGTGCTTATGCTCATTTTGAAGATTTTGACATTTTCACCTTAAGTGTACAATCAGGGGCTGAAAACGCGTTTAAAGCAATAAAAAGTTCATTTTGGCTCTCACACCTAAACTAAACGTTGTAGACTCAAAATTTTTGCTGTATTTAGTGTATTCTAGCATCCTGAAGATGATTCCAGCATTAATTTAATTGTGCTTATGCTCATTTTTAAGATTTTGACATTTTCACCTAAAGTGCACAATCAGGCTGAAAACGCATTTAAAGCAATAAAAAGTTCATTTTGGCTCTCACACCTAAACTAAACGTTGTAGACTCAAAATTTTTGCTGTATTTAGTGTATTCTAGCATCCTGAAGATGATTCCAGCATTAATTTCATCGTGCTTATGCTCATTTTGAAGATTTTGACATTTTCACCTAAAGTGCACAATCAGGCTGAAAACGCATTTAAAGCAATAAAAAGTTCATTTTGGCTCACACACCTAAAATAAACGTTGTAGACTCAAATTTTTTGCTGTATTTAGTGTATTCTAGCATCCTGAAGATGATTCCAGCATTAATTTCATTGTGCTTATGCTCATTTTGAAGATTTTGACATTTTCACCTTAAGTGTACAATCAGGGGCTGAAAACGCGTTTAAAGCAATAAAAAGTTCATTTTGGCTCTCACACCTAAACTAAACGTTGTAGACTCAAAATTTTTGCTGTATTCAGTGTATTCTAGCATCCTGAAGATGATTCCAGCATTAATTTCATCGTGCTTATGCTCATTTAGAAGATTTTGACATTTTCACCTAAAGTGCACAATCAGGCTGAAAACGCATTTAAAGCAATAAAAAGTTCATTTTGGCTCTCACACCTAAACTAAACGTTGTAGACTCAAAATTTTTGCTGTATTTAGTGTATTCTAGCATCCTGAAGATGATTCCAGCATTAATTTCATTGTGCTTATGCTCATTTTGAAGATTTTGACATTTTCACCTTAAGTGTACAATCAGGGGCTGAAAACGCGTTTAAAGCAATAAAAAGTTCATTTTGGCTCTCACACCTAAACTAAACGTTGTAGACTCAAAATTTTTGCTGTATTTAGTGTATTCTAGCATCCTGAAGATGATTCCAGCATTAATTTAATTGTGCTTATGCTCATTTTTAAGATTTTGACATTTTCACCTAAAGTGCACAATCAGGCTGAAAACGCATTTAAAGCAATAAAAAGTTCATTTTGGCTCTCACACCTAAACTAAACGTTGTAGACTCAAAATTTTTGCTGTATTTAGTGTATTCTAGCATCCTGAAGATGATTCCAGCATTAATTTCATTGTGCTTATGCTCATTTTGAAGATTTTTAAATTTTCACCTTAAGTGTAAAATCAGGGGCTGAAAACGCGTTTAAAGCAATAAAAAGTTCATTTTGGCTCTCACACCTAAACTAAACGTTGTAGACTCAAAATTTTTGCTGTATTCAGTGTATTCTAGCATCCTGAAGATGATTCCAGCATTAATTTCATCGTGCTTATGCTCATTTTGAAGATTTTGACATTTTCACCTAAAGTGCACAATCAGGCTGAAAACGCATTTAAAGCAATAAAAAGTTCATTTTGGCTCTCACACCTAAACTAAACGTTGTAGACTCAACATTTTTGCTGTATTTAGTGTATTCTAGCATCCTGAAGATGATTCCAGCATTAATTTCATTGTGCTTATGCTCATTTTGAAGATTTTGACATTTTCACCTTAAGTGTACAATCAGGGGCTGAAAACGCGTTTAAAGCAATAAAAAGTTCATTTTGGCTCTCACACCTAATCTAAACGTTGTAGACTCAAAATTTTTGCTGTATTCAGTGTATTCTAGCATCCTGAAGATGATTCCAGCATTAATTTCATCGTGCTTATGCTCATTTTGAAGATTTTGACATTTTCACCTAAAGTGCACAATCAGGCTGAAAACGCATTTAAAGCAATAAAAAGTTCATTTTGGCTCACACACCTAAAATAAACGTTGTAGACTCAAATTTTTTGCTGTATTTAGTGTATTCTAGCATCCTGAAGATAATTCCAGCATTAATTTCATTGTGCTTATGCTCATTTTGAAGATTTTGACATTTTCACCTTAAGTGTACAATCAGGGGCTGAAAACGCGTTTAAAGCAATAAAAAGTTCATTTTGGCTCACACACCTAAAATAAACGTTGTAGACTCAAAATTTTTGCTGTATTTAGTGTATTCTAGCATCCTGAAGATGATTCCAGCATTAATTTCATTGTGCTTATGCTCATTTTGAAGATTTTGACATTTTCACCTTAAGTGTACAATCAGGGGCTGAAAACGCGTTTAAAGCAATAAAAAGTTCATTTTGGCTCTCACACCTAAACTAAACGTTGTAGACTCAAAATTTTTGCTGTATTTAGTGTATTCTAGCATCCTGAAGATGATTCCAGCATTAATTTAATTGTGCTTATGCTCATTTTTAAGATTTTGACATTTTCACCTAAAGTGCACAATCAGGCTGAAAACGCATTTAAAGCAATAAAAAGTTCATTTTGGCTCTCACACCTAAACTAAACGTTGTAGACTCAAAATTTTTGCTGTATTTAGTGTATTCTAGCATCCTGAAGATGATTCCAGCATTAATTTCATCGTGCTTATGCTTATTTTGAAGATTTTGACATTTTCACCTAAAGTGCACAATCAGGCTGAAAACGCATTTAAAGCAATAAAAAGTTCATTTTGGCTCACACACCTAAAATAAACGTTGTAGACTCAAAATTTTTGCTGTATTTAGTGTATTCTAGCATCCTGAAGATGATTCCAGCATTAATTTCATTGTGCTTATGCTCATTTTGAAGATTTTGACATTTTCACCTTAAGTGTACAATCAGGGGCTGAAAACGCGTTTAAAGCAATAAAAAGTTCATTTTGGCTCTCACACCTAAAATAAACGTTGTAGACTCAAAATTTTTGCTGTATTTAGTGTATTCTAGCATCCTGAAGATGATTCCAGCATTAATTTCATTGTGCTTATGCTCATTTTGAAGATTTTGACATTTTCACCTTAAGTGTACAATCAGGGGCTGAAAACGCGTTTAAAGCAATAAAAAGTTCATTTTGGCTCTCACACCTAAACTAAACGTTGTAGACTCAAAATTTTTGCTGTATTTAGTGTATTCTAGCATCCTGAAGATGATTCCAGCATTAATTTCATTGTGCTTATGCTCATTTTGAAGATTTTGACATTTTCACCTTAAGTGTACAATCAGGGGCTGAAAACGCGTTTAAAGCAATAAAAAGTTCATTTTGGCTCTCACACCTAAACTAAACGTTGTAGACTCAAAATTTTTGCTGTATTTAGTGTATTCTAGCATCCTGAAGATGATTCCAGCATTAATTTCATTGTGCTTATGCTCATTTTGAAGATTTTGACATTTTCACCTAAAGTGCACAATCAGGCTGAAAACGCATTTAAAGCAATAAAAAGTTCATTTTGGCTCTCACACCTAAACTAAACGTTGTAGACTCAAAATTTTTGCTGTATTTAGTGTATTCTAGCATCCTGAAGATGATTCCAGCATTAATTTCATTGTGCTTATGCTCATTTTGAAGATTTTGACATTTTCACCTTAAGTGTACAATCAGGGGCTGAAAACGCGTTTAAAGCAATAAAAAGTTCATTTTGGCTCTCACACCTAAACTAAACGTTGTAGACTCAAAATTTTTGCTGTATTTAGTGTATTCTAGCATCCTGAAGATGATTCCAGCATTAATTTCATTGTGCTTATGCTCATTTTGAAGATTTTGACATTTTCACCTTAAGTGTACAATCAGGGGCTGAAAACGCGTTTAAAGCAATAAAAAGTTCATTTTGGCTCTCACACCTAAACTAAACGTTGTAGACTCAAAATTTTTGCTGTATTCAGTGTATTCTAGCATCCTGAAGATGATTCCAGCATTAATTTCATCGTGCTTATGCTCATTTTGAAGATTTTGACATTTTCACCTAAAGTGCACAATCAGGCTGAAAACGCATTTAAAGCAATAAAAAGTTCATTTTGGCTCTCACACCTAAACTAAACGTTGTAGACTCAACATTTTTGCTGTATTTAGTGTATTCTAGCATCCTGAAGATGATTCCAGCATTAATTTCATTGTGCTTATGCTCATTTTGAAGATTTTGACATTTTCACCTTAAGTGTACAATCAGGGGCTGAAAACGCGTTTAAAGCAATAAAAAGTTCATTTTGGCTCTCACACCTAATCTAAACGTTGTAGACTCAAAATTTTTGCTGTATTCAGTGTATTCTAGCATCCTGAAGATGATTCCAGCATTAATTTCATCGTGCTTATGCTCATTTTGAAGATTTTGACATTTTCACCTAAAGTGCACAATCAGGCTGAAAACGCATTTAAAGCAATAAAAAGTTCATTTTGGCTCACACACCTAAAATAAACGTTGTAGACTCAAATTTTTTGCTGTATTTAGTGTATTCTAGCATCCTGAAGATAATTCCAGCATTAATTTCATTGTGCTTATGCTCATTTTGAAGATTTTGACATTTTCACCTTAAGTGTACAATCAGGGGCTGAAAACGCGTTTAAAGCAATAAAAAGTTCATTTTGGCTCACACACCTAAAATAAACGTTGTAGACTCAAAATTTTTGCTGTATTTAGTGTATTCTAGCATCCTGAAGATGATTCCAGCATTAATTTCATTGTGCTTATGCTCATTTTGAAGATTTTGACATTTTCACCTTAAGTGTACAATCAGGGGCTGAAAACGCGTTTAAAGCAATAAAAAGTTCATTTTGGCTCTCACACCTAAACTAAACGTTGTAGACTCAAAATTTTTGCTGTATTTAGTGTATTCTAGCATCCTGAAGATGATTCCAGCATTAATTTAATTGTGCTTATGCTCATTTTTAAGATTTTGACATTTTCACCTAAAGTGCACAATCAGGCTGAAAACGCATTTAAAGCAATAAAAAGTTCATTTTGGCTCTCACACCTAAACTAAACGTTGTAGACTCAAAATTTTTGCTGTATTTAGTGTATTCTAGCATCCTGAAGATGATTCCAGCATTAATTTCATCGTGCTTATGCTCATTTTGAAGATTTTGACATTTTCACCTAAAGTGCACAATCAGGCTGAAAACGCATTTAAAGCAATAAAAAGTTCATTTTGGCTCACACACCTAAAATAAACGTTGTAGACTCAAAATTTTTGCTGTATTTAGTGTATTCTAGCATCCTGAAGATGATTCCAGCATTAATTTCATTGTGCTTATGCTCATTTTGAAGATTTTGACATTTTCACCTTAAGTGTACAATCAGGGGCTGAAAACGCGTTTAAAGCAATAAAAAGTTCATTTTGGCTCTCACACCTAAAATAAACGTTGTAGACTCAAAATTTTTGCTGTATTTAGTGTATTCTAGCATCCTGAAGATGATTCCAGCATTAATTTCATTGTGCTTATGCTCATTTTGAAGATTTTGACATTTTCACCTTAAGTGTACAATCAGGGGCTGAAAACGCGTTTAAAGCAATAAAAAGTTCATTTTGGCTCTCACACCTAAACTAAACGTTGTAGACTCAAAATTTTTGCTGTATTTAGTGTATTCTAGCATCCTGAAGATGATTCCAGCATTAATTTCATTGTGCTTATGCTCATTTTGAAGATTTTGACATTTTCACCTTAAGTGTACAATCAGGGGCTGAAAACGCGTTTAAAGCAATAAAAAGTTCATTTTGGCTCTCACACCTAAACTAAACGTTGTAGACTCAAAATTTTTGCTGTATTTAGTGTATTCTAGCATCCTGAAGATGATTCCAGCATTAATTTCATTGTGCTTATGCTCATTTTGAAGATTTTGACATTTTCACCTAAAGTGCACAATCAGGCTGAAAACGCATTTAAAGCAATAAAAAGTTCATTTTGGCTCTCACACCTAAACTAAACGTTGTAGACTCAAAATTTTTGCTGTATTTAGTGTATTCTAGCATCCTGAAGATGATTCCAGCATTAATTTCATTGTGCTTATGCTCATTTTGAAGATTTTGACATTTTCACCTTAAGTGTACAATCAGGGGCTGAAAACGCGTTTAAAGCAATAAAAAGTTCATTTTGGCTCTCACACCTAAACTAAACGTTGTAGACTCAAAATTTTTGCTGTATTTAGTGTATTCTAGCATCCTGAAGATGATTCCAGCATTAATTTAATTGTGCTTATGCTCATTTTTAAGATTTTGACATTTTCACCTAAAGTGCACAATCAGGCTGAAAACGCATTTAAAGCAATAAAAAGTTCATTTTGGCTCTCACACCTAAACTAAACGTTGTAGACTCAAAATTTTTGCTGTATTTAGTGTATTCTAGCATCCTGAAGATGATTCCAGCATTAATTTCATTGTGCTTATGCTCATTTTGAAGATTTTTAAATTTTCACCTTAAGTGTAAAATCAGGGGCTGAAAACGCGTTTAAAGCAATAAAAAGTTCATTTTGGCTCTCACACCTAAACTAAACGTTGTAGACTCAAAATTTTTGCTGTATTCAGTGTATTCTAGCATCCTGAAGATGATTCCAGCATTAATTTCATCGTGCTTATGCTCATTTTGAAGATTTTGACATTTTCACCTAAAGTGCACAATCAGGCTGAAAACGCATTTAAAGCAATAAAAAGTTCATTTTGGCTCTCACACCTAAACTAAACGTTGTAGACTCAACATTTTTGCTGTATTTAGTGTATTCTAGCATCCTGAAGATGATTCCAGCATTAATTTCATTGTGCTTATGCTCATTTTGAAGATTTTGACATTTTCACCTTAAGTGTACAATCAGGGGCTGAAAACGCGTTTAAAGCAATAAAAAGTTCATTTTGGCTCTCACACCTAATCTAAACGTTGTAGACTCAAAATTTTTGCTGTATTCAGTGTATTCTAGCATCCTGAAGATGATTCCAGCATTAATTTCATCGTGCTTATGCTCATTTTGAAGATTTTGACATTTTCACCTAAAGTGCACAATCAGGCTGAAAACGCATTTAAAGCAATAAAAAGTTCATTTTGGCTCACACACCTAAAATAAACGTTGTAGACTCAAATTTTTTGCTGTATTTAGTGTATTCTAGCATCCTGAAGATAATTCCAGCATTAATTTCATTGTGCTTATGCTCATTTTGAAGATTTTGACATTTTCACCTTAAGTGTACAATCAGGGGCTGAAAACGCGTTTAAAGCAATAAAAAGTTCATTTTGGCTCACACACCTAAAATAAACGTTGTAGACTCAAAATTTTTGCTGTATTTAGTGTATTCTAGCATCCTGAAGATGATTCCAGCATTAATTTCATTGTGCTTATGCTCATTTTGAAGATTTTGACATTTTCACCTTAAGTGTACAATCAGGGGCTGAAAACGCGTTTAAAGCAATAAAAAGTTCATTTTGGCTCTCACACCTAAACTAAACGTTGTAGACTCAAAATTTTTGCTGTATTTAGTGTATTCTAGCATCCTGAAGATGATTCCAGCATTAATTTAATTGTGCTTATGCTCATTTTTAAGATTTTGACATTTTCACCTAAAGTGCACAATCAGGCTGAAAACGCATTTAAAGCAATAAAAAGTTCATTTTGGCTCTCACACCTAAACTAAACGTTGTAGACTCAAAATTTTTGCTGTATTTAGTGTATTCTAGCATCCTGAAGATGATTCCAGCATTAATTTCATCGTGCTTATGCTCATTTTGAAGATTTTGACATTTTCACCTAAAGTGCACAATCAGGCTGAAAACGCATTTAAAGCAATAAAAAGTTCATTTTGGCTCACACACCTAAAATAAACGTTGTAGACTCAAATTTTTTGCTGTATTTAGTGTATTCTAGCATCCTGAAGATGATTCCAGCATTAATTTCATTGTGCTTATGCTCATTTTGAAGATTTTGACATTTTCACCTTAAGTGTACAATCAGGGGCTGAAAACGCGTTTAAAGCAATAAAAAGTTCATTTTGGCTCTCACACCTAAACTAAACGTTGTAGACTCAAAATTTTTGCTGTATTCAGTGTATTCTAGCATCCTGAAGATGATTCCAGCATTAATTTCATCGTGCTTATGCTCATTTTGAAGATTTTGACATTTTCACCTAAAGTGCACAATCAGGCTGAAAACGCATTTAAAGCAATAAAAAGTTCATTTTGGCTCTCACACCTAAACTAAACGTTGTAGACTCAAAATTTTTGCTGTATTTAGTGTATTCTAGCATCCTGAAGATGATTCCAGCATTAATTTCATTGTGCTTATGCTCATTTTGAAGATTTTGACATTTTCACCTTAAGTGTACAATCAGGGGCTGAAAGCGCGTTTAAAACAATAAAAAGTTCATTTTGGCTCTCACACCTAAACTAAACGTTGTAGACTCAAAATTTTTGCTGTATTTAGTGTATTCTAGCATCCTGAAGATGATTCCAGCATTAATTTAATTGTGCTTATGCTCATTTTTAAGATTTTGACATTTTCACCTAAAGTGCACAATCAGGCTGAAAACGCATTTAAAGCAATAAAAAGTTCATTTTGGCTCTCACACCTAAACTAAACGTTGTAGACTCAAAATTTTTGCTGTATTTAGTGTATTCTAGCATCCTGAAGATGATTCCAGCATTAATTTCATTGTGCTTATGCTCATTTTGAAGATTTTTAAATTTTCACCTTAAGTGTAAAATCAGGGGCTGAAAACGCGTTTAAAGCAATAAAAAGTTCATTTTGGCTCTCACACCTAAACTAAACGTTGTAGACTCAAAATTTTTGCTGTATTCAGTGTATTCTAGCATCCTGAAGATGATTCCAGCATTAATTTCATCGTGCTTATGCTCATTTTGAAGATTTTGACATTTTCACCTAAAGTGCACAATCAGGCTGAAAACGCATTTAAAGCAATAAAAAGTTCATTTTGGCTCACACACCTAAAATAAACGTTGTAGACTCAAAATTTTTGCTGTATTTAGTGTATTCTAGCATCCTGAAGATGATTCCAGCATTAATTTAATTGTGCTTATGCTCATTTTTAAGATTTTGACATTTTCACCTAAAGTGCACAATCAGGCTGAAAACGCATTTAAAGCAATAAAAAGTTCATTTTGGCTCTCACACCTAAACTAAACGTTGTAGACTCAAAATTTTTGCTGTATTTAGTGTATTCTAGCATCCTGAAGATGATTCCAGCATTAATTTCATCGTGCTTATGCTCATTTTGAAGATTTTGACATTTTCACCTAAAGTGCACAATCAGGCTGAAAACGCATTTAAAGCAATAAAAAGTTCATTTTGGCTCACACACCTAAAATAAACGTTGTAGACTCAAATTTTTTGCTGTATTTAGTGTATTCTAGCATCCTGAAGATGATTCCAGCATTAATTTCATTGTGCTTATGCTCATTTTGAAGATTTTGACATTTTCACCTTAAGTGTACAATCAGGGGCTGAAAACGCGTTTAAAGCAATAAAAAGTTCATTTTGGCTCTCACACCTAAACTAAACGTTGTAGACTCAAAATTTTTGCTGTATTCAGTGTATTCTAGCATCCTGAAGATGATTCCAGCATTAATTTCATCGTGCTTATGCTCATTTAGAAGATTTTGACATTTTCACCTAAAGTGCACAATCAGGCTGAAAACGCATTTAAAGCAATAAAAAGTTCATTTTGGCTCTCACACCTAAACTAAACGTTGTAGACTCAAAATTTTTGCTGTATTTAGTGTATTCTAGCATCCTGAAGATGATTCCAGCATTAATTTCATTGTGCTTATGCTCATTTTGAAGATTTTGACATTTTCACCTTAAGTGTACAATCAGGGGCTGAAAACGCGTTTAAAGCAATAAAAAGTTCATTTTGGCTCTCACACCTAAACTAAACGTTGTAGACTCAAAATTTTTGCTGTATTTAGTGTATTCTAGCATCCTGAAGATGATTCCAGCATTAATTTAATTGTGCTTATGCTCATTTTTAAGATTTTGACATTTTCACCTAAAGTGCACAATCAGGCTGAAAACGCATTTAAAGCAATAAAAAGTTCATTTTGGCTCTCACACCTAAACTAAACGTTGTAGACTCAAAATTTTTGCTGTATTTAGTGTATTCTAGCATCCTGAAGATGATTCCAGCATTAATTTCATTGTGCTTATGCTCATTTTGAAGATTTTTAAATTTTCACCTTAAGTGTAAAATCAGGGGCTGAAAACGCGTTTAAAGCAATAAAAAGTTCATTTTGGCTCTCACACCTAAACTAAACGTTGTAGACTCAAAATTTTTGCTGTATTCAGTGTATTCTAGCATCCTGAAGATGATTCCAGCATTAATTTCATCGTGCTTATGCTCATTTTGAAGATTTTGACATTTTCACCTAAAGTGCACAATCAGGCTGAAAACGCATTTAAAGCAATAAAAAGTTCATTTTGGCTCTCACACCTAAACTAAACGTTGTAGACTCAACATTTTTGCTGTATTTAGTGTATTCTAGCATCCTGAAGATGATTCCAGCATTAATTTCATTGTGCTTATGCTCATTTTGAAGATTTTGACATTTTCACCTTAAGTGTACAATCAGGGGCTGAAAACGCGTTTAAAGCAATAAAAAGTTCATTTTGGCTCTCACACCTAATCTAAACGTTGTAGACTCAAAATTTTTGCTGTATTCAGTGTATTCTAGCATCCTGAAGATGATTCCAGCATTAATTTCATCGTGCTTATGCTCATTTTGAAGATTTTGACATTTTCACCTAAAGTGCACAATCAGGCTGAAAACGCATTTAAAGCAATAAAAAGTTCATTTTGGCTCACACACCTAAAATAAACGTTGTAGACTCAAATTTTTTGCTGTATTTAGTGTATTCTAGCATCCTGAAGATAATTCCAGCATTAATTTCATTGTGCTTATGCTCATTTTGAAGATTTTGACATTTTCACCTTAAGTGTACAATCAGGGGCTGAAAACGCGTTTAAAGCAATAAAAAGTTCATTTTGGCTCACACACCTAAAATAAACGTTGTAGACTCAAAATTTTTGCTGTATTTAGTGTATTCTAGCATCCTGAAGATGATTCCAGCATTAATTTCATTGTGCTTATGCTCATTTTGAAGATTTTGACATTTTCACCTTAAGTGTACAATCAGGGGCTGAAAACGCGTTTAAAGCAATAAAAAGTTCATTTTGGCTCTCACACCTAAACTAAACGTTGTAGACTCAAAATTTTTGCTGTATTTAGTGTATTCTAGCATCCTGAAGATGATTCCAGCATTAATTTAATTGTGCTTATGCTCATTTTTAAGATTTTGACATTTTCACCTAAAGTGCACAATCAGGCTGAAAACGCATTTAAAGCAATAAAAAGTTCATTTTGGCTCTCACACCTAAACTAAACGTTGTAGACTCAAAATTTTTGCTGTATTTAGTGTATTCTAGCATCCTGAAGATGATTCCAGCATTAATTTCATCGTGCTTATGCTTATTTTGAAGATTTTGACATTTTCACCTAAAGTGCACAATCAGGCTGAAAACGCATTTAAAGCAATAAAAAGTTCATTTTGGCTCACACACCTAAAATAAACGTTGTAGACTCAAAATTTTTGCTGTATTTAGTGTATTCTAGCATCCTGAAGATGATTCCAGCATTAATTTCATTGTGCTTATGCTCATTTTGAAGATTTTGACATTTTCACCTTAAGTGTACAATCAGGGGCTGAAAACGCGTTTAAAGCAATAAAAAGTTCATTTTGGCTCTCACACCTAAAATAAACGTTGTAGACTCAAAATTTTTGCTGTATTTAGTGTATTCTAGCATCCTGAAGATGATTCCAGCATTAATTTCATTGTGCTTATGCTCATTTTGAAGATTTTGACATTTTCACCTTAAGTGTACAATCAGGGGCTGAAAACGCGTTTAAAGCAATAAAAAGTTCATTTTGGCTCTCACACCTAAACTAAACGTTGTAGACTCAAAATTTTTGCTGTATTTAGTGTATTCTAGCATCCTGAAGATGATTCCAGCATTAATTTCATTGTGCTTATGCTCATTTTGAAGATTTTGACATTTTCACCTTAAGTGTACAATCAGGGGCTGAAAACGCGTTTAAAGCAATAAAAAGTTCATTTTGGCTCTCACACCTAAACTAAACGTTGTAGACTCAAAATTTTTGCTGTATTTAGTGTATTCTAGCATCCTGAAGATGATTCCAGCATTAATTTCATTGTGCTTATGCTCATTTTGAAGATTTTGACATTTTCACCTAAAGTGCACAATCAGGCTGAAAACGCATTTAAAGCAATAAAAAGTTCATTTTGGCTCTCACACCTAAACTAAACGTTGTAGACTCAAAATTTTTGCTGTATTTAGTGTATTCTAGCATCCTGAAGATGATTCCAGCATTAATTTCATTGTGCTTATGCTCATTTTGAAGATTTTGACATTTTCACCTTAAGTGTACAATCAGGGGCTGAAAACGCGTTTAAAGCAATAAAAAGTTCATTTTGGCTCTCACACCTAAACTAAACGTTGTAGACTCAAAATTTTTGCTGTATTTAGTGTATTCTAGCATCCTGAAGATGATTCCAGCATTAATTTCATTGTGCTTATGCTCATTTTGAAGATTTTGACATTTTCACCTTAAGTGTACAATCAGGGGCTGAAAACGCGTTTAAAGCAATAAAAAGTTCATTTTGGCTCTCACACCTAAACTAAACGTTGTAGACTCAAAATTTTTGCTGTATTCAGTGTATTCTAGCATCCTGAAGATGATTCCAGCATTAATTTCATCGTGCTTATGCTCATTTTGAAGATTTTGACATTTTCACCTAAAGTGCACAATCAGGCTGAAAACGCATTTAAAGCAATAAAAAGTTCATTTTGGCTCTCACACCTAAACTAAACGTTGTAGACTCAACATTTTTGCTGTATTTAGTGTATTCTAGCATCCTGAAGATGATTCCAGCATTAATTTCATTGTGCTTATGCTCATTTTGAAGATTTTGACATTTTCACCTTAAGTGTACAATCAGGGGCTGAAAACGCGTTTAAAGCAATAAAAAGTTCATTTTGGCTCTCACACCTAATCTAAACGTTGTAGACTCAAAATTTTTGCTGTATTCAGTGTATTCTAGCATCCTGAAGATGATTCCAGCATTAATTTCATCGTGCTTATGCTCATTTTGAAGATTTTGACATTTTCACCTAAAGTGCACAATCAGGCTGAAAACGCATTTAAAGCAATAAAAAGTTCATTTTGGCTCACACACCTAAAATAAACGTTGTAGACTCAAATTTTTTGCTGTATTTAGTGTATTCTAGCATCCTGAAGATAATTCCAGCATTAATTTCATTGTGCTTATGCTCATTTTGAAGATTTTGACATTTTCACCTTAAGTGTACAATCAGGGGCTGAAAACGCGTTTAAAGCAATAAAAAGTTCATTTTGGCTCACACACCTAAAATAAACGTTGTAGACTCAAAATTTTTGCTGTATTTAGTGTATTCTAGCATCCTGAAGATGATTCCAGCATTAATTTCATTGTGCTTATGCTCATTTTGAAGATTTTGACATTTTCACCTTAAGTGTACAATCAGGGGCTGAAAACGCGTTTAAAGCAATAAAAAGTTCATTTTGGCTCTCACACCTAAACTAAACGTTGTAGACTCAAAATTTTTGCTGTATTTAGTGTATTCTAGCATCCTGAAGATGATTCCAGCATTAATTTAATTGTGCTTATGCTCATTTTTAAGATTTTGACATTTTCACCTAAAGTGCACAATCAGGCTGAAAACGCATTTAAAGCAATAAAAAGTTCATTTTGGCTCTCACACCTAAACTAAACGTTGTAGACTCAAAATTTTTGCTGTATTTAGTGTATTCTAGCATCCTGAAGATGATTCCAGCATTAATTTCATCGTGCTTATGCTCATTTTGAAGATTTTGACATTTTCACCTAAAGTGCACAATCAGGCTGAAAACGCATTTAAAGCAATAAAAAGTTCATTTTGGCTCACACACCTAAAATAAACGTTGTAGACTCAAAATTTTTGCTGTATTTAGTGTATTCTAGCATCCTGAAGATGATTCCAGCATTAATTTCATTGTGCTTATGCTCATTTTGAAGATTTTGACATTTTCACCTTAAGTGTACAATCAGGGGCTGAAAACGCGTTTAAAGCAATAAAAAGTTCATTTTGGCTCTCACACCTAAAATAAACGTTGTAGACTCAAAATTTTTGCTGTATTTAGTGTATTCTAGCATCCTGAAGATGATTCCAGCATTAATTTCATTGTGCTTATGCTCATTTTGAAGATTTTGACATTTTCACCTTAAGTGTACAATCAGGGGCTGAAAACGCGTTTAAAGCAATAAAAAGTTCATTTTGGCTCTCACACCTAAACTAAACGTTGTAGACTCAAAATTTTTGCTGTATTTAGTGTATTCTAGCATCCTGAAGATGATTCCAGCATTAATTTCATTGTGCTTATGCTCATTTTGAAGATTTTGACATTTTCACCTTAAGTGTACAATCAGGGGCTGAAAACGCGTTTAAAGCAATAAAAAGTTCATTTTGGCTCTCACACCTAAACTAAACGTTGTAGACTCAAAATTTTTGCTGTATTTAGTGTATTCTAGCATCCTGAAGATGATTCCAGCATTAATTTCATTGTGCTTATGCTCATTTTGAAGATTTTGACATTTTCACCTAAAGTGCACAATCAGGCTGAAAACGCATTTAAAGCAATAAAAAGTTCATTTTGGCTCTCACACCTAAACTAAACGTTGTAGACTCAAAATTTTTGCTGTATTTAGTGTATTCTAGCATCCTGAAGATGATTCCAGCATTAATTTCATTGTGCTTATGCTCATTTTGAAGATTTTGACATTTTCACCTTAAGTGTACAATCAGGGGCTGAAAACGCGTTTAAAGCAATAAAAAGTTCATTTTGGCTCTCACACCTAAACTAAACGTTGTAGACTCAAAATTTTTGCTGTATTTAGTGTATTCTAGCATCCTGAAGATGATTCCAGCATTAATTTAATTGTGCTTATGCTCATTTTTAAGATTTTGACATTTTCACCTAAAGTGCACAATCAGGCTGAAAACGCATTTAAAGCAATAAAAAGTTCATTTTGGCTCTCACACCTAAACTAAACGTTGTAGACTCAAAATTTTTGCTGTATTTAGTGTATTCTAGCATCCTGAAGATGATTCCAGCATTAATTTCATTGTGCTTATGCTCATTTTGAAGATTTTTAAATTTTCACCTTAAGTGTAAAATCAGGGGCTGAAAACGCGTTTAAAGCAATAAAAAGTTCATTTTGGCTCTCACACCTAAACTAAACGTTGTAGACTCAAAATTTTTGCTGTATTCAGTGTATTCTAGCATCCTGAAGATGATTCCAGCATTAATTTCATCGTGCTTATGCTCATTTTGAAGATTTTGACATTTTCACCTAAAGTGCACAATCAGGCTGAAAACGCATTTAAAGCAATAAAAAGTTCATTTTGGCTCTCACACCTAAACTAAACGTTGTAGACTCAACATTTTTGCTGTATTTAGTGTATTCTAGCATCCTGAAGATGATTCCAGCATTAATTTCATTGTGCTTATGCTCATTTTGAAGATTTTGACATTTTCACCTTAAGTGTACAATCAGGGGCTGAAAACGCGTTTAAAGCAATAAAAAGTTCATTTTGGCTCTCACACCTAATCTAAACGTTGTAGACTCAAAATTTTTGCTGTATTCAGTGTATTCTAGCATCCTGAAGATGATTCCAGCATTAATTTCATCGTGCTTATGCTCATTTTGAAGATTTTGACATTTTCACCTAAAGTGCACAATCAGGCTGAAAACGCATTTAAAGCAATAAAAAGTTCATTTTGGCTCACACACCTAAAATAAACGTTGTAGACTCAAATTTTTTGCTGTATTTAGTGTATTCTAGCATCCTGAAGATAATTCCAGCATTAATTTCATTGTGCTTATGCTCATTTTGAAGATTTTGACATTTTCACCTTAAGTGTACAATCAGGGGCTGAAAACGCGTTTAAAGCAATAAAAAGTTCATTTTGGCTCACACACCTAAAATAAACGTTGTAGACTCAAAATTTTTGCTGTATTTAGTGTATTCTAGCATCCTGAAGATGATTCCAGCATTAATTTCATTGTGCTTATGCTCATTTTGAAGATTTTGACATTTTCACCTTAAGTGTACAATCAGGGGCTGAAAACGCGTTTAAAGCAATAAAAAGTTCATTTTGGCTCTCACACCTAAACTAAACGTTGTAGACTCAAAATTTTTGCTGTATTTAGTGTATTCTAGCATCCTGAAGATGATTCCAGCATTAATTTAATTGTGCTTATGCTCATTTTTAAGATTTTGACATTTTCACCTAAAGTGCACAATCAGGCTGAAAACGCATTTAAAGCAATAAAAAGTTCATTTTGGCTCTCACACCTAAACTAAACGTTGTAGACTCAAAATTTTTGCTGTATTTAGTGTATTCTAGCATCCTGAAGATGATTCCAGCATTAATTTCATCGTGCTTATGCTCATTTTGAAGATTTTGACATTTTCACCTAAAGTGCACAATCAGGCTGAAAACGCATTTAAAGCAATAAAAAGTTCATTTTGGCTCACACACCTAAAATAAACGTTGTAGACTCAAATTTTTTGCTGTATTTAGTGTATTCTAGCATCCTGAAGATGATTCCAGCATTAATTTCATTGTGCTTATGCTCATTTTGAAGATTTTGACATTTTCACCTTAAGTGTACAATCAGGGGCTGAAAACGCGTTTAAAGCAATAAAAAGTTCATTTTGGCTCTCACACCTAAACTAAACGTTGTAGACTCAAAATTTTTGCTGTATTCAGTGTATTCTAGCATCCTGAAGATGATTCCAGCATTAATTTCATCGTGCTTATGCTCATTTTGAAGATTTTGACATTTTCACCTAAAGTGCACAATCAGGCTGAAAACGCATTTAAAGCAATAAAAAGTTCATTTTGGCTCTCACACCTAAACTAAACGTTGTAGACTCAAAATTTTTGCTGTATTTAGTGTATTCTAGCATCCTGAAGATGATTCCAGCATTAATTTCATTGTGCTTATGCTCATTTTGAAGATTTTGACATTTTCACCTTAAGTGTACAATCAGGGGCTGAAAGCGCGTTTAAAACAATAAAAAGTTCATTTTGGCTCTCACACCTAAACTAAACGTTGTAGACTCAAAATTTTTGCTGTATTTAGTGTATTCTAGCATCCTGAAGATGATTCCAGCATTAATTTAATTGTGCTTATGCTCATTTTTAAGATTTTGACATTTTCACCTAAAGTGCACAATCAGGCTGAAAACGCATTTAAAGCAATAAAAAGTTCATTTTGGCTCTCACACCTAAACTAAACGTTGTAGACTCAAAATTTTTGCTGTATTTAGTGTATTCTAGCATCCTGAAGATGATTCCAGCATTAATTTCATTGTGCTTATGCTCATTTTGAAGATTTTTAAATTTTCACCTTAAGTGTAAAATCAGGGGCTGAAAACGCGTTTAAAGCAATAAAAAGTTCATTTTGGCTCTCACACCTAAACTAAACGTTGTAGACTCAAAATTTTTGCTGTATTCAGTGTATTCTAGCATCCTGAAGATGATTCCAGCATTAATTTCATCGTGCTTATGCTCATTTTGAAGATTTTGACATTTTCACCTAAAGTGCACAATCAGGCTGAAAACGCATTTAAAGCAATAAAAAGTTCATTTTGGCTCACACACCTAAAATAAACGTTGTAGACTCAAAATTTTTGCTGTATTTAGTGTATTCTAGCATCCTGAAGATGATTCCAGCATTAATTTCATTGTGCTTATGCTCATTTTGAAGATTTTGACATTTTCACCTTAAGTGTACAATCAGGGGCTGAAAACGCGTTTAAAGCAATAAAAAGTTCATTTTGGCTCCGACACCTAAACTAAACGTTGTAGACTCAAAATTTTTGCTGTATTTAGTGTATTCTAGCATCCTGAAGATGATTCCAGCATTAATTTCATTGTGCTTATGCTCATTTTTAAGATTTTGACATTTTCACCTAAAGTGCACAATCAGGCTGAAAACGCATTTAAAGCAATAAAAAGTTCATTTTCGCTCTCACACCTAAACTAAACGTTGTAGACTCAAAATTTTTGCTGTATTTAGTGTATTCTAGCATCCTGAAGATGATTCCAGCATTAATTTCATTGTGCTTATGCTCATTTTGAAGATTTTGACATTTTCACCTTAAGTGTACAATCAGGGGCTGAAAACGCGTTTAAAGCAATAAAAAGTTCATTTTGGCTCTCACACCTAAACTAAACGTTGTAGACTCAAAATTTTTGCTGTATTCAGTGTATTCTAGCATCCTGAAAATGATTCCAGCATTAATTTCATCGTGCTTATGCTCATTTTGAAGATTTTGACATTTTCACCTAAAGTGCACAATCAGGCTGAAAACGCATTTAAAGCAATAAAAAGTTCATTTTGGCTCACACACCTAAAATAAACGTTGTAGACTCAAAATTTTTGCTGTATTTAGTGTATTCTAGCATCCTGAAGATGATTCCAGCATTAATTTCATTGTGCTTATGCTCATTTTGAAGATTTTGACATTTTCACCTTAAGTGTACAATCAGGGGCTGAAAACGCGTTTAAAGCAATAAAAAGTTCATTTTGGCTCTCACACCTAAACTAAACGTTGTAGACTCAAAATTTTTGCTGTATTTAGTGTATTCTAGCATCCTGAAGATGATTCCAGCATTAATTTAATTGTGCTTATGCTCATTTTTAAGATTTTGACATTTTCACCTAAAGTGCACAATCAGGCTGAAAACGCATTTAAAGCAATAAAAAGTTCATTTTGGCTCTCACACCTAAACTAAACGTTGTAGACTCAAAATTTTTGCTGTATTTAGTGTATTCTAGCATCCTGAAGATGATTCCAGCATTAATTTCATCGTGCTTATGCTCATTTTGAAGATTTTGACATTTTCACCTAAAGTGCACAATCAGGCTGAAAACGCATTTAAAGCAATAAAAAGTTCATTTTGGCTCACACACCTAAAATAAACGTTGTAGACTCAAATTTTTTGCTGTATTTAGTGTATTCTAGCATCCTGAAGATGATTCCAGCATTAATTTCATTGTGCTTATGCTCATTTTGAAGATTTTGACATTTTCACCTTAAGTGTACAATCAGGGGCTGAAAACGCGTTTAAAGCAATAAAAAGTTCATTTTGGCTCTCACACCTAAACTAAACGTTGTAGACTCAAAATTTTTGCTGTATTCAGTGTATTCTAGCATCCTGAAGATGATTCCAGCATTAATTTCATCGTGCTTATGCTCATTTTGAAGATTTTGACATTTTCACCTAAAGTGCACAATCAGGCTGAAAACGCATTTAAAGCAATAAAAAGTTCATTTTGGCTCTAACACCTAAACTAAACGTTGTAGACTCAAAATTTTTGCTGTATTTAGTGTATTCTAGCATCCTGAAGATGATTCCAGCATTAATTTCATTGTGCTTATGCTCATTTTGAAGATTTTGACATTTTCACCTTAAGTGTACAATCAGGGGCTGAAAACGCGTTTAAAGCAATAAAAAGTTCATTTTGGCTCTCACACCTAAACTAAACGTTGTAGACTCAAAATTTTTGCTGTATTTAGTGTATTCTAGCATCCTGAAGATGATTCCAGCATTAATTTAATTGTGCTTATGCTCATTTTTAAGATTTTGACATTTTCACCTAAAGTGCACAATCAGGCTGAAAACGCATTTAAAGCAATAAAAAGTTCATTTTGGCTCTCACACCTAAACTAAACGTTGTAGACTCAAAATTTTTGCTGTATTTAGTGTATTCTAGCATCCTGAAGATGATTCCAGCATTAATTTCATTGTGCTTATGCTCATTTTGAAGATTTTTAAATTTTCACCTTAAGTGTAAAATCAGGGGCTGAAAACGCGTTTAAAGCAATAAAAAGTTCATTTTGGCTCTCACACCTAAACTAAACGTTGTAGACTCAAAATTTTTGCTGTATTCAGTGTATTCTAGCATCCTGAAGATGATTCCAGCATTAATTTCATCGTGCTTATGCTCATTTTGAAGATTTTGACATTTTCACCTAAAGTGCACAATCAGGCTGAAAACGCATTTAAAGCAATAAAAAGTTCATTTTGGCTCACACACCTAAAATAAACGTTGTAGACTCAAAATTTTTGCTGTATTTAGTGTATTCTAGCATCCTGAAGATGATTCCAGCATTAATTTCATTGTGCTTATGCTCATTTTGAAGATTTTGACATTTTCACCTTAAGTGTACAATCAGGGGCTGAAAACGCGTTTAAAGCAATAAAAAGTTCATTTTGGCTCCGACACCTAAACTAAACGTTGTAGACTCAAAATTTTTGCTGTATTTAGTGTATTCTAGCATCCTGAAGATGATTCCAGCATTAATTTCATTGTGCTTATGCTCATTTTTAAGATTTTGACATTTTCACCTAAAGTGCACAATCAGGCTGAAAACGCATTTAAAGCAATAAAAAGTTCATTTTCGCTCTCACACCTAAACTAAACGTTGTAGACTCAAAATTTTTGCTGTATTTAGTGTATTCTAGCATCCTGAAGATGATTCCAGCATTAATTTCATTGTGCTTATGCTCATTTTGAAGATTTTGACATTTTCACCTTAAGTGTACAATCAGGGGCTGAAAACGCGTTTAAAGCAATAAAAAGTTCATTTTGGCTCTCACACCTAAACTAAACGTTGTAGACTCAAAATTTTTGCTGTATTCAGTGTATTCTAGCATCCTGAAGATGATTCCAGCATTAATTTCATCGTGCTTATGCTCATTTTGAAGATTTTGACATTTTCACCTAAAGTGCACAATCAGGCTGAAAACGCATTTAAAGCAATAAAAAGTTCATTTTGGCTCACACACCTAAAATAAACGTTGTAGACTCAAATTTTTTGCTGTATTTAGTGTATTCTAGCATCCTGAAGATGATTCCAGCATTAATTTCATTGTGCTTATGCTCATTTTGAAGATTTTGACATTTTCACCTTAAGTGTACAATCAGGGGCTGAAAACGCGTTTAAAGCAATAAAAAGTTCATTTTGGCTCTCACACCTAAACTAAACGTTGTAGACTCAAAGTTTTTGCTGTATTTAGTGTATTCTAGCATCCTGAAGATGATTCCAGCATTAATTTCATTGTGCTTATGCTCATTTTTAAGATTTTGACATTTTCACCTAAAGTGCACAATCAGGCTGAAAACGCATTTAAAGCAATAAAAAGTTCATTTTGGCTCTCACACCTAAACTAAACGTTGTAGACTCAAAATTTTTGCTCTATTTAGTGTATTTTAGCATCCTGAAGATGATTCCAGCATTAATATCATTATTATTATGCTCATTTTTAAGATTTTGACATTTTCATCTTAAGTGTACAATCAGGGGCTGAAAACGCGTTTAAAGCAATAAAAAGTTCATTTTGGCTCTCACAACTAAACTAAACGTTGTAGACTCAAATTTTTTGCTGTATTCAGTGTATTCTAGCATCCTGAAGATGATTCTAGCATTAATTTCATCGTGCTTATGCTCATTTTGAAGATTTTGACATTTTCACCTAAAGTGCACAATCAGGCTGAAAACGCATTTAAAGCAATAAAAAGTTCATTTTGGCTCACACACCTAAAATAAACGTTGTAGACTCAAAATTTTTGCTGTATTTAGTGTATTCTAGCATCCTGAAGATGATTCCAGCATTAATTTCATTGTGCTTATGCTCATTTTGAAGATTTTGACATTTTCACCTTAAGTGTACAATCAGGGGCTGAAAACGCGTTTAAAGCAATAAAAAGTTCATTTTGGCTCTCAAACCTAAACTAAACGTTGTAGACTCAAAATTTTTGCTGTATTTAGTGTATTCTAGCATCCTGAAGATGATTCCAGCATTAATTTTATTGTGCTTATGCTCATTTTTAAGATTTTGACATTTTCACCTTAAGTGCACAATCAGGCTGAAAACGCATTTAAAGCAATAAAAAGTTCATTTTGGCTCTCACACCTAAACTAAACGTTGTAGACTCAACATTTTTGCTGTATTTAGTGTATTCTAGCATCCTGAAGATGATTCCAGCATTAATTTCATTGTGCTTATGCTCATTTTGAAGATTTTGACATTTTCACCTTAAGTGTACAATCAGGGGCTGAAAACGCGTTTAAAGCAATAAAAAGTTCATTTTGGCTCTCACACCTAATCTAAACGTTGTAGACTCAAAATTTTTGCTGTATTCAGTGTATTCTAGCATCCTGAAGATGATTCCAGCATTAATTTCATCGTGCTTATGCTCATTTTGAAGATTTTGACATTTTCACCTAAAGTGCACAATCAGGCTGAAAACGCATTTAAAGCAATAAAAAGTTCATTTTGGCTCACACACCTAAAATAAACGTTGTAGACTCAAAATTTTTGCTGTATTTAGTGTATTCTAGCATCCTGAAGATAATTCCAGCATTAATTTCATTGTGCTTATGCTCATTTTGAAGATTTTGACATTTTCACCTTAAGTGTACAATCAGGGGCTGAAAACGCGTTTAAAGCAATAAAAAGTTCATTTTGGCTCTCACACCTAATCTAAACGTTGTAGACTCAAAATTTTTGCTGTATTCAGTGTATTCTAGCATCCTGAAGATGATTCCAGCATTAATTTCATCGTGCTTATGCTCATTTTGAAGATTTTGACATTTTCACCTAAAGTGCACAATCAGGCTGAAAACGCATTTAAAGCAATAAAAAGTTCATTTTGGCTCACACACCTAAAATAAACGTTGTAGACTCAAAATTTTTGCTGTATTTAGTGTATTCTAGCATCCTGAAGATAATTCCAGCATTAATTTCATTGTGCTTATGCTCATTTTGAAGATTTTGACATTTTCACCTTAAGTGTACAATCAGGGGCTGAAAACGCGTTTAAAGCAATAAAAAGTTCATTTTGGCTCTCACACCTAAACTAAACGTTGTAGACTCAAAATTTTTGCTGTATTTAGTGTATTCTAGCATCCTGAAGATGATTCCAGCATTAATTTAATTGTGCTTATGCTCATTTTTAAGATTTTGACATTTTCACCTAAAGTGCACAATCAGGCTGAAAACGCATTTAAAGCAATAAAAAGTTCATTTTGGCTCTCACACCTAAACTAAACGTTGTAGACTCAAAATTTTTGCTGTATTTAGTGTATTCTAGCATCCTGAAGATGATTCCAGCATTAATTTCATTGTGCTTATGCTCATTTTGAAGATTTTGACATTTTCACCTTAAGTGTACAATCAGGGGCTGAAAACGCGTTTAAAGCAATAAAAAGGTCATTTTGGCTCTCACACCTAAACTAAACGTTGTAGACTCAAAATTTTTGCTGTATTTAGTGTATTCTAGCATCCTGAAGATGATTCCAGCATTAATTTAATTGTGCTTATGCTCATTTTTAAGATTTTGACATTTTCACCTAAAGTGCACAATCAGGCTGAAAACGCATTTAAAGCAATAAAAAGTTCATTTTGGCTCTCACACCTAAACTAAACGTTGTAGACTCAAAATTTTTGCTGTATTTAGTGTATTCTAGCATCCTGAAGATGATTCCAGCATTAATTTCATTGTGCTTATGCTCATTTTTAAGATTTTGACATTTTCACCTAAAGTGCACAATCAGGCTGAAAACGCATTTAAAGCAATAAAAAGTTCATTTTGGCTCTCACACCTAAACTAAACGTTGTAGACTCAAAATTAAATTTTTGCTGTATTTAGTGTATTCTAGCATCCTGAAGATGATTCCAGCATTAATTTCATTGTGCTTATGCTCATTTTGAAGATTTTGACATTTTCACCTTAAGTGTACAATCAGGGGCTGAAAACGCGTTTAAAGCAATAAAAAGTTCATTTTGGCTCTCACACCTAAACTAAACGTTGTAGACTCAAAATTTTTGCTGTATTCAGTGTATTCTAGCATCCTGAAGATGATTCCAGCATTAATTTCATCGTGCTTATGCTCATTTTGAAGATTTTGACATTTTCACCTAAAGTGCACAATCAGGCTGAAAACGCATTTAAAGCAATAAAAAGTTCATTTTGGCTCACACACCTAAAATAAACGTTGTAGACTCAAATTTTTTGCTGTATTTAGTGTATTCTAGCATCCTGAAGATGATTCCAGCATTAATTTCATTGTGCTTATGCTCATTTTGAAGATTTTGACATTTTCACCTTAAGTGTACAATCAGGGGCTGAAAACGCGTTTAAAGCAATAAAAAGTTCATTTTGGCTCTCACACCTAAACTAAACGTTGTAGACTCAAAATTTTTGCTGTATTCAGTGTATTCTAGCATCCTGAAGATGATTCCAGCATTAATTTCATCGTGCTTATGCTCATTTTGAAGATTTTGACATTTTCACCTAAAGTGCACAATCAGGCTGAAAACGCATTTAAAGCAATAAAAAGTTCATTTTGGCTCTCACACCTAAACTAAACGTTGTAGACTCAAAATTTTTGCTGTATTTAGTGTATTCTAGCATCCTGAAGATGATTCCAGCATTAATTTCATTGTGCTTATGCTCATTTTGAAGATTTTGACATTTTCACCTTAAGTGTACAATCAGGGGCTGAAAACGCGTTTAAAGCAATAAAAAGTTCATTTTGGCTCTCACACCTAAACTAAACGTTGTAGACTCAAAATTTTTGCTGTATTTAGTGTATTCTAGCATCCTGAAGATGATTCCAGCATTAATTTAATTGTGCTTATGCTCATTTTTAAGATTTTGACATTTTCACCTAAAGTGCACAATCAGGCTGAAAACGCATTTAAAGCAATAAAAAGTTCATTTTGGCTCTCACACCTAAACTAAACGTTGTAGACTCAAAATTTTTGCTGTATTTAGTGTATTCTAGCATCCTGAAGATGATTCCAGCATTAATTTCATTGTGCTTATGCTCATTTTGAAAATTTTTAAATTTTCACCTTAAGTGTAAAATCAGGGGCTGAAAACGCGTTTAAAGCAATAAAAACTTCATTTTGGCTCTCACACCTAAACTAAACGTTGTAGACTCAAAATTTTTGCTGTATTCAGTGTATTCTAGCATCCTGAAGATGATTCCAGCATTAATTTCATCGTGCTTATGTTCATTTTGAAGATTTTGACATTTTCACCTAAAGTGCACAATCAGGCTGAAAACGCATTTAAAGCAATAAAAAGTTCATTTTGGCTCACACACCTAAAATAAACGTTGTAGACTCAAAATTTTTGCTGTATTTAGTGTATTCTAGCATCCTGAAGATGATTCCAGCATTAATTTCATTGTGCTTATGCTCATTTTGAAGATTTTGACATTTTCACCTTAAGTGTACAATCAGGGGCTGAAAACGCGTTTAAAGCAATAAAAAGTTCATTTTGGCTCCGACACCTAAACTAAACGTTGTAGACTCAAAATTTTTTGCTGTATTTAGTGTATTCTAGCATCCTGAAGATGATTCCAGCATTAATTTCATTGTGCTTATGCTCATTTTTAAGATTTTGACATTTTCACCTAAAGTGCACAATCAGGCTGAAAACGCATTTAAAGCAATAAAAAGTTCATTTTGGCTCTCACACCTAAACTAAACGTTGTAGACTCAAAATTTTTGCTGTATTTAGTGTATTCTAGCATCCTGAAGATGATTCCAGCATTAATTTCATTGTGCTTATGCTCATTTTGAAGATTTTGACATTTTCACCTTAAGTGTACAATCAGGGGCTGAAAACGCGTTTAAAGCAATAAAAAGTTCATTTTGGCTCTCACACCTAAACTAAACGTTGTAGACTCAAAATTTTTGCTGTATTTAGTGTATTCTAGCATCCTGAAGATGATTCCAGCATTAATTTAATTGTGCTTATGCTCATTTTTAAGATTTTGACATTTTCACCTAAAGTGCACAATCAGGCTGAAAACGCATTTAAAGCAATAAAAAGTTCATTTTGGCTCTCACACCTAAACTAAACGTTGTAGACTCAAAATTTTTGCTGTATTTAGTGTATTCTAGCATCCTGAAGATGATTCCAGCATTAATTTCATTGTGCTTATGCTCATTTTGAAGATTTTGACATTTTCACCTTAAGTGTACAATCAGGGGCTGAAAACGCGTTTAAAGCAATAAAAAGTTCATTTTGGCTCTCACACCTAAACTAAACGTTGTAGACTCAAAATTTTTGCTGTATTCAGTGTATTCTAGCATCCTGAAGATGATTCCAGCATTAATTTCATCGTGCTTATGCTCATTTTGAAGATTTTGACATTTTCACCTAAAGTGCACAATCAGGCTGAAAACGCATTTAAAGCAATAAAAAGTTCATTTTGGCTCACACACCTAAAATAAACGTTGTAGACTCAAATTTTTTGCTGTATTTAGTGTATTCTAGCATCCTGAAGATGATTCCAGCATTAATTTCATTGTGCTTATGCTCATTTTGAAGATTTTGACATTTTCACCTTAAGTGTACAATCAGGGGCTGAAAACGCGTTTAAAGCAATAAAAAGTTCATTTTGGCTCTCACACCTAAACTAAACGTTGTAGACTCAAAATTTTTGCTGTATTCAGTGTATTCTAGCATCCTGAAGATGATTCCAGCATTAATTTCATCGTGCTTATGCTCATTTTGAAGATTTTGACATTTTCACCTAAAGTGCACAATCAGGCTGAAAACGCATTTAAAGCAATAAAAAGTTCATTTTGGCTCTCACACCTAAACTAAACGTTGTAGACTCAAAATTTTTGCTGTATTTAGTGTATTCTAGCATCCTGAAGATGATTCCAGCATTAATTTCATTGTGCTTATGCTCATTTTGAAGATTTTGACATTTTCACCTTAAGTGTACAATCAGGGGCTGAAAACGCGTTTAAAGCAATAAAAAGTTCATTTTGGCTCTCACACCTAAACTAAACGTTGTAGACTCAAAATTTTTGCTGTATTTAGTGTATTCTAGCATCCTGAAGATGATTCCAGCATTAATTTAATTGTGCTTATGCTCATTTTTAAGATTTTGACATTTTCACCTAAAGTGCACAATCAGGCTGAAAACGCATTTAAAGCAATAAAAAGTTCATTTTGGCTCTCACACCTAAACTAAACGTTGTAGACTCAAAATATTTGCTGTATTTAGTGTATTCTAGCATCCTGAAGATGATTCCAGCATTAATTTCATTGTGCTTATGCTCATTTTGAAGATTTTGACATTTTCACCTTAAGTGTAAAATCAGGGGCTGAAAACGCGTTTAAAGCAATAAAAAGTTCATTTTGGCTCTCACACCTAAACTAAACGTTGTAGACTCAAAATTTTTGCTGTATTCAGTGTATTCTAGCATCCTGAAGATGATTCCAGCATTAATTTCATCGTGCTTATGCTCATTTTGAAGATTTTGACATTTTCACCTAAAGTGCACAATCAGGCTGAAAACGCATTTAAAGCAATAAAAAGTTCATTTTGGCTCACACACCTAAAATAAACGTTGTAGACTCAAATTTTTTGCTGTATTTAGTGTATTCTAGCATCCTGAAGATGATTCCAGCATTAATTTAATTGTGCTTATGCTCATTTTTAAGATTTTGACATTTTCACCTAAAGTGCACAATCAGGCTGAAAACGCATTTAAAGCAATAAAAAGTTCATTTTGGCTCTCACACCTAAACTAAACGTTGTAGACTCAAAATTTTTGCTGTATTTAGTGTATTCTAGCATCCTGAAGATGATTCCAGCATTAATTTCATCGTGCTTATGCTCATTTTGAAGATTTTGACATTTTCACCTAAAGTGCACAATCAGGCTGAAAACGCATTTAAAGCAATAAAAAGTTCATTTTGGCTCACACACCTAAAATAAACGTTGTAGACTCAAATTTTTTGCTGTATTTAGTGTATTCTAGCATCCTGAAGATGATTCCAGCATTAATTTCATTGTGCTTATGCTCATTTTGAAGATTTTGACATTTTCACCTTAAGTGTACAATCAGGGGCTGAAAACGCGTTTAAAGCAATAAAAAGTTCATTTTGGCTCTCACACCTAAACTAAACGTTGTAGACTCAAAATTTTTGCTGTATTCAGTGTATTCTAGCATCCTGAAGATGATTCCAGCATTAATTTCATCGTGCTTATGCTCATTTTGAAGATTTTGACATTTTCACCTAAAGTGCACAATCAGGCTGAAAACGCATTTAAAGCAATAAAAAGTTCATTTTGGCTCTCACACCTAAACTAAACGTTGTAGACTCAAAATTTTTGCTGTATTTAGTGTATTCTAGCATCCTGAAGATGATTCCAGCATTAATTTCATTGTGCTTATGCTCATTTTGAAGATTTTGACATTTTCACCTTAAGTGTACAATCAGGGGCTGAAAACGCGTTTAAAGCAATAAAAAGTTCATTTTGGCTCCGACACCTAAACTAAACGTTGTAGACTCAAAATTTTTGCTGTATTTAGTGTATTCTAGCATCCTGAAGATGATTCCAGCATTAATTTCATTGTGCTTATGCTCATTTTTAAGATTTTGACATTTTCACCTAAAGTGCACAATCAGGCTGAAAACGCATTTAAAGCAATAAAAAGTTCATTTTGGCTCTCACACCTAAACTAAACGTTGTAGACTCAAAATTTTTGCTGTATTTAGTGTATTCTAGCATCCTGAAGATGATTCCAGCATTAATTTCATTGTGCTTATGCTCATTTTGAAGATTTTGACATTTTCACCTTAAGTGTACAATCAGGGGCTGAAAACGCGTTTAAAGCAATAAAAAGTTCATTTTGGCTCTCACACCTAAACTAAACGTTGTAGACTCAAAATTTTTGCTGTATTTAGTGTATTCTAGCATCCTGAAGATGATTCCAGCATTAATTTAATTGTGCTTATGCTCATTTTTAAGATTTTGACATTTTCACCTAAAGTGCACAATCAGGCTGAAAACGCATTTAAAGCAATAAAAAGTTCATTTTGGCTCTCACACCTAAACTAAACGTTGTAGACTCAAAATTTTTGCTGTATTTAGTGTATTCTAGCATCCTGAAGATGATTCCAGCATTAATTTCATTGTGCTTATGCTCATTTTGAAGATTTTGACATTTTCACCTTAAGTGTACAATCAGGGGCTGAAAACGCGTTTAAAGCAATAAAAAGTTCATTTTGGCTCTCACACCTAAACTAAACGTTGTAGACTCAAAATTTTTGCTGTATTCAGTGTATTCTAGCATCCTGAAGATGATTCCAGCATTAATTTCATCGTGCTTATGCTCATTTTGAAGATTTTGACATTTTCACCTAAAGTGCACAATCAGGCTGAAAACGCATTTAAAGCAATAAAAAGTTCATTTTGGCTCACACACCTAAAATAAACGTTGTAGACTCAAATTTTTTGCTGTATTTAGTGTATTCTAGCATCCTGAAGATGATTCCAGCATTAATTTCATTGTGCTTATGCTCATTTTGAAGATTTTGACATTTTCACCTTAAGTGTACAATCAGGGGCTGAAAACGCGTTTAAAGAAATAAAAAGTTCATTTTGGCTCTCACACCTAAACTAAACGTTGTAGACTCAAAATTTTTGCTGTATTCAGTGTATTCTACCATCCTGAAGATGATTCCAGCATTAATTTCATCGTGCTTATGCTCATTTTGAAGATTTTGACATTTTCACCTAAAGTGCACAATCAGGCTGAAAACGCATTTAAAGCAATAAAAAGTTCATTTTGGCTCTCACACCTAAACTAAACGTTGTAGACTCAAAATTTTTGCTGTATTTAGTGTATTCTAGCATCCTGAAGATGATTCCAGCATTAATTTCATTGTGCTTATGCTCATTTTGAAGATTTTGACATTTTCACCTTAAGTGTACAATCAGGGGCTGAAAACGCGTTTAAAGCAATAAAAAGTTCATTTTGGCTCCGACACCTAAACTAAACGTTGTAGACTCAAAATTTTTGCTGTATTTAGTGTATTCTAGCATCCTGAAGATGATTCCAGCATTAATTTCATTGTGCTTATGCTCATTTTTAAGATTTTGACATTTTCACCTAAAGTGCACAATCAGGCTGAAAACGCATTTAAAGCAATATAAAGTTCATTTTCGCTCTCACACCTAAACTAAACGTTGTAGACTCAAAATTTTTGCTGTATTTAGTGTATT